>NC_051155.1:55631435-55812641 GCF_013339745.2 Dermacentor silvarum
ACACTATCCAAGCAGCCGCCGATCTGACCCAAAACTATGCAGTTAGCGTAGGACTTTCTTGTTCCCCAGAGAAGTCCGAGATGCTCTGCATCCGTCCCAAGAACCGCAACTCGCCCTGCTCCCCCATCGTCATCGAACTGGAGGGCAGACCGGTACCAGAGGTGAAAACTCTCCGGATATTGGGTATGCTTATTCAGAGTGATGGGAAGAACACTACTACACTCCGGAGACTCAAGCAGGTGGTCGGGGCGATCTCGCACCTCATCCGCCGGGTCTCGGGCCACCACAGGGGCATGAGGGAGCGTGACCTATGCCGCCTTGTTCACGCCTTTGTGCTCAGCCGTGTGCTCTACTCCACCCCCTACCTCCAGCTCTCTCGCCGTGAAACTGACGCCATGGATGCTCTCATTCGTCGAGCATACAAAGTCGCCCTCCACCTTCCCATAAATACACCTACCGACCGACTCTTACAACTAGGCCTCCCCAACACAATCGGGGAACTTGTAGACGCACACCGCCAAGCACAATACCTTCGTCTCACACAAACCGACACTGGCCGGTTTTCCCTTGGAATCCGGCTACCGGCCAACGATCCGACATTACGCCCCATATCAAGACCCTTACACCGCGAACTTCTCATTAAGCCACTTCCCCGTAACATGCACCCCGACCACCACGATAAGCGCCGCAGAGGTCGCGCTGCAGCCCTCCACCGATATTACGGCTCGGAGCCGGACGCCGTATGGGTGGACGCAGCCTGCACGGGCGATGAAGCGGTCGCTGCGGTGGTGGATAACACTCTCTCCCCATCGGAACACACACACTCCCCAAGACACCTCTCCCGAAGTTGCAGAGGAAGCTGCCATTGCCCTGGCCATCGTCAACACAGAAGCCCGGTATGTTTTATCAGATTCCAAAACTGCAATCCTAAATTTCGAACGAGGCCGAGTCCACGTTCCTGCTTTTCGCATACTGGACTCGCCCGCTGCGCCCCCGCCCCGTCATGTGGAGCTGATTTGGGTGCCCGCGCACTGCGGGAATCCTGTAAACGAGGCCGCAGACCTCTTAGCCCGAGGTTCTTTAAACCGGGCTCTTGCGGCCTCCGATTCGGGATTCACGAAGGAGCACGCGCACTTTCAACGAGCTGACGCATGCCTCCAAGGCGGCGCGCCAGCCGTACCCTCCACCTCACGAATCCCTTATAGCAATCGACAAGCTACCCTTTGGCGCCAATTACACACTCTCCCCTCTCCTCTCATTCTTTCTCACTATCACCCACTTTTCCTCACTTCAGCCTGTACTCTCTGTCCGGAACCTCGCGCTTCTGCTCTCCATCTCCTTTCTCATTGCCCGGCGGATCCTCCCCCGCGGGGCCTAGAGCACCTGAAGAATTGGGAGGAGTGGGAGACCCTGCTCCGCTCCGGAGACCCGGTTGTGCAGACCATTGCTACTGACCGGGCTGCCAGCGTTACGGACTAACATAAACGCTTGAGTGTCGTGGGGTCGTGCGGGGGCCCTGGAGCCTGCGTGCTCCAAACTCCCCAGTCTATATAATAAAGTTTTTATGATGATGATGCAACAGCTTCTGTGAAGACACGTTTCGCTTTCGTGTTCTACCAATTCCTATGAACAAGGTATCAACTACTTTTTTTTTTTTTTTTTGACTATGGGAGAAAGGACGTGTTACGCGGAGGCGGTGGTGCGTAGATGCCAAGGGTACGTGCCGACGATCGAGATGTCATTTTCCACAAGTTTCGAAGCATCGTAGACTTGCCGTGTGTCTGTCGTACGCTTTCTGGAGGATGTTGGCGCTCCCTACAATATTGTAGAGAGTACGCGCGGCGCACCTAGCGGAACACAGCTAGCTGCGACGTCACTCGCTACGCAGGCATCTTCTAGAGTGCCTCGATGCCCAGCGCCGCTTTCAGGGTGGGGTCACCCACGCTTTTCGGCGCCATCTTGGTTCTTTTGAATACGGAGGAGCTGGGCGTGTGGCGGCTGCAAATAACCATTGGGCAGAAAGAAAGGGCGGCCGGCGTGCTAAGGGCGATACCGACGCGATTTAAATGCGGATTGTCTGCTTTACGATCTGGTAAACAGTTTGCTTGCATAGAGTGCTAGTTTCAAACGAGGTTGTCCGTCACTTTTCGCGTGTATCGCAACCTGAAGGTAGCACGATTTGTTTGCGAGGTTACCCCCTTTTTTACTTACTCATTTCACTGGTAAACGACCCACAAATATTACTGGAATTGTACAATTGATGAAATGTTAAATTTGAAACTCTTTTAATAGTAATCTTGCTTCTTAGTGTTTTGCCGTCATATTTATGAAACTGGGAGAAAAATTAGGAGACGTCGCGTGAGTGGGCCTGCAGCAGTTCAGGTGCCTGATGAAGAAGAAAAATGCATTGAGAACAGTTTTCAACACTCAAACACAATTTATTTACAAACGTAAACAGTAATTAATTCACTTTATAAGCTTTCAGCGAGGTTATCTGCTTAAAATGTGGTTGCCCTACTGCACGCTCGTGCCTGCTACAGTCTTGCTAGCATAACACTCAGCTGCCTTTTCAGGAGTGTTAAGCCATCGCAGATAGATGCGGAGATGTGTGGACCCAAAGTCACTTATTCTTGACACGTTGGCGACAGAGCGGACGTAAGTTTCCGTGCCAGTGGTGTGTAGATACTGTGCGCGAAACTCCTTTTGTCACTGTGTAACGAGTGGTACGCACTCTTTCGAAGTTGAAGTTGAAGTTTATTGAATACTTAGTGTAGATACAAAAGTATAGATATTTAGTACAGAAAAAGGTCCCATAGTGTAAACACTGTAGGGGGACCTTTTATAATGGTAAAAAAACACAAATACTACTTAACAGCAGAAAAGCAGTGAAATACAAAAATACAAATACAAATACATATTGAGGCGAAACAGTAGTACAATTGAAAAACGATAGGGATAAGGCATAAGCTGAAGTAGAAAACGAAGCAAACAGTATTCAAAACGACAGATTGGAATTTGAGTACAAAATACCTGTTCAATAAACGGTGCTATAGGTTAAACATGAAATTGCGAAGCTGATGTTTGAATGACGATATAGAAAAGGCACACTTAATGTTATAAGGCAAAGAATTCCAAAGTTTGATTAAAACAAATGCTACTCTTTGAGAACCATAGTTATATAGTTCGTACTTTGGGGAGTATAAAATTGTTATTGGTGGAAAAGCGCGTAATATTTGAATTAGTAAGGTGTTGAATAAGAACAAATTTCAGAAGACTATGGTCTTTAACTACTTGATAAGCAAATGTGCAGACATTAAATTTTATTAGATTGTCAATATTCAGTATGTGCAGTTCCCGGTACAGATTAGTAACATGCGAACGTCGGTTGCTCCAGGTGAGAATGCGAATGGCTTGATTCTGTACATGTTGGAGGGAAGAAAGGTGGCAATGATATGTTTGACCCCAGGAAGCAATACAATAGTTTAGATGACTGTGAATGAATGCATAATATAAGGTGATCAAAGTAGTCAAGTCAAAGTAACATCTAACTTTTAGTAATACCCTAATACCATAAGAAGTTTTCCGCTGCAGCTCATTAATATGCAAATTAAATTTTAAGCGGGAATCAAGCTTGATACCAAGGAAGGAACAATGATCTGATAGATGAATTGGATGCTTGTTTATAAAGAGAGGCATGACTTGCGTGTTATTTGTTGACCTGGAATTGAAAACTAAAAACTTACTTTTGGAGGGATTTATCAAGAGCTTGTTTTTAGCACACCATGCACTAACATTAATAAGTTCTGCATTAAGGGTTGTTGTAAGGCTGCTTAGAGAATTACTGGAACATAAGATAGTCCTGTCGTCAGCATATAAGATGCATTCTGATAGTGTGGTTAGACACTGTGGAAGGTCATTAATGTATAATAGAAATAAAAGTGGACCCAGAATTGAGCCTTGCGGAACGCCGATGTTAATTATTTTTTTAGTGGAATAGATGCCGGAGATGGATATTAATTGCTCACGATCACACAAGTAACTGCGGAAAAGATTGAGAGAGTTGGCACTAATGCCATAAGATGCAAGTTTAGAAAACAGAATGTCATGATCAAGTGTATCAAAGGCTTTCGTAAAATCTAAGAAAACAGAACCAACGAAGTTACCATTGTCAATTTCTAGTTTACATTTTTCTGTGAAGTAAATGAGGGCTAGGTTAGTCGAGTATCCTTGTCTAAACCCAAATTGTGTCGGATGAAATAGGTTATATTTTGTTAAGTAGCTAGACAGGCGAACATGTATTAGTTTTTCAATTACTTTGCTAAAAAAGGGGAGAATGGATATCGGCCTATAATTAGAAATCAAGCATCTGTCACATTTTTTAAATACCGGAATAACCTTACTCATTTTTAACTCACGGGGAAATACACCGGTTTCAAAAATTAAATTGACTATGTATGTGAGTACATCCGCAATATCATCAGCAATCATTTTCATATGGTTAGCAGAAATGTCATCGATACCTGCGCTAGAGGATTTTATACCAGTAATTGTTCTTCTTACCTCCTCTGGGGTAGCAGGAAAAAGAAAAAATGAGTGACCACAATGATAAAGTGCGTCATGCGTACTGGATGGGACAGGTATGGGAGAGGAGAAGTAATCACTAAATGCATTAGCGATTTCTAATGGGTTAGATATTACTGATCCTTCATGATGAATGTTGGCAATAGGCGGATTCAAATCGGTTCGTATCGGTCTCTTCCCTGCTTTTTTTTTTTTTTTTTCACCATCAATACTCTGAACGTCTCTTGCTTATTTCTACTGCTGACCGGTTGATGCTTCCGCCCACTTTAAACCCAAGCGCTTCTGGAAGGTGTATGTTACCTACTGTTCTTACTGGGTGAATCCCTTCGCATTCCATTAGGATGTGCTGAGTGGTCTCCGGATCTTTGCTGCAGCATACACAGGCCTCATCTAGTTCCGAATATTTCCTCCGGTATGTTATGGTCCTTAGGCAACCGGCTCAGCCTCAAATAGCAAGGCACTGCACTTTGTGTTATCGTACATATTTTCACTTCTATTTTTTTTTCTTATTCTTGTAAATCTGCGTGGTCCTTTTTGTTTCCATTTTTTGCATTACGTTCACTCAACTATTACATCTGTTAAGACCTTCGATGACAACCGTGAATACGTTGCTGAGAAGCGAGAGCGGAGGCGGGGGCGCCTAACAAGACATTCGATGACAACCGTGAAACTACTGAGAGGGGAGACCGGAGGCGGGGGCGCCTAACAATACCATCAATGACAACCGCGAAGACGCTACCGAGAAGAAAGCGAGAGCCAAGGGGTGCCATTAACGACACCCTCCGAGCGAGTTGTGATTAGTAGTAAGTGGTTCGTGTGGAAAGGGAAATGCTGGCGCTATCTTCTGCAGCCCTTGAGGGATCACGGCTCAGCGCCAAGTTGTGATTACCACCGTGCCCCGTGTCACCGACCCGACAGTGGCCACTGCACGTGTCTGACTCACGCCTTTTTACTGCGTTTCTTTACTTCTCTCTTTCCACTTTCCTTTCCCCACTCTAGTCATTTACTACTGCAGATAAACCAGTCTCGAAACGGATCCCAAAGAGTGAACTTCTTCCTTCGTGGCTCCTGCGCGCACGGCCAACGCCGTCCAGCTAAGTTAACGCGCAGCAAAAGTTAGCAGTCGTTCAAAGGCGACAGTGATAAGATTCAGTCCATCGGCCCGAGTATTCATCAACGTCGAACACTTGCCTTTGCTTCAGGTTGTTGATAAATTCGACTTCGCCCTGCCATCTGCTAGCCGCCTGGTTAGCGGCTAGCACCGGCGGTGGTCCCGGGTTGGAATCCCGGACCAGGACGAATTTTTACAGCGAAGCTGTTAAGGCCTTCGATGGTCGCGTCCCTATGTAGAAAAGAACTCTCATTGACCATATGCTGTATGTGCGAGTGAAAGCGCGCGAGGGGCGCGCGCCTTCATGGGGAGCGAACGCACAGCGGAGAGCAAGCGCCACTTCCGTCGCGCGAAAGGCCGTGGGGGGACGGGAGGGAGGGAGGGGAGGCGACGTTTAGCTGCGGCACCAAATGCGTATCTTGCGACCGGGCGCAAGTAAAGTATTTAGGACAGCGGGAAGGCAGCGCGGGAGGGAGGGGTTGCGGCTTCTGCTCTGCGAGCAACTTGTACTTTGCGCGGCGCAGGGCGGTCGCGCGCACCGTATCTTGAAAGCGATCTGCAACACGGCTCCTGCCTTTGTATGCGCTGTGCTTTCGCCGCTCAGTTTCCGTTGAAGTGATAGACGCATGAACCTTCGCTCGCGCGCTTGCTCACGCGCGAGCGAAGGTTCGCGCGTCACTAATGCCGCGCTTGGTGACGCGCTGTCAAAACGCTTGCTCACGCCAGCGTTTTGACAGCGGTTGTGTGCGGTCACACAAACAACGCGCAGAACTGTGGGCGGCGGCGATTCGCACCGAACGCGCGCGGCATTGGTGACGTCTTTATGAAGAACGTACCAACCTTTGCCGTACACCCTATGGCGGTGTACCGTAGCGACCATAAGGTCATGGTCCCTGTGGTCACTAAATAAATGAAAACCACCGGATCATATATATTTTTCATTCTTCAATAGTACGAATAACCAATTACACTATCATCTTAATAGTCATAATTGGAGATACATAATCCCCACCATAGTACAGCGTCGCTGGTCTTCCATATCTCCCCCCCAGTGGAAGAGCTGACAGTTTTTTTCTTCAACTGCGAGGCTTTTCTTTCGAGGAACCCGTATGGGTTTCTATTGTAGCAATTGCTACGATTGGGTGGCTGTCTCATTTTCCATTTATTCTATTTCGCTCTCTTTCTGGTGACTCCTGGTTGTCTATTGACAGTTTCAATTGTCCTGTACTTTGTTGCTAGCTTTCGTGACCTCTTCCTCCATTAATCCTGTGTCTACGCTTTTCAGGCACAGATACTTGTGCGCTTTAGCCGCCCATTTATTTTCATCCATGTTCCAGACTCTTTCCTTTAAAACTAATTTTGCTATGCCCTTCTCTGACTTCAAAAGAAGCCTAATCCTAGTCACCCTTCAATGCCTCATTTGTTTTACCCAACGCCTATCTTTATAGGTGGTATTCAGGTGACGTCACGGAAGAGCAGTCTGGCGGGCGCTGTAGCGGAAAGGGCACAAGCTGCGTTGGCCACTATGAAACCGCCATATTTTTGGGGAGCCGGTGTCAACAAAGCCTATCTCCGCTGTTGAAGCGCTGACGATGTGTGTGTTTTTTTTACTTTAGGAGGAGTCACTAAAGTGCCTATCTCTTGCAACTTTGCAAGCATGAATGCCAGCCCCTCATTAATGCACTTAAGCACGTACGCGCAGAATTTAGAGTCCGGTGCGAAGGTGCGCTACGTCGAGAAAGTGGAGCTTTGCGGTGGCGTCGATCCACTTATGCTTACTGGCAAAGAAGCGTCATTTGATCTCGCGCTCGTACCCAAGGTAGAACTTTCTGATATTAAGGACTACCTTGTGCACGCTACAAGCTTCATAACTCACGAACAGCTGAAAGCAAGAAAATCCCTGGAGTCGCACAACTATTTGACCAGCGGCTTTGTTCAAGAACCCCAGCTGAGAAGACACGGCGAGCACGTCATTGTGCGCACGAAGGTAAGACAATCTAAAACGCTACATCAGCTAGTTGGTCTTTGTATTACCGGGTCGAATTGTAACGCTAACGGGTAATACTTGCCAATGTGTGTGACAGTAGTGTGATTCGTGTTCGGAATGTTTCGCTGCGCAGCGAAACATCGTAGCACTTTCTCAAGTTACTGCCAGCGAGCGGCACTTTTTTCATCGTTTATGTACCGTTGCTCCTTGATAGTAGATGAAAATTTCAGGAGTAGGCTTTCGCGCAGCGCAGCGTCCAGCAACGCAGTGCCTTCCGGAGTTAAGGGAGCGAAAACGATACCAAAGAAAATCGTTTGTACGCAACAAGTCAGCTACCACCATGCTGCACCTTTAGAAACACTTGCTGTTTAGCGGCTACTTCCAGCGGTTCACCTTGCTCTAGCCCCTCTCCCCCCCCCCCCCCCCCCCTTCCTTTTTTTTTGCAAATTCCCGTCACCTGCCCAAGCGTTTACTACGTTCTACAAATTATCGCTACCGGCGAGGCCGCGAGCTTTGCATACGTATGCGCAGTTGCGATTCGATTGTGCAAGCATAAAAACCACTCGCTGGTGTTTTGCTTATTTACAATCATGGATACACCTACATTAGTTTCACTCACTGCTGATTTAGTAACTCGCCTTGCTTTTTGTGCAGTGGGGCAACCTGTGTTCTCAGCATGCATAGAACCAGCAGCTAAATAGATCACTTCCTCCGTTTGCAGGTAAACCACTCCCAGGCAATTTCCACTCAGCCACTCGAGCCATGGCTTCTTGTCAAGCAGGATGGAATGGTCAAAGCTGCACACTGCACGTGTATGGCGGGTCTCGGCGAAGCCTGCTCACACATTGGTGCACTGCTCTTCTATTTAGAAGCAGCTTCAAACTTTCGTGATGGTCAGGCTTGCACTGATAAGGAAAATGCATGGCTGCCTCCATACTCAAGTACTGTGCCTTGTGCGCCACTTGCACACATCGACTTTGCGTCAGCTACCACCAAGAAAAGGCGGCTAGATGGACATCGATCATCATCCTCAAAGAAACCAGCCACCACTATTGAGAGGCCTTCACAGTGCGAATGGAAGGGCTTTCTCGACAGAATTAAGAAGGCTGGCAAATATTCTGCAGTGTTGGCACTGAAAAAGGACTATTGCGAGGAGTTCATTCCTGTGCAAGTGAAGCACTCCACTGCTCTTCTCGGACACTTGGCAAGAGACAAGCCATTGTCAAGGGATGCGATGCTGGAGGAGTGCGAAATGTTTGCCCAGGCGTATGTTGTAGAGCCAAAGGTATTTATATTTCCATTGAAGGATAGCTTTATTGATATAAAGTAACTACATGTTGCATGACAGACAAGGCACTGCTAAAAGCTTGAAACTACCACTGTTTACATTGCCCAACCTGCATGGTTGCTGCTAGCTAAGTGCAGTTTTGTGATCATGTACATTGAATTAGTGTGAAAAGTCATTGTATTGAAAATGCAGGTCTGTAAAGATGTGGAAGCGGCAACGAGAGGTCAGTCGGCCTCACCAACGTGGTTCGCCTTCAGAGCAGGCCGGGTCACAGCATCGACAGCCCACGCAGCTTGCCGAACGACCTTGACTCAGCCATCTGTGAGCCTGGTTAAGAAGATCTGCTACCCGGAGGAGAGCAAGTTTTCTTCTGCTGCAACTAATTGGGGTCTGCGCAAGGAGGACACTGCCAGGAACCAATACGTTGCTGAAGCATCCAGCCAGCACAAAGAGTTTGTTTGCAACAAGTCTGGATTGCATATTAGTTCACATGAGCCCCACATGGCAGCAAGCCCAGATGGCCTGATTTCTTGTGCCTGCTGCCAAGATGGCGTTTTAGAAATTAAGTGCCCATATTCAGCTGCTTGTGTAAAGGACGTTGTGACCCAGAAAAGTGGCTGCTTAGAAGTTGCTGCTAGTGATAATACACTAAAGCTGAAACGACAACATGCTTACTACACGCAAATACAAATGCAGCTTTTTGTTTGCCAGCGCAGCTATTGCGACTTTTTTGTGTGGACACCAGCAGATAGCCATCTTGAAAGAATCTTCCTGGATGCCGAATTTTGTCAAGGGGTCGTGAACAGGAGTAGGGATTTTTTCAAGATAGTCCTGTTGCCAGAGTTGTTATTTAAGACCTGGACAACATCTTCAGAGAACAAAAATGGGCCTGAAGACTCTTCTGATGACGGAGCACTGCATTTCTGTTATTGCGGTGGTCCAGAGTCTGGAGACATGGTAGAATGCAGTGGCCCAGACTGTGAGGGTAAATGGTTTCACTTTCAGTGTGCCAACTTGAAGCGCCCTCCGAAAGCGAAGGCTTGGTTCTGCAAGGGTTGCAAACCCCGAAAGTGATAAATATGCATATTTGTAGTCCTGTTATAGGTAATGTAAGTGCACACATGAAAGGACCTAGTGAACTTGTTCTGTGAAATTAGCCTTACAAAATATTGCTTCATACAAGGGGAAACTGAACAGAGTCATCAAACTGTTCACCTTATCACTGAATTTTACATAGCGAAGTACATTATGAAGGAGCAGTCTAATAAATGTGGAATCTTTGGATGACAGCAGGTATTTTTCATTCGCAGCAGTTTTGTTTCTATTGCAGTGTTTTCTCTAGCATGAGTGCTGCACACGTTGGGTCGCTGGGGTTTTGACATAATGGGCTCGGCATGTAAGGCACATGGCAAAACATGGTGGATTAGGGTAGGAGCGGATTTCAAGGAACGAAAAGTGAACTTGTGCAAGACAAATTTAGGTGGAAAGATTAACTTTATTTCCAGTGCGACGAGGTTTATTGTTGCCGATAACGTTGCAATAACGTTACGTAAAGGTAGGCACTGCAAGGGCTTTTCGTAGCACGGGGCTCACTCGCGATCACGGCACGATACTTCGTCTTCCTCTTCAGTTGGCACATACACAGGGGCGGCCTCTGCTTCATTACACCAGCAGTTGTTTCCGTTGCAGTACATGGCACATCCTTAGGTGTGGCAGGGCCCCTTCATTTAAAGGGGTTGAGACATCAAATTTGTGGCTTGCGCGGTTTGTTTCAAACGTTTCTTATTGCTCCATAAAGCATGATACACGCTGGAAGGATCATATATTCTCGGTAAATAATTTAATATCGCATTATTTATGTGCACCAATTTCGGTTTCTCGGCGCCGAGTTGGACAGTGACGTCACTGGCTAGGAAGCTTGGTCACGTGGGCCCACAAGGCTGTGACGCACGCACTGCTGCATAGTCTGCTCTCGCACACACGTTTTGTACCAGCGCAAGCAAACGAACCCACGCCGACAGTTGCCATCGCTAGCTGCGGCAGCTCCGATTCCAACTGCGTTTTCGTCCGATGCAGCTTATACTGCACTCTAGACTCGAGGCTTGCCCCGTGCTGTGGGTCACCGCTCATCGTACGTCGCTCTAATGTGGTATGACGTCACTAAAACACGTTACGCTTCCAACACAGTGACGTCGGTGTTAATCGCACTAGCGATGGGTCTCGATCGCGAGAACGAGCATTTAGGCACTCTTTGGAAACAAATTAAAATATATTTAACACGTTTGCTGTGTCGAACACTTCATGTTGAGTGTCCTTTCATACAGAGGAAGCCTGCAGCAGGCCTTTTATACCCTCAAAATTTGGTGTCTCAACCCCTTTAAGTAAAATTTAGATTTGGCGCATCCAGATCAGTCAACAGGCACAACCGATTTGCTCAGATTTGTCAGCGCAGCACACACCGCAACAATTTTGTCAAGTTGTGTTAGAGTGTCCTCGCTTCGCACTGCTAGCAGATCAATAGGGATGGTGCTTGAAAGAATTTTGTACTTTCGCCTCAGCAAACCTATCACACGTTCCACGTGGATGCGCACATTCGCAATTTTCCTAGTTTTTTCAACCTCCCAGGCTGATAGCTGAGGTTTGCCCCTTGTGAATGCAGGAACCTCAAGGCGTGCACGATGAATGCCTACGGCATCACCAATCGTGAATCCTCTGTCGGCGAGCACCGTGTCACCTGGGAGAAGGTGGTTCAACATTCCACTCGACTCTGTTATAAGCTTGTCGCTTGTCCTGCCTCCCCACCCTTTGGAAATGAAAGTGATTGCTCCCTGAGGTGCTATTCCTATCAGATATTTTGCCGTGTTGTGGTGCTTATACCGCGACCACGTCTGTGACCTAGGGAGCATTGACGAAGGGCGCTCAATGAATATCTCGAAGCAGTCTATAATGACTGCCACACTCGTGCCAAATGCTTTTCTGAAGGCCATTGGCATGGTCTGCTGCAATTGTTCACGACTGGGCCAGTCCACCAGCTGTTTTAGTCGTACATGCATGGCCGCGATCCACCGGTTGACTACTCGTGTTGCTGTGGCTTGGCTGACCTGAAAGATAAAGCCAGTCACTATTATAAAGCAAACAGGGCCATCTTGCCACCAAATGTTAGCCCACGAGAGAATTATAACATATACGTGATGCCAACTGTAAATAAGTGCTCGCAACAATACAAATTCCACCAGTCCACTTACCTCAAATCTATACGCCAGGTCCTGCAAGGGCACTCCTAGTCGCAGCCTCACAAGTGTGAGCATAAGCTCTTCGAACTTAGTAAGCACATTGTTTGCGCTGTGCGACACACCACTCTCGAGAAGCGCGAACAGCGCTATCAAAACTGTGTAGCTTGGTAGGCCAGTGTAAAATTTTACACGATTGTCGTCTTGCTCCAATGAAGCTTTAGACAACTGAAGTCTACGCAAAGAGCCCTTCACTTCGTTTAGCTCTGCACGTAGGGCCTGGTTGTCGCCTTCGAAGCTGTTTAATGCACTGCTTGTGATATCTGTTTGGGTTTCAGCGTCCTTTAGCACTGAAAGAAACATAGACAATACATTACTACGCGTGTCATATTCAGGTGCAGGCTGCTATGAGATATGTGCCACTGTACTTACATGACGTGGTGTTCACTGAAGCTTCAGCCGTCGAAGTGGTAGCTTGAACACCAGCCTCAGAGAACTTCACATCTGATAAATAAATAAATAATGCAAGAATGTAACACTTGGACTCAGCATGTTGCTGAAAACCTCTGGTTTGCTGCAATTGCATGAATGCAGTACTCACAGGATGCGCCATCCACTGCAGCTCCAGCAGTAGAATCAGTTTCAGCTGAGACTGGGGCCCTGCCTACCTCAGGTGATGGCATGGATGGTGGGTCTGCGGTGAGGCATTAACAGTCATTTAAATTGTGTTCTTAAGGTGCTCAGGCCCTTTGCAACTGTGCAAACAAAGATCACTCACGAAATATGTCAGCTGCAGTATCAGCATCTTGTGGTACAGTTGCAGCTGGTACTTGTTGCAGCATTGTTGGGCCTGCATTAAAGTGTTATCATTGGCATTTCACAACCATCAACCTTGTTTCTGCAACAACTCGGGCGCATCAAAACTGCACATATCCTGTATACACACAATAAGGCGCCTACAGCTCCAGAAAGAGAAGCACCCAATAGGTCATGCTGGGCGACCGTCGGATATGCGACACTGCTTACTGCAAGAAATGGGGTAGATGATGGGCCACCTGCAGTGAGGTTGTTCTTGACAGAAAGACTAATCATGCAACAATTAACTGCATGCAAACTCAAAGAAATGCAAGAAATGGGGTAGATGATGGGCCACCTGCAGTGAGGTTGTTCTTGACAGAAAGACTAATCATGCAACAATTAACTGCATGAGACATATGTGACTCATTGCCTTGGTCATTTTGTACTGCAATGGGACTTGCAAGTGGTGTGCCTGCATAAAAACAAAGATGTTAAGACGCTGAATGTCATTAAAGGAAATATTCCCCTTGTATGAATCAGCCATTTTACTTGTGACAGTACTGTTCACAGCACTCTGCTGTGCATTCAACATTGTAGTCAAGGGTCGCAGCACTCTGCTATCGGCCTTTTGGACCACCTTTGGAGTCGCAGCCCTCTTGCAACGTCGCTGGTGCCTGAAATAAAATGTACCTCTCTGTAAAAATGTCTACGTTGTACTCATTACCACTACTTGCATTGATGATTCTACCTCTACAACTGCTTGCTATTTGTCACAGTGCTGGCACCAGTTCTCACAAATTTGTATTCTCTTGGAAACTGAAACCCGCCTACTCTCTGCAGACACAACTATTCTCAAAATAATGCTAACTTGGAAGTAACTGATTGGAATGCATTACTTGATGACTATGTAACATACTACGTAACTGCAGTCGGGAGTGCAATATAAAACATAGCTGCTGTATCAACACAGTGTCCGCCAGCACCTCTTAGGTCTCAGCTATTTTAAAGTCTGGGTTTGCTGTGCGCTACCAGAAAGAGCACATACATACATACCTTTCTTCAGATCGAGTTGTTGACTTTGTGTCATACCCTAGGTGCAAGCTAGGCGCCCAGTCCGGGTTCGTCAGATCCATTAAGTAGGATGGCCTGCCTGCAAGTATGAACGAGACTGCGTTTGCACAACAAAACAAGTTCCTTGAAAACTGACGCATTTCTAACAAGAATAGCCACTGGTTGCAGTAGCAAGAAGTCTAGCCATTACTTGAGGCCACAACTGCACGACAACCAGCTTTTACACAAAAATCACGCAGTGTGCTAAGGGCTCTCGGGCAAAATAACTTCAAACAGCAGAATCAGCAGTACGACAGGCTTCGCTCGTTTCCGGAACAATTACGCCAGCATCATAAACACGAACAGGCATGATGTCATAGCATTAGTTCATTTCTGGGGTTTTACATGCCAAGACCACTTCGAGTTCTTGCTTTAGCGCAACTCAGTTTGAGTATGAAGGAAAAAAGGGAACAGGTGACAGAATACGATGCACCAACTTGCCCAATCTACAGTACTTCTGAACCACTTCGAGGCACGTCGCAGCGGGGGACTCCGGAATGATTCTGACCACCTGGGGTTCTTTAACGTGCACCCAATACACGGTACACGGGCGTTTTTGCGGTTCACCCCATCCCATCAAAATGCGGCTGGCGTGGCCGGGATTTCGTACCGCGAAATCGCGCTTAGCTGCGCAACGCTCTAGCCGCTAAGCCACCACGGCGGGTGCCACCACGGCGGGCGTAATTTGTAGCAGAACGACAAATATGCACTCACCAGAAACGAAGTGCTCGCTGCAGACTTTGTAGTGGGTAGCGTCTGTATTAATGTCACCCCGGTAGAGGCGACGAAACCATTCCGCTCGACGCTTCGTTGAGATCTCTAAGGTCTGGCTGCATTGCCAACGAACAACATTCGGCACAGAAAAAAAACTAAGCTTCTTCGTGTTCTCACCAGAGTCAGTTTTCCGCCGCGACTCGTTGTTGCATCCGAACACAGCGCAATTAACCATGATTAAAATGATTGCCGAGGTCCTTGAGATTGCAATGCCTGCTGCTGCACTTCAAAGCACCACGAAACGAAAGCATTCCCCCAAGGATATGGCGGCCGGAAGCGGAAAGCTCGCCGCGCCGGCCTGAGCCCTTCCGGTCATGCTGCACGGGATCACAGTGTTGCTTACGCGTGAATACCACCTATAGGAGGCGTTGGTTTTACCGTGGGCTGGCTGGCTGGATGGATGGATGAGGCTGAATCGGGCGGTGGCATACGGCATACGGGGTGAAATTTCACCCCTGCCTTGATTTTAGCCACCATTCAGATAACCTCCGTTTGGTTATCTCTACCGGCTTAAAGTCTATTTTGCCTCCACTGTCCCTAAACCCCAATGCATTGAAAAAATCAACCCCGTTGCTTTGCACTGCACTTTACAGAAAAGTATGAGGTGGTCAGCCGTTTCCTCTTCCTCTCCACACGCACTATCTTAGTCCGCAATACTCCCATCCTGGCTTCAAACAACAAAGAGCTTCCCCTAAAATTATCATAGATATTTTCTTTGGCAATTTCTTGCTTGAAAGGCTATAGAGTGACGTCAGTGTCGCCTAGCGACCTTATCGGCAGTTGTTCTAGAGCGGTTCTACTTGACTTGATTCTATGGATAGAGTCACTCTACTATGGATTCAGTTGGTTCTTTATTCTATGATGGGTTCCATGAGGGCGGCCGCGTATCGTGCGCACGGAATAGGAACAACGTGTCCTTCTAGAACGGGTGTTCTGTCCTAGAACGATGACGGGAGCGACAGCGAGAATGGGCGCGCCGGTGGTGGGAAGCCGATCGTGCGTCCGTCGACGAGCCTGGCCCGTCGTGTGTGCCGATCGACGAAGACCCGCAGCGTGCCCGTCAAGAACGGCGGCGCGAGCAGAACCGGGAATGTCGGCGCCGGCGGCAGGACGCCGCCAAGGCCCGTCGTCGCTATCCCCTGCCCGGGGACGATCTGCAGCGTGCGCGTGACGAGCAGGCACGCGAACAGCACCAGGAACGTGAGCACCGGAGGCGGCAAACTGGCGAGACGCGGGCGGCGGACGCCGCTCGTAAACGGAAAGCCCGTGACGACCCCGAATACCGCGAGGCTGAGAACGCAAAACGCCGACGATGGTGCTACAAATACCTCGGAACGTTTCCCCGGTGTGTGGAGTATGTGGCCGTCTCTGGTTCGCGGGCAATTTGACTAGCTTGTATACGGTTCGCGACGCTGGGCAGCGCGAGTGTGCGGTGACGGCGTTGCGACCGCGATCGACGATGTGTCATCGGAGTGCGTCTCTAACGTGCGTGTGTGTGGGACGTGCCGCTTCGCTACCGTGAACGGGTACGTGTATCCGCCTATACCGGCGCATTGCACGTAACAGCTTCGCTGGTCGTCCTCTTGACAGAGAGAACTGGCCGATGAGTTTATATATATATATATATATATATATATATATATATATATATATATATACATACATACACACGCGCGAACCGTAAGGCGTGCATGAGGCTACAATGAGTTGTAGCTATGCTAGCTTTGCGATGGCATGATCGACGCAGTAGTTTTATACATCGAGGGCCAATGCGCTGATGGAGCTTTGTAGACAGATCGAAAGTTGGTTGGTGTCTACCGTATTTATTCATGTTGCTTGCTTACAACTTATAGTTTCACTGTATCATCTTTTTTTTTTTTTCAGGTCATTTAATTTAGCAATCGGCATTATAACCAAACGCAAGGTGATCAGCTACTAGATCACGGTTCATGCTCTTTGTCAACTATGTCTTTGCTGATACACGTGCCTTTGGCTAAGCTTGTGGTGACATAGTTTAGCACAAACGAGCAACTACTCTAGCCCTATATGCATTTCCTGTGGGTGCATATCAGTGGCAGAATAAAGAACATTACTTGCTCGCACCAACCCTGATACGGTTTATGAAACGAAATCAAAATGTGCAGAATATCAAACCTATGAAGTTAGCCTTCCTTAATGTCAATATAAAATAATAATTTCAGCTGCACTGGTAAATTACTTATATAAATAACAAAATAGTCCCTCTTACCGTGAAAACAGGCTTCGTAAGCCAGAAGAGCCGCAATAACAAAAGACTATTGGCGACCCCGCCTCACATTTCCCACCCCAGCTCACCGTGATGTCATAGATTTAGATGGCAACGGCTCGGGCCCAGATAACTGTTCTTTGGTAGAGTTGTACTACATTCCATCCTAGAAGAGTGGAAGACTACTTAGCCTTAGACTACTTAGAAACTTGGCACATTTCAAGAGCTCTTACGGGTCCACAATGGCCCAAGTACAAAAAAGTACTTTGAAATCCGTGCTGTCAAGCCAGCACTGGTATTGCGGCGCAAAATTTATTGAGGACAGTGACCTTCATTTACTGTTCTAATGATCTACTTAATACCACGAAATTGAGGAGTGTTTCTCTTTATAATGTCCCTTTAATGTTCCCTGCTTGGTTTTCGCAGCACCTCCAGTATCATGTCGCTGTTAATGTATGCTCGCCGCTGTAGCTTGTTGCAGCGAATCACTTGTCTTGCTCCTAGATTTTACGAGTAAATTATTATGGGAACTAAAGAGAACACTAACCTATATTTCGTTTTTCTGCATGCACTTTCGTGGAAAGCTTAGGCCTGCTCCAAACACAGCTGTAGGCGCTCCAAAATTAGGTTTTGCCTGCTCCAGTAGCTGCTCCAAAACGCTGAAGGGCATTCCCACCACTGCACTTGGCTTAGGTCAGTCTAGAGAACAGGTTGGTTTTACAAAGGTGTATTCACTCGCCGCAGTGGCTCAGTCAGCTAAGGCGTTTCACTGCTGAGCACGAGATGGCGGGCCGCATTTCGATGGAGGCGAAATGCAAAAGCGCCCGTGTGCTTGCGTTGTAGTGCACGTTAAAGAACCCCAGGTGGTCAGAATAAATCCTGAGCCCTCCACTACAGCATGCCTCATAATCAGAACTCATTTTGGCATGCAAAACCCCAGAAAGAAGAACGGTGTATTCAGCACCAGCTAACAGCAATCAAGTGAATGAATGAATTAACTTTTATTTCCCTTTTTAAGAAAGGGGAGGGGCCGGGGGGGGACAGGAGGAGGCCTGTGTGCTCCCGTGTTAGCACCTTCTGCTGCCAGACGTCCGCCTACCAGTCGTGGTAGGCCTCCGCTACCTCCTCAGCCCACCTCAGGACTCAGTCCTGCAGGGTGGGATTGGAGCTGCGCAGGGCAGTCTCCCACAGCTTCTCACTACTAATTAATGGTTTGAGGTTGCAGGGGGGATATGGGGCATTTCCACATTATATGGGAGAGATCTGCTGTCTGGACAGGGCAGAAGCGACACTTAGGTGTCGGGAAAGAATAAGTGCAAAGTGCGTGGGGTAAGAAAAGTGCGAGTTTGTAGTTGGCGCCACAATATTTCTCTCTGGCGCGTGCTCGACACAGAGAGAGGTGGATACGTTAGGCGTTGGTGTTTGTAATGTGTGCAAATTTCATGGACTGTGATGAGTGCGTCTTTATTGGTCTGTTGTTGGGAGTCATTGGGTTCTGGGGTAAGGCCCACATTTCCGTCCACTCGGTCCGTGAATCCTCGAGCAGCGGCATGAGCCATTTTGTTGCCTGGTAGCCCTTGATGTGCTGGAGTCCAGATGAGAGCGATGTAGTTTTTCGACAGCTGAGCGACTAGTAGAGAGTGCGCGAGGTTTGTAATGTAGCCGCTACTGAAGTTCCGGATAGCAGTCTTCGAGTCACTGATGATGACATCGCAATCAGGTAGCCCTGATGCGAGTGCAATGGCGGCCTCTTCTGCGTCGCCCGCTGAGGTGGTCCTGACTGATGCTGAACGAACAGTGTTGCCCTGCTTGCCTACGACCGCTAAAGCATAACGATGTTTAGTGTTATAGGCTGCGGCGTCCACTTAGTAGACTCCTTCCGCCTTCCATAGCTGCATTGTAGTGCCTTGGCTCGAAGTTTCTGGCGTTCGACGTGAAATTCAGGGTGCATGTTTCTGGGTAGGGGTTGGATGTAGTATTGGCCGTGTATGTTCGGAGGAAGTTGATGTCGCTTGTTCTCGTTGAGTGGTGGAGCGTAGTGAAGTTGTCTCAGGATCTCACGCCCAGCTTCAGTGGTGGAGAGTCTGTGATATTGCGATGATAGATTAGCTTCGGTTAATTCTTCAAGGGTATTAATTGTGCCTGTGGCCATCACCCTCTGTGTAGATGCTCTAATTGGAACACCAAGAGCGACTTTGTGTATCTTGCGGATTAAGCAGTTTACAGTATCCGCTTTCTTCCTAGAGAGTGAGATATATGGTAGTGCGAAGGTGATTTTGCTTAGGACAAAAGCTTGGATGAGCTGAATCAGTTCCTTCTCTCGAAGCCCTCCGTGTTTATTGGAGATCCTTCCTATGAGGCGTAGCGTGTTATCTACTGTTGTTTGTAGTGCTTGCAAGGTACGCTGATTTGCTCAGTTGCCTTGAGGGTGAAGTCCTAGCACCCTTATCCTGTCTACCTGGGGTATAGAGTGCCCTTCAACTGTGAGTTCGATATTCGGGGGCGATGTCCTGAAGTGTCTCGTGGGGGGCAGGAGGAGAAGCTCTGATTTGGTGGGGGAGCACCTAAGATTCAAGTCGTGACCTACTTGTTCAATATGGTCAATGGCTGCTTGGAGGGTGTCTTGGATGTGCCCGTCCGAACCTCCGGTCATCCACAGCGTAATATCGTCCGCGTACAGTGAGAATGAGAACTCTGTGACATATAACCAACCTTTATATATCGCATTTACACATTATGAAAACATGTTTTATTCATTAGAAATACCAGTAGTTATCAAGGGGTAATTATGTCATAAAGGGGTGAAGGAAAAATACAAGAATATTTTAAGAAATTTTTACAGGAAATCTGTAGAAACTAAAAAAAATTTCCGCCTCCATTCCACCCTGTGAAAGTGGATGTACGGCGAAGCTGTTGCCGATGTTATATAAGCGCCACCACCACAAGGCATCACACCGTCGAGGTCAATGTAGCGTCCACGAACTCATTTGCCCCCTTTCCGTTGGTGCTTCAATGCAGCGGTGCATGTTTGCGGCGTCCATACGCTTGCGCGTAACCCACGTTCACGAAGTGAACGTCACTGTAATTTTTTAACAGTTCTTTGCCCCGATGTCGATTACGGTTGCAGCGCACCCTACACGACTGATGCAATGGGCAGAGCGCCCACTCATCAAGGACAGATACATCGTGTGTACACACGTTCGTCCCGAGCGCACGCAGGTGTGCCGCAGTGCAGCATATATCCTCATTCTAGTAGACCCTCCGCCTGGCGCAAGTGTGTTATTGAACTAATTCAATTTCTCAAGGTAAAGTGCATCACAAAATTTGTAAAGTACGACTTACACACAACCTGCAGGCATGATAGCATCGGATTGTAATTATAGCATACGAGAAAACTCAATTCTGTTACATGGAAACTCAAAATTACGCTAGCTCTGGAGATGAAAATGTTTCTTGGTCGACTCGACCGTGTACACACACGGATGCAGGAAATTTGCTGTGGTAACCATATACAGCTTCCCTGTAAAAGGGGCGAAATTCAAATTTGGAAGGTAGCAAGAAAAGGAGACTAAACTACTCCATTAGATTTCACTGCTTGTTTGCAACAAGTGTCAGACATACTAGATAGGGGTGGATTAGGGGTAATGATCAACTGGTAATATGTCATTACCCCGCGGTTTGCAGATGACATTTTCCTGTTCAGCAACATTGGAGATGACTTGCAACAGATGGTGAACAGATGACTTACAACAGACCTTAACCAGGAAAGTGTACAGATATTTTGCAGATTAACATGCATATAAGAACTAAGTGATAATAGCCTGGTAAAGGAAAGAATTTCTGATTGGTAGTCACTTTCTTGAAGCTGTCACGTACGTCTATTCAATGCAACAGTCTTCATGCATGGCCTGAATCATGAGAGGAATCATTCCAGACAATTAAAACGGTTTGAAATGCATATAGTAGGCATTCTCACATTGTGTAAGGCAGCTTCCGAATATCTGGGAAAAGAAAAGTATACAGTACTTTCAAGATTAAAGTATCCGTACTAATTACACAAGTGCTCCTTGCGCAGATGGTCTGTGCTATGCGGAAGCGCCATCTGTGGGATGTCATTCCTTGCTGGCTTGAGAGAGGGTCACTTCTGGAAAGAAAGTCTCATGGGCTTTTGTTTGAATCTTTAGCTGTATTCGCATTTGACATTAGTGTATTACTTTGCACACACGGATGTCACCATATTATCTATGCATTGCACTTGTCTGCAATGCTCAAATCTGGTGAGGGGCCCTTTAACCCTGTCCATGCCATGGACAACCTGGTTCGTCCGTGCAATTCTGGCCAACGACGTGCTCAGCTTGTTAACTGTGCTTTTCATTCTTTTGCAATTTTCATTTTCCCCTCAGCAGTGCATCTCCTTTCATTTTCTTGTTTAGTCCTGTTTAGGTAAACTTTTGTAATGAACGCTTGATGTAATATATTGTCTACATTGTTACTTTATGAAAGATTCCAGAACCACAAAATTGGGCCATCTTTAGTCTGACTTCAAGATTGTAGAATGGCATGGCAGGGTTAATGGGTAACCAAGGATAAAAGTAAGTTCAGCCTGTGTTAGTAAATAACGTTCCTACAATACCAAAAAAAAGCCACTCTTGCCGTGAGAGAAGGCTTACTAAGCCAGAAAAGGTGCAAGAACGAGATACTTGCGTCAACGGTGCCTTGACGTCATAGATTTTGACAGCGTCTACTTGGGCCTAGGTAATCTTTTATTGCTAAGGATGGACAACATTGCATTGAAAATGTAGGGAGGGAAAACCTGACCGTTGAGATTTTGAGAACTTCTAATGGTGATAGTGTTAAGGGCCCTGTGTCAAAGAAAATCCGGTGTTGGCGTCCAGCACTGTTGGCGACCTATGAGCGAATATTACCATATATATTCTATATGGCACTAAAGTTCTTCTATCACTAAAGCTGCTCATGCCTTGTCTTCCATTCTTGACAAAGTTATTCCTCTGAATTTTTAGAATGACAGCCCTCAAACAAATGTCATCAATCAAAACACCGACAGCGCATGCCTTCTATTTTGCATCTTCTCAGACTGAAATATTAAAAGTGTGAAACAATAACAGAAGATCAGCCCACGCAAGAGGCTGCGTTTCTACCAGAAAGCTCTCCTTCGTGCATGACAGAAGATTATGGGCAGCTATGAAAAGTATAATTCAGAGCACAGAATACATGCTGCCTGAAGCAGGACAAGTTTATATAGAGATCTGTGGGACAACCTTTCGTTGCACAGTGGGCCTAGATGGAGACTTTAATTGGGAGTGACAGATCGCATCATTGAACAAAAGTGAGTGCATTGCTCTTGTGAACAATAGGAAATTGCAGTCATGTTTATATTTCATTTGTGAAATCAAGAGTTCGACGAAAACTCGTCTGGTCAGGATTGCTCATAGTCAAAGGTAAAACAGATGACGACCAAAAACATAAAGGAATATTATGCACAACACCTGGGTACTTTTCTTTTGGAAGCTTGTCTTTGACATTTACAAGCACGTTTTTAAGTTTTTTTCGCTGGCACATGTGCCCCAAAAGCACACGTGTGCAACATGTGCACACGTGCACACCAAAAGAACAAAGTATGCGGGCTAAGGCCTCGCTCGTACTGGGAGCAAGGCTTGTACAGGGGCCTTGTTGTGAACAAGGCCCCCGTATGAGAGCCGAAACATCTTTTCTTTCTTATGTTCTTGGTCAGCGTCCATTTTACGTCTGACTATTCAATGTTTCCGTGCCTGTCACTGGTGCTCTGTAGTTCCTGCTTTGGTGTTCAGACAATGCTGGAAGAAATTTAAATGACCGTAGTAAAGATATGATACCTTAACGTCTTTCACTAACTTGCCTCATTTCTTTTTCTAGTACCTTCGTGGCCAGGCACCTTTTCTGATCAGACCAGGGGCGAGTCCAAGGCAAAGGAATACCATGCTCAAGCGGTGCAGGCAACGCCACGTTTGAGGCCAATAGGTGAGCAGGCACTGTGCAGCGAGGCTGTTAGTGTGGCTAGAAGAGCTAAAAAATGTCATATAGTATCTGTGCAAAATAAACAAGATTGTGCGTGGAGGCACGCCAATTGGTTTGGTGCAGGTAAGCTGATGAACCCTCGGAAGAGAAACAGTGCATCCGAAGTGATGCGTGAAGAACATGCATGGCTGAAATGCCACATAGAAGGCTGAATAGACTGCACTGTTCTGAATAGACAGAAATGGTAACGAAACACACCGGAGTTTTCGCGGCTCAAGTAAACCGCCACAAGCTCGAAATCACAAAATTTAGTAGACAGTGCCCAAAGTGTGATTTTTTTACCCTTACATATCCAGTTTCCGGAGTTTGTGTAGGCCTGAAGTGGGGGGGGTATGAGCTTAAATTATGTTTTGTTTTGTATAAACAGGCTGTTCTTGCGCAGAACCAAGAATGACTTCATATTGAGAGGCAGCACACACCATACAGCGCAAGCTAACAACTGTTGTTAGTTTGTACTGTGTAGTATGTTTCCTGTGACGTTTTGAAGTCGTTCTTGGTTTTGTGCGTAAGAGCGCATTTATCCTAAACGGTGTATCACTAACTGGCCACAATTTACACTTCACTGAAATTATGGCATTATTAAACAAAGGGGCAAAAGCAGAAGGAAATGGAAGTGTTTCGGTTAGCCCTCACTTCTTTGTGTTTTACTTGTCGGTGGTAGCACAAAAGTGAGTCAGTTGTTCTGTAGGTCATCTGTTTGCTTCTTTGCAAACTTTCAATCGCAGCAGTTTGTCTGCTCAGTATGTTGGCCCTGACTGCTGAGTAAGCACGTTCCTGTTCTGTGTTCTTGTTAAGGAGTGCAAGCTTCTTGTTCACTGTCCGACATCGGTACACAAACAGTCCGCTGTGAAAGTGGCTGTCGTGGAAATGTCACCTTGACCATCTGATGGATCCCTGCACCTCATGACCCTAAATGGTGGCTTGACATCTCGGAGTACTGCGGACGACCTTTATCTGCCCAATTCTTGTCTGTATGTATGCTTTTGTGTATTTTGTATATACAGCATAGACCACTTATAACATAACCGTTTATAGTGCAGGACTGGATATAGTACGGTCTTTCCAGACTCCCGTTAGTTTTCCCATAGCACTCTATGTATACGCATACCGCTTACAGTGCAGCCGCGTGAGACGAAATACCGGTTATAATGCGGCTTCCGCAGGAAAATATCGCCGACAAGGGCGGCAGCGAGCACACTTCTCAACAAGGTGCGTGCTCTCGGCCGACGTGTGCATTATTCAATGCAATCAAACTCTCATTAATTCGGACTTATTTGGCCACACATTGGTTAATTCGGACTACTTTCGGAGCTCGAGGAGCGCCGCAAATGTGCGACGCAAAAGAGCAAGAACGGCGCTAGTGTACAACCGAAACGAAGCGGCGAAGTCCGCATGGCCATCAGTTGAAAACGTACGTGAATGACAGCAACGCCGGTACGCTTCGAGCCTATTTGTGTCTTTAAAGCCTGTATTCTTGCTTTTATCGCTGCGCATAACACCGCGTTGGCCGCAGGCTTTCGTAACTGCGTAGTCGTCATCCACGATCGCGTCGATAGTGGCCGCGGTTTTCTCCGCAGCGGTAGCGGCGAATAGTAGTTTCGTTTTCACTCAGTATGCGCGTCGGCCGCATGCCAAGAAAACTGCGTAGTCGCCATCGATGATCACACAGATAGCGACCGCGGTTTCGACTGCAGTTGCAGCAAACGGTAGTTAATTCGTCCAGACTCTGTGCGTGCGTTGGGCGCGTGCCTTCAGCACCGCAAAGTCGCCGTTCATAATCGCGTCGATAGCGGTCACGGTTTTTTCCGCAGCGGTTGTGGCAAATAGTTGTTGAGCTTAAATTATGAGGTTTTACGTGCCAAAACCACGATCTGATTATGAGGCACGCCGTAGTGGTGGACTCCAGAAAATTTGGACCACCTGGAGTTCTTTAACGTGCACCTAAATTAAGTACACGCGTGTTTTCGCATTTCGCCCCATCGAAATGCGGCCGCTGTGGCCGGGATTCAATCCCGCGACCTCGTGCTTAGCAGCCCAACACCATAGCAACTAAGCAACCACGGTGGGTTTGAAGAGCACCGGCTACATCGCGATTATGTTTTCGCCAGCTGGAGAAAACGTAATCGCGATGTGCGCGCGACAGTACAAAGCGTGTCTACATGCTTGGTCAACATATTTTGCATACGTGCAGGGCTTGAAAATCGTTGTTTTGGTTATAGTGCGGTACCGCTTATAGTGCAGATATTCGCGACTCCGGCGACTAACGTTATAAGAAGTCTGCACTGTGTAGACCGCTTATAACGTAAGTCGCCGGAGTCGCAAATATCTGCACTATAAGCGGTACCGCACTATAACCAAAACAACGATTTTCAAGCCCTGCACGTATGCAAAACATGTAGACCAAGCATGTAGACACACTTTGTAGTATCGCGATGTAGCCGGTGCTCTTCAAGCTCGACAGCTATGCACCGAGTCAAAACGAAACATCTGTTTGCCGCAAATGCTGCGGAAAAAACTGTGACCGCTATCGACGCGATTATGAATGGCGACTTTGCGGTGCTGAAGGCACACACCCGACGCACACACCGAGTCTGGACGAATTAACTACCAATCGCTGCAACAACTGCAGTCGAGACAGCGGTCGCTATCTATGCGATCTTTGATGGCGACTACGCAGTTTTTTAGGCACTCGGCCGACGCGCGTACCGAGTAAAAAGTAAACTACTGTTCGCCGCAACCGCTGCGGAGAAAACCGTGGCCGCTATCGACGTGATCGTGGATGACGACTACGCATTTACGAAAGCCCGCGGCCAACGCACTGTTATGCGCGGCGGTAAACGCAAGAATACAGACTTTAAAGACACAAATAGTCTCGAAGTGTTCCGGCGTTGCTGTCATTCATGTGCGATTTCAACTGATGGCTGTGGCGATGCGGACTCCACCGTTTCATTTTGGTTGGACGCTAGCACCGTTCTTGCTCTTTTGCGTCACACATTTGCGGCGCTCCGAAAGTAGTCCGAATTAACCAATGTGTAGACAAATAAGTCCGAATTAACGAGAGTTTGATTGCATTGAATAATGTATAAGCCGATTGGGAGCATGCACCTTGCTGAGAAGCGTGCTCGCTGCCGCGCTTGTCGGCGAGATTTTCCCACGGAAGCTGCATTATAACCATTATTTCGTCTCACGCGGCTGCACTGTAAGCGGTATGCGTATACATGGAGTTCTGTAGGAGGGTAAACGGGAGTCGGAAAAGGTCGCGTTGTAGCCAGTTCTGCACTATAAATGGTTACGTTATAAGTGGTCTATACTGTATATATATACATGAAGCCTTTCTCGCGATCCCTCCCAGATTTTGCTTACCATGTCTTGCCGATTGGCGCAGCACAGGAAGGCACACTCATAATGAGTCAGCTTATAAGTATAGCTATCTGTAGTACCCCTAAAGATGTGCCAGTTCTGTTTTTTATGGAATTACACGAAACAACGAACACTACCTCAATATTCTCACTGCAACAAATATATACCTTCAAGCTTATCATTCTGCTTTAAAGCAGATAACTTTATTTGGCATTTTCACCTGTTTTCTTGGTCAGAGAAGTATCCCTCTTCAATCGCACGCATGCTTCTCCTGCCGTCTGAGGAAGAGGAGGACTGAGGGTTAATCTCCCAACCCCCGCCACCCCAGGACCCCATCATGGACACAAAAGTTTTATCTCTCTCTCTCCTGCCAAGTGCACTTTGAGACTTGATATGTACTGTTGCTCGAGAACTTTCTGGCGTACGGTAGTTTAGAGGCTGCGGTTGGGGGTGGAGCACTGCACTGCATTTCTCTGCCGCTTTAGCGGGGCTGACAGTTGCAGCTTGCATTCGTTGCCAAAGTCCGCTGTGCATCTCCTGTCGAGATGCGCCATGTCGTCTTGCTTGCTCACCAGTTTAACTTCGACCAACTCCCACAAAGTGTGTGGATTTGTATGATATTTTTTTTTTCTACCTTAGTGCCAAAGTACAAAATGTGGCACGACATGAATGTAAATTTTCAGCACCCGCTTTATGCTTGTATTCGTATTAAGACATTCATCATCGTCCTCAGCATGTTTTGTATCCGCTGCAGGATGAAAGCCTCTCCCAGCAATCTCCAATTACGGTAACCCGGGTTGTATTGTGCCAGCTAACTTCATGATATTCCCGCCCGTTTTCTGATTTCATCCCACCACTATGATCCTCAACTGTCATTACTTTTCTTGGCACTCATTCTCTTACTGTTTATCTGTTTTGCCGAAACCCACGAAGGGCCTCACGAGAAGAGTGGCTGATGAACAAACATGATGATTTAATTGAACAAGAAAGGATGATGATGATAGTGGGTGACCGACGAAGAAGATTCAACACACTCCCCACCCTGACAAGAAAGTGCTACCTCTGTATCGTCTGCGAAAAGACAGTCCGGTGACTTCGTACGAAATCGAGAAAGTCCAGTGGCTTATTCTAGTGAGGAAAACCTCACACAGGCTGTGTTGCTCACTTGTTCGTGTTAATTCACCTTATGACTAGCCTCTGGCCCAGTCTGCTCCGTAACTTCATTGTCTTCTCCAAGGCGCGGTTCGGCTTCTTTTCGTTTTGATAATCCAGTTGTGTGCTCGAAGAGGAGTTAACCAACGTTGTTCAGCATTAAATACCAGGTGCTGACACTGGGGTCGGTGCTTGGTCTTTCTAGCAATGGTGTGAATGCCTTCATGTGATGTGCAGGGTCGGCGAAACATTCTGCAAAATGGCCACCTTGTTCTGCCTTTGCACTGCGTTGATTTTGCACAGATGGTGTCTGGGCTCTCATGCATCGTGGTCCTTGCCTTACTGGATATCTGCATCGGTCAGTCTTACTAGTCGGACATTGGTTGTTTGTGCCACATATGGTTCTTTTGAAGTTAAGCAGTCGGTTCTAAGAGCGAGAGACAGGGTAGTGGGCCGACACTCTTCTACGTTGATCGCACTGTGACGGTTGCCCTCCTGTCATCGGCATCTGTTTTGGTCAATTTTGATTGAACTTCTCTTGTTTGGGAGTCATCACAGTCCACATTGTCAAGATAACACGTTGTTTGGCATTGACAGTACAGTAACTTTTCGGGTGAAGATGAGGGCTTCATGCGCTCCCGGACTTTTCATCAGACACGTCAAACCGTGTGTTGCTATTTTAACCAGTTGCATGTCCTGCACACTGTCGAACAGCTCTTTCAGTATCATTGAGGCTACGAGAGCTCCTTCTAGTTTGTTTTTGTTGTGCCTTCTACGCGGCTCTAAAGTCCAAGATGATGACATCAACTGATAGCTGCCTTCATCTCCATCATCCGTGTGATTAACGATGTTACTGCAGGTTTTAGGAACGGCGCTTTCATTTTTAGTAGGTACTACAATGTCATTGAAGATTCCTGTCCTTATGCTGTTTGACCTTGTACTTTCATCAACCTGGTCATGGCTTGAAGCTTTCGTCTTACAATCTTTTACCGGTTCTGTTTTTTGCAACACTTCAAAGCACAGGAGTAATAAGGAGGACATTTTGCTTCCAAAGATCTGTGACACATCTTCTCTGTTTACACTCTGTGTCATTTCAATAGCAAGTGTAATTTTAAACTTCAGCATAACCAATTTATCCTTCTAGTCTACCTGAAAAGTACATTGTTCATGTATTTCATCATGAGAAGTCAGCACTTCAATCTTTTCATCTAGCAATTTAACAAAGCCTCTCCTGAAGCATTTCTATCTGGCTGCTCATTGTGGCATTGTGGCCTTACTGTGTGCCGCGTCGATATTCTCGAACATGAGGCTTACCGTCATTCTGATAAGTGCCCTATCCATGCCCAGCTCGGCCTCCATGTAACAGGCGGCAGTCGGTGGGTGGATGAGCACAATCAGTTCCGCTCTTCTTGCGGCGAATCCATGCGTGGGCTTGTCGTCAGTCGGTCCTGAGAGCTGTTCGGTCATTAATTGATACTGCTCCCGGGTTTCGTGGCACCATTTTGTTGAAACCCGCGAAGGACCACACAGAAAGAGCGGTCAATGTACAAACACGGCAACTTAGTGGAGCACCAAAGTGATGATGACATAGTGGGTGAACGAGGAAGAAGATTGAACAATCTGATCTACAGAACACATGACCTGCCCAGCTCCATTTGTCTTGCTTAAGGTCGGCTAGAATAACATTTGCTCTGCAATCCACACCGCCGTCTTTTTTGTCTCTTAACCTTACACCTACATTTCCTGTCACCTTACTAGTGTTCAAAACATCTAACACATCTGCTAAAGAATGCCTCTACAATTTTGTCCAGTAAGTTTATTCTTCTGTCATGTCGTCAAATTGCGGTGGCAGTAGAAAGATCATGTCTCAAAATGATAGAAACAAAATGGGTTTTATCCCTTTAGTACATTATCTTTTACTTGATGCAGAATCTCACGGGAACATTACACGCGTTCACTGCATAAGGTTACCCGCCGTGGTTGCTCAGTGGCTATGGTGTTGGGCTGCTGAGCACGAGGTCGCGGGATCGAATCCCAGCCACGGCGGCCGCATTTCGATGGGGGCGAAATGCGAAAACACCCGTGTACTTAGATTTAGGTGCACGTTAAAGAACCCCAGGTGGTCCAAATTTCCGGAGTCTCCCACTACGGCGTGCCTCATAATCATATCGTGGTTTTGGCACGTTAAACCCCATAATTTAATTTTTAACTGCGTAAGGTTAGAACTAAATAAATTGTCGTCTATTAGGACATTAGGTGATGCACGCTTTAGCCGCTGCCAATACTGCTCTGTTTTTCATGAGACTTTACTTCTACATTACCACTGGGGAGGCCTCTCATGCCTTTAACTTATTTTTGTGTACATATAACTACAGTTTATGCTGAAAATCTGTACAGCTTTTGCACCACGTATCATCATCTGCCTATAACTCGCGGCCTAATGATGATTATTGTCTACCTGGCACTTCAGCTCACATATTCCATGCATGCTCCTTCAGGATTCGTCGAGAAGTGCCGCGTATCCCTTCCATTCTCTGGTGTTGTTGGCCTTTCTCAGAACCAGAAGTGTTTGAATATTGAAATTTCCAAATTGAGTGGAATACGAACATTCTAGAAAAATTAATTTCAGGTATAGAATCCAATACTAATTATTCTCATAGTATGGCCAAAGTGTAACATAATTGTTTTGGGAACTTCATTTGGTAAAAAAGAATATTTACATTATTTGACATGTGTAATATGCATTTTCACACACATTTGCTCAGAATGCACAGTATGGGCGATGCTATGGTGCTGCTGTCCATCAAGCACCATCACCGCCCATACTAAAATTGTACGGGTAGCTGGAATGTATTTGAATGATCAACAAAACAAAACAAAAAATCTGCGTAGTGAATTATTAGCTTTATAGAAGGTGCGAATTGCTATTCGCAGACATTTCTTAAGCGCTTTCAATCGCTTAGTTAAAAAAACTTGCCTCTCTTGTTGCATGCGCTGCACTGGCTTCCCTTTCAATTATTTACATTGCACTATCCCTGTCATGTCCACTGCATGCCTTCATCCTGCAGAGGACATAAGTATAGGCTGATGATGATGATGATCCCTGTCATTTATCACTGTTGCTGATAGCCATTTATCTATAATTGAGGGATCCTGCAGACCTAAAAAATATCATGTTTAGAAATTTTCACATGTTTCCCGGAGAAACTGTGGCAGGTATGCACACTTTCGATGGCAGGCTTTTGATTGCACCACAAAATTGGAGATCCTTAAAAACCGGCCAATGTAGAGTCTATTTAATGGAAGCATTGTCCGGGAGGATGAAGTCTTTTAGTCTTTTGTTGTGCCAGACATGTACTACATCACATGGCTGAGGAGATGGGACAAAGAAAGCCACTGTATGGTGGCTTGACTTGCATAGTGAAGAACTTTCCATCTACTCGTGCATTTCGCTGCACAGGCATTTGACTCTACCAACAGAAGCCAGTTCGTGACACGCTCACAGTTCACTCAAGGCGATAAGACTGAATGGCAATGGTCAGTGTCACAGTAAGGTTAACCCTTTGAAGGTCGAATTATTTTGAAAAAAAAACTTTGCCAGATGGTCAAATTACTTTATTGCAGATATTGAATGTAAAAAATGTATAAAGTCGGGAATAAATAGTGAAAAAAAATTAGAAACAGTATTTTGATGTCGGCATCACTCAGAACTCCAAGTGTTCAATAATATTTCAGAGTGTGGCATTCCTTGAAACACGGTTCTATGCACAGCGCCTTATCGCGCCAATCAAGGTAGCACCAATCAAAGAGCAGCGCCAATCAAGGTAGAAAGCTTCCGCCGCATCTGCAAGAGAGTGCCGACAGAGAAAACTTGCGTTTCGCGCGCCTCGGTTGCGATCATTCCGCGGAACCGAAACCGCGTAAGCGCGTTGCCGCAGAGAGCGAGAATACCTCGTGATCGTGATCGGCGCTGATAAACAAGCTAAGACAGCGCTAATCAAAATAGAAGTCAACTTCCGCCGCCCCTGCAAGAGAGTGCCGACAGAGAGAAAAGTCACGTTTGGCGCGCCTCCGTTGCGATCACGCGGCGCAACCGAGACCGCGTAAGCGAGTTGCCGCAGAGAGCAAGAATACCTCGTGAGCGGCGCTGATAAACAAGCTAAAAGCAGCGCAAATAAAGGTAGAAATCAACTTCCGCCGCCCCTTCAAGGGAGTGCCGACAAAACGAAAAATCACGTTTTGTGCGCCTCCGTTGCGATCACGCGGCAAAACCGAAACCGCGAAAGGGGTGTTGCCGCAGTCTGCGCGACGCACGCGCTGAAACTAGAAATCAGTTCTGTTTATCTCCGCAAGAAGGTAGCACAAATGTCAAACGCTTCTTGTAAGTCCTAAAAGGTTGCAGCACCTCCCGTTGAGCATGCATCGTCATTATGGCGCGAAATTTCAAACGGAGGATCGAAACCGTACCCGTACGGCAAAGACCTTGCGGGACAGAAAAACGCCGCCGTACACATACGGCAAAAACCTTCAAAGGGTTAAAGCTGCAGTTCACCAACAAACTAGCCCAACTTAACCTACACGTCCATGAGTTATAAATAGCAATCCTTTAAGGACAAGATATATGAATACCAGAAAAAAAAATTCTATTTAAATGTGCAACACAGATGGAGAAGAAGCATAATTAATGAAAAGAAAAAATATTTCGTGAAAACTTTTTCATCAATAGGAAGGAAACACCAGGCAGGAAAATGGGAGTGGGTTTCACCCCAAGTCACCTATGGCTTCGTTTGGAATTTGTTCTGACAGCTCTCATTACATGTGAAACAAAGGTGCACATTTCATTTGCTTTACAATGTATGTGTAACAGCTGCAGCCGAAGATCTTGCATCGGTCTGTCTCCTCTTACTGTGCTTTCAAAAGAAGGCAAATCACTTGCCAAACTCCTTCTTCATCATCGAGTGCTCCTGCTCTAAACCAACAACTGACGCTTGCTGCCTGTCAAATAGTATTGGCCAAAGACATTTAGCCAGAAACTTCATACCCAATACCGAAACTCAACAAGAAAAAAAAATGTTTTTTCTGGTATGTTGCCTGTAGGCAACACTCGTCCATAAAGGGCTAATTAACTGATTAAAGGAGCCCTTAATGCTTTTTGAACATGGTCAATATACATGACTAGTTGGTAGACAGTGCTTTTATGTGAGCACCTGAGCAAAATCTTATCCCAGTGCTACCTTCACCTGCTGAAACCTGCAGTTTTTCTCAAAAGACTGGCTGCTTTTTCCTTAAACTTCTTGTAATCGTGGCCCCTTTTCTTGCTTATTGTTATGCAATCATAAGCACAACGGCTATTTGCCAGATTGTTTTACACGTCATGACTGAGCAGTGCCTCCGCCAGGACTGATAGGATGGTCATGCCCCTCTGGTGATGCAGAATACCATGGCGATATTGCAGCCTTTGAGATTCGATGGCACGAGAAACCAATCTTTGAGGCCATACTGATGCGACTGCTGAGTGCAGTGATGACGTAGTCATCATCCTGCATCTGCACAGCTTTGAGCCGAGTATAGGAATGCGGGAGCGGAGGGGAAGGCTGCAAAGCATCGGTAGAGGCCGCATGTGACAGTTAATAGATGCAGTGAAAAATTCTCATTTAAGATTTATAAGGTGATGTCCTTTAATTCTGCAGGCTTTTTAGTCCTTTCTGAAAAGATTTGAGGCCCCAATAGTTATTATGTTGGCGTGAGTCTGACACGACTCGCCACAGTGGATTAGCATCTGTGGCACTCTGCAGCTGAGCACATGGTCAAAGGTTCCATGGCCAGCTGCTCAAGCCACATTTCAATGTGGGAAGAATGCATAAATGCTTGTTTCTCAATAGTTGAGTGCACTTTAAAGCCCAGACATTCGTAATTAATCCAGAGCCATCCAGTACTGCATCATTAAAGCCTTGTCGGCCAGCCAACATGCTGTCGTGGTACTGGTATGCATCAAGTTATAAATTACTAAATTGTTAAAAGACAGCACCTTTGCTCATATCAAGTTTGTGGGGCCTCTTAAGTTGGGACATCTCTCCCTAACCAAGCGTGCAACAATGACTATAGGCTGGCGAAATTATCTGTGAATCGACTTTTGCATATGCATGCAAAACTGATACTCACGCGCAAGTCTTACCCCATGTTCTTGAACAATCTTGGACTCGAAGCTGATCCTCTAGTCCACTGAGTGGAGCACCGCACTGGCCCTTCAACCAAGGAAGACACTAACTACGCTTCTCAAAAATTGCCAGAGAATATATATGTCAATGAAACGCAGTAACCGCTTCTGTCAGGTGGAGAAACGTTCTAGATGACCAGCTATTCGCTTCACTGTACAGGATTTAGTCTGTGTGAAGTCAAGTGGGCTTGAGTCTGAGGATGAGCATCTGATTACATCTCTGCGTCTGCGGGACTATGGGTCCATGCGAGCCCAGTTCGTCCGAATCTGTTGAATATATGGGAAGATGTGTTGGGCCAGGTACGCGCGAGTGAAAGCTTGTAAATAAGGAAACTACAGTGTAGACCGCTTATAACGTAAGTCGCCGGAGTCGCGAATATCCGCACTATAAGCGGTACCGCACTATAACCAAAGCAACAATTTTCAAGACCCGCACATATGCAAAACATGTGCACCGAGCCACCACGCATATGCGACAGTCGAGGAATGCGGCTAGAACGTTTGCATTCAATGTACAGTCAAATCTCGTTAATTCGAACCAAATCACGCGGCGGCGCCTCCAACCGGCATTGCTCCGGCACCGCCGTAGAGTAAAAGCTTAGGAGAGACCCGTCAATGTCGCGCGCGAACAAAACAAAAAAAAAAGAAAAAAATGCGGCGGAAATTTCACCCTCACTCAAATGGCAAGGTCGCCGATTCTGCGTTGCGCCGGAACATGCATGTACGGGCCGACGTCTCAGCCATGCTATCGTAGCCACGCGTAGAAAATGGCAGTGAACCCTTCTTTCTCCTTTATGCTTTCTCTACCTTCTAGTCACGTGTTGACCTTGCACGCTGCAGCTACGGCGAAGCGGGAAGCAGCGGCGCTGCCCCAGGCCGGCCAATGAAACTGCCCACGCCGCCAAACGCCCGCTTCCCGATAACGGCAGAAAACGAAACTTCGGGGAGCTGGCGCCAGGCCGGCCGGCGGGCGCGCACGGTGACAGTCGAAAGTAAGGGAGCTACGAGGAAGGGCGAGAGGAGCCACCGAAGCGGCGGAGTTGCCGAGGCGAAATCCGCTTCCCTGTCGCCCTCCTCTCTCACATTCCACGGTCTCCGCGTGCGCCCTTCACCGTGCTGTGCCGGCGCCGCCCGCTCCCTGAAGTTTCGTTTACTGCCGTTATCGTGAAGCGCGCGTTGGCAGTTTCGTGGCCCTCGCTCGCTATACGTGCCCCGATATTTCACGACTCGCACTCGAGATTCTGGTTTCAGCCTCAATCACTGGCTGTTCGTTCGCACCACGTGCCCTTCTCCTCCACTTTGTCTTTCTCTCTTCCTCGAGCACTCCTTGGGACGCCCGTTTGAGGGGAGCGTTCGCCCTCTCCGTTGACTTCTTCCGTACTCCCAGGCAGCCGCACTGTAACCGGTATTTCGTTTCCCGCAACTGCACTATAAACGATACGTGTATACATGGAGTGCTATGGGAAAATTAACGGGAGTCTGAAAAGACCGCACTATATCCGGTCCTGCACTATAAGCGGTTACGTTATAAGTGGTCTATACTGTATGTCAGTTTCCTTAGAACACATCAGTGTAAGGCATTAGATGTGCATCACAAGTTTTGTCGCTGAATTTTATATCTTAAGTATAAATTTTTCTGTAGCTTTCGAGCTGAGAGGCACTTGAGGCTCCCTACACCTGTTTTGTCCTGGAGGGGTATTCTGTAAGAGTCCACATGGTGGAATATCCATTTCAGCCGCTGCCGATTGGCTGTAGCTGTGCCAGCAAAGAGGAGACTGGCTGGCTGTGCCTGTCAATATTTTCCCAGCTTTGCAATACCGTATTGTGTGCTTTTCAATGCAGTGACACACTTTTCTGCATTTTCACCGTAGGTACTTTTTCGCATTGGGATAGCACCTTCTTGCGTGTTGTTGCGATGTGTTTGCGAGATGTTTTTTGTAGCTTCTTGTTTTGCGGATAGTTCTCACTGGTAAACGGGTACACTGACCTCGTCTGGTGGTGCAGAAGTGTTGTTTTACACATGACGGGACAGGCATTTCCCAGCTTGCATGCAGTAGCTCCTTCAGGTGTGGCGGCTTCTTTTTCATAGAGCAAATGGTCAACTAGCCCTGATTGCAGCCCACAGGAACGCTGCAGACACTGCTCGCATGGACTCTCAGGGCAGGTACTCGTGTCTGCCATCTGCTACACTGTGGCCAATGCCTGCAATGTTTTTGTTAATTTGCTCTTGTTCTCTATGCTTAGAGTGCTTATAACAGTTCCAAATAGGCTGCTTCCTTTCTTTTCCCCTTTTTTTCTTTTTCCGTGTGGCAAAATGAATAATTGAACTCGTCCTTAGAGAAAAACTTTTCTCAAAGGCAAGGACTGCAGTGCCAAACAGAGTTCAATTCAACGTCGCATGGAGTTTTCACGTGCACCCCTACACCCTGCAGTGGCAGTTTACGTGGATAATATTGGCACTGGGTATTATGGCATGGTCCATGGTCTTTGTGGAGGTGTTCATTCATACTCCTGCCCCCGCTCTTCTGCCCTTTCTACCTGCAGCAGGAAAGGGTGATGGCTGGCTGGCCTGTGATTCAGCTGTCGCTCTGCCCCAGCAGGTGCAGTGAGGTAGTGTCCACTTAACCATTGTTCATGGGAATCAAAGCCTGGAACTTCCACCTGTGCTAGGCATGACCGTGAGAGCGAGAGTCCAGAAGATCTCTGCAGGACAGCGCAAGGTGTGTGCACGCACTTCATCACCGTTCGATGGCCCCTCTGCGAACCACTCGGACTTGAGCTTGTGTGCAGTGTCTCATACCCATGGTCGAGTCATGTGACAGTGATACTAGAATAGTGCCAGTACTGGATATACAGTCTTAATGGCAAAACGAACGCTCCTTAACTTCCTGTCTCACCAATTGAAACTGATCAAACATAATATCGCAACATCCTACATACATTCCGCTCTCACTAAATTATGCTGTTATAAGATGGAAGATAGTTTCAGATCTCAGACAACAAGGCTGCGGTGGTCTGGATACTCAGACTACATTGTTAGGTCGTGTGCGAGAAGCTGACGAGGTGGGTAAAATTGAATTGGCAGGAGGCAAGGACGGCAAACACATAAAAAGCCAAACTAAATAAGAAAGCTACACGTCTATGCATGCATGGATTTTTGCGCAACATTAAGAATATTGTGACGCACTTTGGCATGAGTGTGGCTTTTTTTTTTCGCCATGTGTTCAGGTAAGAAAAATATGCCAGCTTGTTGACGAATGAACAAAAGAAATATCTGGCAGAGATGCGTGTGAGTCACAGAAATCAATATATACCATGTAGTGTAGGGATTGTTTATAGAATTACATTGTCACACCACCATACATATTGGTTGCTGTGTGAACGTGCGCCTTAATGGACACAGAAATATGATCAAATATAAGATACTGTTACACTTCACAGTGCACAGCTGAAAATGTAGATATGTACATTTCTTCAATAACAAAATTGATTTTCAAAGGCATCGGGGATCAGTGCACACATGAAATAATAGACGCATACTATATAAAAAAAAAGAAGCAGAGGCTTGTGTAAGCCAACCAAGCAATGCTCTGTCAAGAAAACAAATATCATTTCCAGATATTTCATGATCTTTAGGCTCTAGCCGTTTGTTAAGCTTGTTTTATTGTCGATGTAGTTGCTTTGCATTGGATAAGAATAGCAATTTGGGCGAGTTGGCCTAAGTTTATGGCGAGATATTTTTGTAGCGCAAAACACTGAAGTGCAGAAAGAAAAGGAAAAAAATGAAGGGTTAGCGAAAGAAAAAAAAACACAAGCGCTGTGTGACACGAGCGACAGCTACGCATGCAAAATTTCCACTAATTTGAAATCAGCCTTTATATTCTGTTCTCTTCAATAAAAATTTCAATTGACAAACAGTGCTGTCTAGTGCCGTTTCTCTGCACTTCGTGTTTTTTCTTGCTTTTCCAAAGATGAAGGAACACGGACTCGCCCAACTTTCAATTCTACTGAAGGTGCTTTACTGGTCACATCTTGGCAGTTGTGGTGAAAAGTTGGCTTTTCCTTTCATTAGAGTACTTATTCCACTCTGAAACTTGAAGGGACCACACAATGAGCCTTGGAACAAGGAACGATGGGGGTTGTGAATGATCGAGACCGACATCATGACTGCCCTTATTTTCTTCCTTATATGGAACTCCAATGCTGATGGTGATAGCCACGAGATACCATCATCTTCGTTTTGCTACTGGTGTAACGTTAAATGACCGTAATACTGCAGTATAGATGAGAGAGCAAACACACGTTGAGATACGCAGGTCATGCTTTTGCAAGAATGCTTGCATGGCCTTCTGTGACTAACTCCATGGCACAGAATACCATGTTAATTTCCTGAAATAATACTTGAATGCTTCTCAAAATTGGTAATTCTATTTGAAGTAATTTTATTACCTCCAAAAATTGCCATCCTTTACTAAAACGCAAGTTCTTCCCATTAATATCAGTCTCGCTGTAATTAGTCTATTTTATTTTCTATGCTATACTGAGCACCTTGCGGAATGGCACAACAAACGTGGACATGGCATTCCAAGTAGTTCAACATTGATAATACGAGAAAAATCAGCACTACATTAATAATACAGCGATTTTACACCGACGACCCGATTTACATCAAGCTGTACCTCAATATTCGGCCAAGCACTAATGCGCACAAATCATAAGTTTCAACACCCCAAGCAGAACCTGAGATCTTTCAGTGTGATTTCTGTAACCGTGCGTATATGTACAATTTCCAAATTTCCTTCTCATGCTCTTTCCTTTAGGCTTTTACCTCCTCTGTCGCCCTTTTACTGCCAGCTTCTTGGCCAATGGTTAGTGGGTAAGCGTTGTTATCTCGAAGATCAAGCACGCAATAAACTCTTAGGGCACACAACCGGTGGTCTATCACTGTAACGTGATACGTGCCACAGGTAGAGAAACGCAATACAGGAGTGTTGGGTGGTATGTTTGTATTTGTTTGTAACTTTGTTAAAGGGGCCCTGAAACACTTTTCTAACTAATCATAGAATGACGTCACTATTAAATTACGTCGCCTCGCGAATCTCGTGCCACAAAAAAGTTTTTAAATCCTTCAAGCAAAGTTATCGAACCGATGAGCAGCTTTCTTTCTTCTTTATTTTTCACTAGTGCGCTGGAGGCTACGCAGGGGAGTTCACAAGGAGGCGCACCTGAAGGTTAAACGTCTCGATGGCAAGACGGCTCGCGGCAGCAGCCCCGTGGCGGCCACAGTATCTACGCTACACTTTTCATCTCTAAGGACACGCACAGGAGATGCAGCAACTTGCAGACCGGCAGTGCAAGGATGAGATTATATTCCTGTCTTTTCGAGATTGCAGACATATATTTTTCATTTACTTAACTCAAATGAGCAATAATTGTATTACTGAAAATGTGCTCTTGATCATGAAATCAGCCGATAGCTGCTGTGGGTCCAGCTGCTTGTGATGACGCTGCGTGACGGCATGGTGGAAGCGAGAGCAAGCGATTTTTCACTGCTTTTGACACGAGATGGTAATTTCACTGCTGCTTGCATTGCAATGTAATTTTTGGCTTACATGTTCGCAGGAGCCTCGTTAACAGATCAGCAATGTTTTCTTACTGCTACGTTCAAGAAGTATTTCCGGGCACCTTTAAGATGCATGCTACAATGAAGTTATCTCCCAGTCTAGCACCCAGAGCATTCTTCCTGATAATTTAACAGAAAGTACTGTTGAGAAATTTAATACGTATTTCACAAAAATAGGCCCTAGTCTAGCAGAAATGCTTCCTGATCATACCTTGCCCACTTATTCTGTCACCCCTATAGTTAATTCTTTTGTTATGCATGACATTGATATGAAGGAGATACTTATTACTGTAAACAATCTAAGCACTGCGAAAGCAGCAGGACCTGATGGCATAACTGTGAGGCTAGTCAAAGAAAACATTGATATATTGGGTCCAGTACTACTCCGCTTATTCAATCACTCATTGCACACGGGAAACTATCCGTCAACGTTAAAGACTGCTAAGGTCACCCCAATCTTCAAAGAGGGAGACAAATCTGACCCATCTAATTATCGCCCCATATCTGTTCTAAGTGTTATCAATACCATCTTCGAAAAAATTCTTGCTAAACGTATACATTCTTTTTTTTTTTAATATAACGTACTCAGTCCACAACAACATGGCTTTCGACCTAATCATTCTACGTCTACCGCAGTACTTTCATTAACACAGGCAATAAACAACGCGCTTCATAATAACCAACTAGTGGCAGTTATTTTTCTCGATTAAAAAAAGCCTTTGACACAGTTGATCATAATGTCTTAATAAGCTAAGCACTTATGGCTTTCGCAACAACGTACTTGAATTCTTTCGCAGTTACTTTCACAATCGAAACCAAATCGTTGAAATAAACAAGATAACCTCATCACCTCAACATCTGAGAACAGGAGTGCCACAGGGATCTGTGCTTGGTCCCTTGTTTTTTACAATATATATCAATGATCTACCCCAGATTTTAACGTCCGCTAATGTATTAATGTATGCCGATGACACTGCTCTGATAATCGCAGGTAACAACATCAAGGAAATAGAAGAAAAAACGCAAATAGAGCTTTCTAAGATTTCTGAATGGTTTCTTGCAAATAAATTAACAATAAATGCAAAAAAAAACGAAACATACTCTTTTTCATTCACGTTCCAAAACCGTCAGTAGTGATTCTATGTCATTGTCTATAAATCAATTGCTAAGAGGTTTAATAGCAACGGATGCAGGCGAACGGGTAGCAGTCACAAGCGTTCGGCCAAGGACAGCAACCACGAGCTCATGCCGGTGGCGATGCTGCTGAGGCACAGGTCACTCTTCTTCATTACAATCGCCCTCCGCCGAAAAAGGCGCCATCCTGGCGGCTTAAGGCGAAGACACTACTAGTGGGTCGTAGTACGGCTTAATGCGACAGACGTGGACAAGTTCGCGGCCGCGATTGCGCAGGTCTGTCGGTGGCTTGAGGGGCTCCACGAGGTAATTGACGGATGACGTTTGCTCCAGAACGCGGTAGGGTCCGAGGTATTTCGCGACAAGTTTTGCAGAGTGGCCGGGTGTGGTAGCGGGTACCCGAAGCCAGACCAGAGAGCCAGGGGAAAATGTAGGTGCAGAACGGTCGGCTGGTTGACGGGATTGCTCCTGCCACTGGTCCTCGGTGGAAAAAGAGCGGGCAAGCTGGCGGCATTCCTCAGCATGTCGAGCAGCTTCAGACAGCGGAGTACTTTCGGACGCATCAGGTTTATATGAAAGAATTGTATCGAACGTATTAGATGGTTCTTGGCCATATAGGAGAAAGTACGGGGAAAATCCAGTAGTTGCTTGGGCCGCAGTATTGTACGCATACGTGACGAAAGGGAGAACTTGGTCCCAATTTGAATGATCAGAGGCGACGTACATTGATAGCATATCACCAAGAGTACGGTTGAAGCGTTCTGTCATGCCGTTAGTTTGCGGATGGTACGCAGTACTTGTGCGGTGAATGATTCGGCATTCGTCGAGTAGTGCCTTCAAAGCATCGGCAAGAAAGGCTCGGCCTCTATCGCTCAGAAGTTCGCGAGGGGCACCGTGGCGCAGAACGAAATGGTGTAACAGAAACGATGCAACGTCGCGGGCGGTGGCAGTCGGCAGAGCGGCGGTTTCAGCATAACGGGTCAAGTGATCCACGGCAACAATAATCCAGCGGTTCCCTGCTGGAGTGGATGGTAGCGGTCCGTATATGTCAATACCAACACGATCAAAGGGACGACTAGGGCAGGGAAGGGGTTGTGACGGGTAGACTTGTCTGGGAGGTAATTTTCGGCGTTGGCACTGAGTACAGGAGCGAACGAACTTTCGCACGTAGTTATACATGCCGCGCCAATAAAATCGGAGGCGTAGTCGAGCGTAAGTCTTGAAGAGGCCGGCATGCGCGCACTGTGGGTCGGCGTGGAAAGCATCGCAGATAAGGTCACGGAGATGTCGGGGTATCACAAGAAGCCACTTGCGTCCGTCAGAAAGGTAATTATGACGATAAAGAAGGCCATCGCGAATGCAGAAGTGGGTAGCCTGGTGGCGAAGAGCGCGAGATGGTGAAGAGGTGGATGGATCAGAAAGGATGGTGATGAGAGCACTGATCCAGGGATCCTTGCGCTGCTCCGACGGCATGTTGTGCAGTGCATGTGATGCAAATGCGGGCTCAAGGGCGGATAGGCAAGCGTTGTCAGCTGCGACCGGTGAGCGAGAAAGGGCGTCAGCGTCCGTGTGTTTGCGGCCAGAACGGTAAAGAACGCGGATGTCGTACTCCTGTAGCTTAAGGGCCCAGCGAGCAAGTCGGCCAGAGGGGTCCTTGAGGGTGGACAGCCAACAAAGGGCGTGGTGGTCAGTGATGACGTCGAAAGTGTGACCATACAAATAAGGGCGGAATTTCCCAAGGGCCCAAATAATGGCTAAGCACTCTTTCTCTGTAACCGAGTAATTAGCCTCGGCTTTTGTCAGAGTTCGGCTCGCGTAGGCGACGACATATTCATCGAACCCCGCCTTCCGTTGCGCGAGTACGGCACCGAGTCCTACGCCGCTGGCATCGGTGTGGACCTCGGTGGGGGCGGCAGGGTCGAAGTGGCGGAGGATAGGTGGCGAGGTTAGCAGGCGGCGTAATTTCGTGAAGGCGTCATCGCAGGCGGGCGACCAAGCTGAAAGTTCGTTGTTGCCGCTTAGAAGGTCGGTCAGGGGTGCAATTATGGATGCGAAATTTCGAATGAAACGTCGGAAATACGAGCATAAACCAACGAAACTTCGAAGCTCCTTTAACTTCTTCGGTTTTGGAAAGTCAGCGACGGCGCGGAGCTTGGCTGGGTCCGGAAGAATGCCGTCTCGCGAGACAACATGGCCAAGAATGGTGAGCTTTCGGGCACCAAAACGACATTTTTTTAAGTTGAGTTGAAGTCCCGCGTCAGTGAGACATTTCAGAACGTGCTCGAGACGGCTGAGATGTGCATGGAAATCAGCGGAAAAGACAACGACGTCGTCCAGGTAGCAGAGACATGTGTTCCATTTGAGGCCGCGCAAAATATTGTCCATCATCCTCTCAAAAGTGGCTGGAGCGTTACACAGGCCGAAAGGCATCACGGTAAATTCATATAATCCGTCAGGCGTCACAAATGCTGTTTTATGCTGATCAGATGGTGCCATAGGGACTTGCCAGTATCCGGAACGTAAATCCAGCGAAGAAAAGAACTCCGCTCCCTGCAAACAGTCGAGGGCGTCGTCGATGCGCGGTAACGGGTAAACGTCCTTGCGCGTTATCTTGTTCAGGCGTCGGTAGTCGACGCAGAACCGAATAGAGCCATCCTTTTTCTTAACAAGAACGACCGGTGACGCCCAGGGACTGTTCGAAGGCTGTACAACCCCGCGCTTGAGCATGTCATCAACCTGGTCATCAATTACACGGTGCTCCGAGGCGGATACTCGATAAGGGCGTTGCCGTAGAGGTGCATGACTGCCGGTATCTATCTGGTGAAAAACGGTTGATGTGCGACCCAAACCGGAGGCAGGGCTGTCAAAAGAGGCGCGGAACTTCTGAAGCAGAGCGAGCAGCTGGCTTCTTTGTGAAGATGACGTTTCATCGTCGATGGAGCGGTTGAAAGCGTCGCGCAGGGACTGATCAACCGCAGGGTCACAAGAAAGTGCGCTAAGGTCTGTAGGAGTAGAAGCCGCAGGAGCGTCAAAGATGCAAAAGGTGTCGACCGGCTGAACAAGGCCTAGGCATTCGCCATGAAATAAAGGTAAAGGGCACGCCGTGGGATTGTCGACGAGCATCTTCGTGGCGCCACTGCGAAGAGTAAGGAGAGCAAAGGGCAGCGGAGAGCATTTGCGGCGAAGGAACACTTTAGAGGGCGTAAAGAGAACAGTGCCCTCAGAAATAGCGGCGCACGACACAGGGACAAGCAGGGAAGAGCACGGAGGAACGGCATTGTCTTCGGACACAAAAAGTTTATCACTAGAAGGGTGGTCGTCGATTGTCTCAAAATCGTGAAGCGCAGAAAGTTCAAGTTCGGCGTGGCAACAGTCAATAACGGCGTTATTATTTGCAAGGAAGTCCCAGCCTAATATAATGTCATGGGAACACGAGGGCAGGACGACGAATTCGACGGTATACAGAACTCCTTGAATGAAGACTCGAGCAGTACATGCAGCGAGAGGCGTAATGTTTTCAGCGGTTGCGGATCGAAGGGAGAGGTCGGATAAAGGCGTCAGAACTTTTTTTAGTATGCGACAGAGTTTGGCAGAAATTACAGATACTGCGGCTCCTGTATCGACAAGTGCCAGGACGGCGACTCCTTCGACATACACTTCAATTACGTTGGCTGGAGAGGGACGAGGACTTGAGCATTTCGACGTCGACGCAGTTCGTGCCTCGGGAACTGCGGCCTTCAGTTTTCCTGCTCGGTGGGTCCGGCACGGCGACGCATCGGAGAAAGCGAGCGACGACGTGGAGATGGTGAGCGGCGGGTAGGCGCGGGTGAGCGATCAGGACAAAATGAAGAGGTAGGAAGGCTGGAAGGCGACGAGGAAAATTGAGCGGGGAACGGTGGCGCTCGCCAGATGTTCGGGAAAGGAAGCATGCGACGACGGCAATGGCGCGCCACATGACTAGCACCACCACAAGCAAAACATATTGGACGGTCATCGAAGGTGCGCCATTGTTGGGGGTAAGCTCCGACTCGTGGCTGAGAAGTCGGAAAATGCTGTCGATCTGGTAACGGCATAGGATGCGGCGAAAAGGTCGGTGGTCGATGCATAGCGGGCGGCGAGAGCGTTTGTGGGCGAGGTCGGGCAACTGCTTCTGCGTACGTGAGAGGTGCATTGACTGGCGTCGGATCACGTGCTGGAGGAATGGCTTGCGAAACTTGCTCCTGGATGAAGTCGCGGATCGTAGGTGCCAAAGCGGGTGGTGGTTCCGGGACGCAAGACATCAAAGATAGCTGGCGAGCAACCTCTGCGCGAACGAATTCCTGAATCTTCAGAAACAGGGCAGCATGGTCGTCGCTGACACCAAGGCTGGACACAGAGTCGGCGGGCGCAGGGGGACGTCTGGTGTGAAGCCGTTGCCTGCGCAACTCGTCGTAACTCTGACACAATTCGATCACTTCAACGACAGTGCGAGGACTCTTCGATAATAACATTTGGAATGCGTCGTCCTCAATACCCTTCATTATATGTTTGATCTTCTCCTCCTCCGACATCGACGCGTTCACCCGTTTGCAAAGGTCAAGAATGTCCTCAATGTAGCTCGTGAAATTCTCTCCGCTCTCTTGGGATCGTGTGCGCAAACGGTGTTCTGCACGGAGCTTTCGTACTGCTGGCCGACCGAAAACTTGGGTAAACATGGTCTTGAAGACCAACCACGTAGTGAGGTCGCCTTCATGGTTGAGAAACCATAGTTTCGCAACGTCCGAGAGATAGAATGCTACGGTTCTCAACTTGGTAGCATCGTCCCAATGGTTATTGGCACTCACTCGCTCGTATGAGGAGATCCAATCTTCAACGTCTTTTTCATCTGTGCCGGAGAAGATAGGGGGATCTCGCAGATGCAAGGCGCCGGCACAAACCAGGGTGGGCGGCGCCGGTGGAGGGGTTGGAGGAGTGCCGCTTGCGTCCTCGGGCATGATGGGGGGTAGAGTGCGACTCTGCAGTTCCAGGGTGGTCGAAACCCAGCACCTCCACCACTTGCTAAGAGGTTTAATAGCAACGGATGCAGGCGAACGGGTAGCAGTCACAAGCGTTCGGCCAAGGACAGCAACCACGAGCTCATGCCGGTGGCGATGCTGCTGAGGCACAGGTCACTCTTCTTCATTACACAATGTCCACTCGAACGCACCGACTCATATACATATCTCGGCGTTATTCTCGACAAAAATCTAAACTGGCAACTTCACATAGAAGCCCTTTGCTCAAAGCTAGCATCTGGCTGTTATGCTCTTCTCAGGGCACGGGAACATTTTCAAATAGACATTCTCCGCATCTTGTATTTTTCATTTATTCAATCTCATTTAATATACTGTATTGAGTCATGGGCATGGACTTTCACAACGTACCTAGAACCTATTCGACGCCTTCAAAAACGAGCCGTCCGCACCATTACTTTCTCTCAGCGAAATGAAACAAGTAAATCAATCTTTGTCAAATTACAAATACTGCCCTTCGATTCTTTGCGAGAAATAAATATGGTCAAATGCGTTAATAGCATCATAACAGACAATCATCCATTTCATGTATCAATATTACGTATGCCTGCTCGCCCAACACGAAATAAAACTTTTTGCAACTTCAATATACCACCGACAAGAAATATATATGGCCAGAGATTAGTGGAATTTGTTGGCATAAAAATATGGAATGACTTACCATTTGAGGCAAAACAAAACAAAAATGTATCACATTGGTTAAAAAAATACTATCTTCAGCAAATGTCCGCGGAACCTGTCTGAATATGTCCATCCCATGTGCGCGACAAATAGTATGTACTAGTTTACAAATATGTTTTGTATGCTAAGTTGCAAACGAGATTTTTTTGTCGTACTAACCAAGTGTTCCTTTCATTCTATACTGTTTTTCTATATGCTCTATATGCTCGTTATATTTATTTTGTGCTATAAAGTGTCACTGACAAGATTACTAATACATATTTGTAAATGACCCCACTACTAGCCTTTGGCTAAGGGGTCATACAGTGTTTGCACACAATTTGTATTAACTTTGAAGAAATAAACTTGAAACTTGAAGTCAATCTGGTGAGACGTGTTAAAATTTCTGTCTCTCTCTCTCTCTTTGCAGTGTTATGCTCGGTGTGAAACAAGAGTGCCAGCGCAGCTACGGTGATGAAGACATAGCGGAAGTCCGACATGACCCCTTAATTGCCCCTCATTTCCTAAAGGTAAGCTTCTGAAAGAAAGGTTTACCTACCCCTTTTGCATGTTCGGCTTAGCCTCACGGTTCATGTTATTTTATCTTTCGATGCAGGTAGCCTGAAAGAAAGTTTGTGAGTTTGTGTACGACTATACATCTTTACTGCAGGAAGGCGTGCAAGATAATGTTGCAGAACACCTTTTGCAACATTATTAACACAGATTTTCCTTATGTCTTTCCCATGCAGTTCCCTCATAAATCGCTTGTTCATTTTTTATTCTTTCGTTCTTTAACATATTGGTATTATTCACTAAGCAGTCAGATTCCGAGCACTGTCAGATTCCGCAACATTATGCAATTCACCATCGTGCTAGCTACAAGTTCACAGGCATGGAGGAAGAAAAAAGACTAGGAAGAGGTGTCACGTGACAATCTTGGGTCGGTATTGTGTAGCGATGCGTTTCCGATGCTAATGCCTTTTCACGCTTGGTCAGTGGTTAGAGCGACAGTCCGCTCACGTTATCAACGCGATCAGCCGGTCGTGAGCGGTGGATGATAAGACTAGTATATAATAAAGCATAAGGGCATCGCTACAAAATACCGGCCCTGAAGTCGTCATAACATCATAAAAACACCTAAATGAAAGGCTCATTGGAATTAAGTGCCTCCCGACGTCATGCTCTTTTCTAGTCCTTTTCAATCCTTCATGGTCACAGGGCAGCTATGCTCTCTCTGATTGGCTGCCTCAAAGTGCAAACTTGAATAAATTCAACAGTAAGGCGAAATTTGACCATGTCCCAAACAGCGCCCCAGTGTAGGCTGCTATTTCACAGCTTGGCTATACATTCTACTTTTTGTGCCTGTGGCTTAGGTTGGTTAGTTCTCAAGCGAACCTTGTTTTAACTCAGATTTTGGTGGCATCCGTGTATGTAAAAACTATCATCATCAGCATTGGCTCGAGCATCGTCGTCGTCTTCCGCAGCTGGCTCGTTGGCGCCCCTTGGTTTGCGCTCGTGTTCGTGCCACTGCTCCCGCGTTCGTCGTCATCTTTTGCCACAGCTGGCGGCATTGCCACTAATCATTCCAGCATAGAATTTTACTTCTCTTCTGTCGTCATCAACGCCTCCTAAATAGACAATGCCTGGAACGTCGCTCTTTTTCCCCATAGAGAGGTCCCTGCCGCATGTTGTCACCAGGTGCCGTGCGAGAGCGCTCGCCTACGTACCGCCTGGTCACGTGATGCCATCGGTGTAACCAATGGCGTAGCCCGGGAGCAGCCGGCCTACGCGCTGTCCGCCGGCGGATAGCGCGAGCTCCCGCCGGCTCTCCACCGGCGTAGGTTTTCACATCGCCGACGCCGCGCTGAAGCGTCCTCAATTTTACCTGCAGCTCTGGAGCAAAATTTTGTACTAAAACAAACTGACCAGCGACAATTAGCCCACTAAGGTGACTCGCATGAAGTAGTTATCCAGGCACATAAGCACAGCAGTTTTTTTTTCTTTTTTTTTTCTGGGGGATTTTGTGCGTGCATGCGTGCGTGCGTGCGAACGCATGACAGCCCCTGTATGAGCAATCGTGAAAAATTGGTCATCTCTCGACGAACCGAAGGCACTTTGACCGTGCCTATCTCGGCCTACGCCCCTACGTCTTGATGCTGTCGTAGACGTTTCGTTTACCTAATTTGGTACACACCAAAATTGGCGTCGTATGACATACATATGTTTTCTGTCAAATATAAGCGTACCAATAGGTTTGCTAATGTTGAGTTGTGCTGGCGAAGTCACTCCCGAAATGGACTTTGTCCATACCCCAAAATCCGAAGTTTAACGCCTGAGCGGGAAGAATGCGGCATATGCATCTTCCCGCACAACGGGATAAGCTGGAATTTTTTAGACGCAGGATTAGCCTATTAGCAAGGAAGATGAGCTCACTGTGCGTCTATCGACAATATAAATTGCGTAGGGAAAAATATGAGTGTTATATATATATGTTTCTGGTAGAAATAAACTTAACTGTTTGTGTGTAAGCGTGCACATGTTTTGTACTGCTCCGCTTACTAACACGCCAGAAAATATAATTACTCGATTATTGGCACGACTCAGCTCGAGGTGCAGAAGAAAGGAAGGCGCAGATGGTGAACACATATAAATGGTGTATTTTAACTGAGGATGAGATGAACGAAACACAAAAACAACAAAATAATTAGGTACACACGATGATCGCGAGAATCGAACTCCACAGTCCAAAAATTGTTCTTGGAATGGTTCAGTGCTAGCTTCGCATTGTTCACATGTGTCGCATACGCTGTTGATAACAACAGCACGTGCTATGTGGTGAGGATCAGGTGAGGACAAGACCTGATGAGGATTGCACGCACTTTTGTGCAGAATAAGTCGGTGCTATATGGCACGACGCCTCTAGTACTGCGGAGACTACGAACACCTACAATTTCAAGATTTTTCTTGACAAGGGCTTTTTCTGAAGGAACTTCACGGTAGCGTTCGTGTCAGTTATCCCTCGCGCATAGTTTGAAAAAAGCGGCTTGATGAGCTTTCGTGCAATAAGCTCCAGCAGAACTTTGCGGTGGTCCGAATCGGTGTTGCCGCAGCACAACACGGGCAGGCTCATGAGCTCTTGTACCGACCTCTGCACGCATAGTTCAAGAGGTTTCTTCACTGACCGTCGTTGCGAGAGTACGCAGTCAGCAAATCTCCGCAGGCCTACAAGAACTTTGACAAGTTCCTGCGTCGGATAGTAAAGGCCGCCGCGATCTTTGTGCGTTATGAGGCCATGATTTGGAGCACTGCTATTTGGCGCCTGAAGCAATGCGATGCACTCAGCACAGGCAATGCGCTCGCTGACAACGCGAACTACAAAACCTCCAATCATTGCCAGGCTGGCAACGTCGGGGTTCGATAGAATTGGCCTGTCTGACAGCAAGTGCTCCCTTAGACGCATTGCTGCTGTGTTCAAAATACGGTCTGCGGTGGGTGTGCTGGTACAGCGCGCCTGCCGAATTGGGAGAAGCTGCGTTGATGTGAATGTCGTCGAACTCTGTACATTACTGCCACTGGAAGCGGCTATGATTCCTGTTTTGAGCATTTTCTCGATACCGCATGTTGCGCTCCTGACATCCAAGGCATCGTCACATCCTGCACTCCGCCTCAAGAATCCGAACATGGCTTCTATAGGGTCACTCGACATTTTGCGAGTCAGAACAAATTTAAATTTCTTACAGTCAGCAGGTGTCGTATGCAGGCAACATTTGATTCTGTTGTGAAGAGTAGGGCGTGGGAAGTTTCCTTGCTGAAGAAGTTTTCTGCTTTGCTTGCATCCCTCAGATCTTCTACATAAGCGATGAAAGCGTGTTCCAGCCAATCGAGCCTTGCGTCGTCTACATCAGTGAATGGGCGGCAATCAATATTGTTGCAATGAACGTACTGTTGACAGTTGCTGACGTCCATTAAAGTAAACGATCTTTTCATCACTTCCAGGAAGTGGATTGTAGCACCTGCCGGTGCGAATTCTACATCCGAAGTGTGTCCTGCCTGCTCTTTGAAATATTTTAAGGCTCCAATTACATCGGCTGACAGCAACTGCACGGCTAGTTTAACGCTCATCTTTTGAATGTTTGAAGGGTACAGGTGCTTTCTTGTGAGGAATCTGATTGGCATTACTATTGAGTTCTACATTTTGTAGATCTTCTTTAGGTACACTGATGATATTTCTTTTTTTCCACCGATTTCTTTTGTCAGAAACTGAGATCTAACATTTTTGATTATATGGCTCTGATCAAAAGCAAAAAAGATGTTCTTCGTGACATCCGCGGGGTGCGGAGCGCATATGTGCAGCGCCCCATCACACAGAACTTCCATGGCTGTCACGTTAATCTTGTGATTGTCCGTGACAACACGGACGACATCGAAGCCGATCTCCGACGTTTTCTTTATCACATGGCGTGTGACTTCTGCTAACTGCTCCCCTGTGCAACCCTTCGTGAAAAAATACCCTACAGGTATTTTGTATCGCCCGTGGAGGCCGCATTGCAAGAAGCACAGGACAGAGTTTGCCAGGCGCTCATTCTGAGAGCTTTCGACAAGGTGTTGCAGCTCAGCGCCCATGTCGACGTTGCCAATGAATGCGTCCCGTTGTTTGTGATACTGCAACTTCTGGCGTATTCTCATTTCGTCTATGATAAGCGAACAAACTTTTGATTGAGGCGTTTCAAGGGCCAACACTTCTGTTTCAAGGCGGCAACGAACTATCTGAGTAAACCGAACTTCTCCTGAAACCGCGCCTATGTACTTTTGGATGGTCTTGTTGCAGGGCAATCTCAGCAGGCCTTCCGAGCGCAAATACTCATACGCCTTCGTTGACAGATTTCGGAGTATGATGCTGTGCCTCAGCGTGGTTTCTGACTACTGCGGCCTTTTCTTTTTGTAATTCTTGACCTGGTCAACGATTAGGCGTGCCTTTGCATTCCCCTTCTCGGCGTCGGACGTTACTTCTATAAATGCACTAACGTGCGCGGCTTCTTTTAGCTTCAGTAGTTCTTGTTTGTACGAATCCACTGTCTTACTCAATCTCTCATTTTTTGCTTTCAGTGCCCGCTCTCTCTCACGCCATCGCTTGCGGTGGACGAAGTACATCGAGGGATAGAGCATTAATGGTGTCTGTGTCTTGATCGAACGTTTAGCATACACCATTCCCGTTCTTGTCGCGTTGAACGTACCCGGACTCTCGGCTGTTACATCCATTGCCACTTGCTGAGGTTGGACGAGATTGTTTGTCGGCTCGCTTCCCGCAGTGTTGCTGTCGTCACTGTGTTTATGCGCTAGAGACTTGGCTGGCCCTTCATTTGCGCGTTCTAGTTGTCCGCACGACAACGAAGCGCTTGAGGGAGTACGCTTACGCTTTCGCGTTGTGCCTTGAGTCGTGAACACAGTTGCCACTGGCGTGCTTGCGGACACATTTGCCGTTGTCGTGTTTTCAGATTGTGGAAGGCATGGAACCAGTTCACCGGGTACAGTTGGCACTGTCGTGCTCGCGGACACACTGGTCGCTGTCGTGCTCTCGACGTTTTGGGCAAGGCTCGGCGCTGGTTCGCCAAACACACTAGGCACTGCATCGGGCTTGAGTAACCGCCTCGTGAAGTCTTTCTTGAAGTCAGTGGTAAGAAAGTGCAGGCTGCATACAACAGAGCGCTCCTTGATTGCGGTGCTGGGAAATACTTCTCCTAATATTGCGTGCAGCCACTTCTCACGCAAGGAGATATCGGCTGGCACTTCGTGAAATGACACCCCCGGTTGCTTCCGTCGGCAACTCGAAGAGCAGCCTGGTACACAACAGCACCGCATTACTGTTCAAATGAAATGAAACACTCCTAGAGCATCACGAGTAATGCGATGCGCCAGCGTTTACATGTAGCGCATCACCCCTGGTGCGCTGGTGGCGGCACACGCACATCGAACGCAAAGCAGCGCTTGCAGACGCTTCCGGCGTCACGCCACAATGCAGCTCAGCGAGCGCCCATGCAGATCCACAGCAAATTGCGTTTCCTATAATTCCTAATGCAGTGCGATCGCATTTACATGCACTGCGAAAGTCGACTTACGCGTCTCAATCCACCCCTGCCTGGCGCATTAATGTGACGCGCTTTCCTAGCGCATTAGGCCCGTTTACATGGATGCGATGCACTAGCAAGTTGATGTGATGCGATGCAATGCGCCAGTTGTCGCATTCATGTAAACGCGGCTACTTGCTCTGCAATAACAGACGGCGAAAAACATACGCAAACCAACGCAAAGCTGGTGCGCTAAGCCAACGGCTCCTGCTAAGCAGACGAAATTGCCGCCATTCGTGTGAAGCTTTGTTTCCCGTAAAAAATGAGTTTTAAGAAAGTGGACTTTATTTCATTTACGAATTTGTTATCTCACAACAGCGATACATAAACAACTTGAGTGTCGTCGTCTGCATATAGCAGTGGAAACAACGCGCGGTTGGCAAGGTGTCGTCTGCTCACGACAAGCCAGCTGCTCAGCTCCCGGCCGCCGCGCGCCGGCATGTTTACAAGGACGGCCGTCAGAGGCGCTCGCCTACCTACTGGTGGGGGAGAGAAAAATCTGAGGGTAGGGCAGCGAGTTCGTGGCTCATTTCCCAGGCATAGTCTTTTTATAGGAGGCGTTGGTCGTCATAATGGGGAGGCTGCGTTTACGGGGGTATGAGCCATTGCTTAAGGGAGTATGAGCCATTCATTGTCTTACATGACAGACAGATTTAATTTTGAAGCAATTTAATTTCGAAGAATCGCGAGCGGCAATGGTGGGCTAATGTTGCTAACCACGCCGCCGAGCAAACTCGAGACATCGAACGCAAGCGACAACGGCGGACTGCGGGCCTACCGTCAGTGACGTTCTCTCCATCGCAGCCATCGCATCATGGTTAGTTTAGGTGCACCCAGGATAAGCTTCATTTACCCTCGTCTTCCGGTAGGGGAAGGGTTGGTTAGTTTTTTTTAGCTACTTTTTTGTGTTTGGGATTTTGAGACCCTAAGCAAAGGACCTGCAAGGTATGGAAGGCGTGGCTAAGGCCTGCGGGCACATCATCTAAGCATGGGCCAGGTCTTCAACACCCCATGACCACTACTACCAAAGCTCGAGTTACCATCCCCAAGGAACATCACCTCTGAACTTGCTCCCAAGCAACTTACTGGTTCAGCGATGAGGCTGCTCTGAACGGTGCCTGTACATGCCACCAATGCGGCCAACTCAGTTATTCAACAATTCAAGACGACAAGTGCAGCACCAGAAATGATTGCAAGCCCTTCCCACTGGACTGTTGGATCTGTCGCATGACTTCTTGCGAAGCGCTGTCAGACTAACAAAGGCTTAACACTTCAATTTTTGTTCCAACGTTTGGTGTGTTTTCTCATTTTAGTCGAAGGTTCTGTATATTGTATTGCACCCACTGCAGTGACTCAGTGGCTATGCCAGTGGCTATTCCTGACTGTGGTGGCCTCAATCCGATGAGGTGCAATTGGAGTTGCCAACCATCCTAAATTTAGTGGGACAGTTCCTTCTTTTAAATAGAAGTCCGAAGTCCCAACTTGCCCCAGTCGGGACGGCCAAATATCCCTTTTTCTTTTTTGTTTTATACTGAATAACAATCAATAAACCAGATTTTTTTTATAGTAACTGATAGCTCGGTTGCACATTCTTCTCTTTTGTCTTCTGTTGCATTGTCATAAACATAGACGGTTTCGTTTTTGTCGTGGTTCTTATTCACTGTACCTCTCTATCAGTATTGGTAGCAGTGTTAGCCAGACAACTATACAGCACCGTCCTTGATGTAAATCTCAAGATGGTAGTAGTAACTACTAAAAAAAATGCGTGCTGCATTGTTTTACGTAAAGACTGGCAGCTCCTGGCTTTGACAGGGTCGGTCATCACCAAACCTTCCCCCCTTTGTCATGACTTCTTCCACTCGAGAGTTGGAAACCCCGTGTGAAATGCAAAAACACTCGAGTATACTTTAGGTACACACAAGGAGGTTTAAAAAAAAATGCTGGAGTGGCAGCCCCCGCAGTTTCTTACCAGCACAGGTGAAGCCACAGTTTGCCTATACTTCTACTCTGAAAGAGGGCCGTAACAGCGGAAATGTGCTAGCAGCTTGCGTCCTTTTGGTCAGTTATTGCATATGCTAGGCTAATTTGAAATTAGAAGCTCGAACCTTTTGCTTAAAATATTACCTTTGGATATGTATTAATATCATGATGTGCCATAAAATTTGAAAATAACTTAAGGCTTTCTTCTGAAACCAGTGACAAAAAGGAAGACGTCCAACGATGATCTGCACAGCTAAATTATCCACCTAAGAACCGCACGCAGTGGGAAGAAAGTGCTTCGTATATTCTCCGCTATTTCCTAACGTTATTGCTTGCCTATGGTAAGATGGCGGCGGTCCGGCTTCACTTTTGAGACGGCAGCTTCACTCCAGTGTTTTTTTTTTAAACCTCCTTGGGTACACATTAACCCTTCTAGCATCCTTTTTTTTTTTTTTTCTTTTTTGGTGATGCACCACCAGTGGTGGGTTTTTCTTGGATATTATAAAACAAACACAGCGGTTGATTTTCGGTAATGCAGAAGGGAAAAAAAATGATCCGGGTAAAGGCAAATGCTCTCTCAGCATTGTCCTTATGTTCCTACCTCCGTTTTGTATCTCCTACCTTTTCATTTCGTTCCGACGCGCATGCTTCCTCCATAGCGCTGCCATGTCAGGGTCAACATAAATAAATAAAAAAAAAACTTCTGTAAATATATGACAGATGGCATAAACACGCAAAGGCGGTTAGTGTCCCTGTGGTGGTCTTTCGCTACGGCATGAATATTTGAACAGAAAATCACCGTACAGGTAGGGCATAAATTCTGGGATCCACACCTCCCATCTACGGATGCCCACTCCGCACAGCGCAACCACACCCACGTAGCGGTGCGTGCTGCAGTGCGCTAACAAAAACCCAGACTGAGCAGACTCAGAAACATTAGAAAATAGGCTTTTAGAAATAAACAACAGATGGTGGAACTACTTCTGAGCTCGCCAGCTTCGTGTTACTGCACACATCCGAAAGGAGTGTATGGAGAAACTATGAGTATGTCAGTGACGCTGAAAGGGTTAAAGAACTCCAGGTTGTGAAAATGAATCCAGAGAACTCCACCACAGCGTTCCTCTCTGCAGCTTTGGGACATTGAACCTCACAATTTTATTTTCCTTTATATCGTAGAAGCTATGTCTAAAAGCCAAAATGCCTCCACGTCATTTTCGTGCCCACTACATGCATGACGAAGCGCCAAACTAAACTAGACCCAAAAGTCATCACCATCAGCCTATTCGTGTCCACTGAAGGACAAAGGCCTTTCTCGTCAATCGCCAATTACCCCTGGCTTGCGCCAGCTGGCTCCTTCTGACACCTGCGGAATTTCCCAATTTCATCGCTCCACCTAGTTCTCGGCCATCCTCGACTGCATTTCCCTTGCCTTGGCACACATTCTTTGACTCTATAATAGACCGCCGGTTATCTGTCCTATGCATTACATGCCCTGCCCTACTGCATATTTAATGTTGTAGCACTCTTACGGTACTTCACGGACTTTCCAGGGGCTCACTATCTATCTATCTGTGTATGTTTGTATCTAACCGTTCTCCCGCCAACCTGGATCAGTGTGTAGTAGTCCATGGTGAAATGGGCTGCTGCGATGAGGGAACAAGGTTCGAGAGCAACTGTCGGGCCAACTTGGAGCAACTTAGTATGGGGCAATGTATACACACATGCCACTCTTCAATGCACCTCTTTCCCGCCGACATGGGTCACGGTAGATGTGGAACCACTGTTCATTGAAACTCGCCGATGCCGACCTGGAGCACTGGCCATGTGCCAGTATGTGTGCGCTGCCTACAATGACAAAAGAGATCCCTTAAATTTCTCCGATGCTGGGCGTAATTGAACCCACGTCACACTGGTTCCTCAAGAACAGCAACCAGATGCCGCAAGCGCACTGGGTATGTGCGGCTCTTCAGCAAAGCCTGCCAGGAAAAGCTGCACAGTGTTGCCCGAGGGGTGAAGCATCGAAAGCGATATCAAAGTTTAGTGTTGCGTCGAAGCTTCTCGCACGGTGTTCTAAGGATGGGTGGGAATGACATGCTGGTGTGGCACAGCATGCGGAGCGTAAGGGTGCGTCCACTTGGCTTTTGTAGTTTTTGCAGCCACACTCGGTGCATGTCTCTCGCGTCTTTGGAGACGTAACCCTCCACGTGTGAGCTGCGCTTGCACCGTCGACACCATGACCGCATGACAGCGTGGCAGTGATGGCGCGGAGTCTCCTCCAGTGTTCATATAAATTGCTGCCGCGGTGTAGCAGCAATGTTGCCCCAATGAAGACAAGTACCCTTGTTTCTGTCCTTTCGTTGCGTGTTATAAAGCATTGTTTGTTCAAAGAACAATTGGAGCGTTACGAGCAAATAGGCTGTTATACTCTGGACTAGTTGGCGAATGTGCATGATAGTAGCGGGTTTAGCCAGAAAAATCTCACTCCCTCGGTGACATAGCATGCTCCACCACCTAACTTCTCGCATTTTATGTCTGCTGTGGCTGCCAGAATTAAATTTGTCGTACATTGCTCTAATTTCATGCTTGATTGTGCACACTTGGCAATAATAAATATTCAAGAACTATTAGAAAACTTGAGAATAGTGATTGTTCGATTTGAAGATTGCACTGAAGAGGGCAATACATTAAATTTGCTATTTGAAAGTTTTGAATATTCGTGCACCCCCTGTTTTGTTAGAAACAACTCTACACAGCCAACAAATATTTGCTTGGCTTCATTGGTTTCAGTGCCTGTTTGGCTTCGTATGGATGGTACACCACCCTCGGCTTCACTCGTCCTTATTACTCTCAGTGTAGTGAAGGTCCCAACTCTGGCATCCTTGATGTGTGGAGGTTAGATACAAGGACCTTTTGTCCAGTTGCCTTCTAAATTTACATGCCCGTGACACCTGTGGTATAATGGATGTTTCACACCCGCTACCATGGCTTCGAGTGGCGCTGGGTAATGCCCGCAGGTATAGATAATGAATACGTACAGGTACAGTTGCCCACAAAAGTCTGCAGGAAACGGGTTTCTTGACAAATGTGAGTTTCTGCTCTGTTAGGGCGTGGCACTTCTAATTTAATGGAACATTGCATAAGTCTTAAAAGCTACTACAGATTGAAATTGTGAAATTGAGGTGATGTGCCTGGGGCTTCACGGGACTTTAGTACTCTTGCGCATCTTGTGTTCTACAAGCTTCTAGCTGTGGCCAATTTCTCATAAATGCTAAAGAATGTGGATGGAGAAACAACGGCCGCTGTAGCTATTGGTTGAGCACCGCACACATTACGAGGAGGCTTTGGGGTCAGGTGCCACTGATAGCAATTAAGTTGTCTTTTCTCCCACTTTCAATCACCCCCCCCGTTTTCTTCAGAAACAATTGCAGCTTTATTTTAAATTTAATTGTCATTCATATTTAGTTCTTCAATTCAATAAGAAATACAGTTAGTTTCACTGTGTGATTCATTGTCTGTTGGCTTCATACGGTTAAAACTTTTGTGAGCACATGTGCATTTTCATTCCTCACCGTCCGCAAAAAATTGTGTTGCAGGAAGTTTTGTGTTAGCTCCTTTTTTCAGTCATTGCATCTTTTGTTACAATAATTCTTTCTTATCTATGCAGGAATGGGACAGTACCGACTGAACGATATCCAAGACACCCATCACATGAGTGAAGGGGGTTAACCACATCCTCCAAGCCATTCCGCACTGTGCAACAGTCACTGTGCCAAAGAAACCAAAATGTGAATGTCTCTTTTTCAGGTTAGTCCACGTGTGCACTACCATGTTTTCATGTCCTATCTCAGTGAGTGAAACAACTTTATTCGGTCCACAATAGACGCAAGTAAACTCAACGTCACCTGGCTAGGCCCACTCGGGGACCATCAGGTCAAACCTGTGTGTAAAAAGTTTACCTCCAGGGGGCTGTATTTTCAAGGGATCCTTCTATCTACTTTTGCTTCCCCTTCTGTCTCGCCAAGTAGCCGATCCTGTCTGTAACAGTGGTGTGGCTTTGTGTGAGCGTATGACGTTAGGGCAAGAAGAATGAAAAATGAAAATATTTGTTACAAAATACAGCCCCAGAAGCTCATTACAGTAGTTCCACATACAGTAGACTTGAGCATCACTGGCACTTGAATGTCTGTGCTTTGTGTAGCAAACAAGCCCACAATTTTTTATGCATGCATTCTCGACATGTGCATTTGCACATAGACATTGACTGGGACAGCGGCGCATGGCTCATTTTGCCTGCTTACCGCACTACCATTTGTATCGCTGATGTGCTGTGGTGGCTCGCCACTTCTGGATTTCCTCTGAACACGTGCTTGCATTCAGCAGCACTGTGACGAGCTTGGTATTCCGCTTCTTGCAGTGGCGCCTTAGTGTGCCCCATAGCTGTGGCGTAACGTTCACGTGAAGTAGAGGACACCTCTACACTGCTTAGCTCAAGGCCCTGTTTGATGGGGGCGAAACACAGGACGACAGTAGCTGCGTCATACTCACACAGTACGCTTTCATTTGATTCGACTCCGGCTAATCTGATCTTTCGGTTACAGTTGCTGACCGATAATTCGGACTCACTAGGGACTGCCAGAATGGCCGAATAATAAAAAATCCAAAATAGCAGATTCACATGAAAACAAGTGACTTTATTCCACAAGTGGCCAAAAAAAAAAAGGTGTGCAGCATTATTGAGTCATCACTTTCTGGGATACTTTCAATGTCGACTGACTAGCACAAAACATATCAGCGTCTACGAGTGATGGTATTGGCACGCTATCTTGTCATAGCGCGGAAACGCTGCCGCCCGTCAACGTGTCCAGTCAAGTGAAAGTATCTTCGAAAGTGATCAACTCAGAGTATGGCCCAAGTCTGTCAACACGTTGCTACACACCTATATGCTTTCCTATAGCCTGACAGTCTGTGGGCGCGATTTTCTAGCGGTGCCTTTTATTCTACACTTTTTCCCACTTTTCATGCTTCGTCAGTGGTCAGAGTGATGCACCGCCCACGTTATCAATGGGATCAGCCAGCCATGAACGGTTAATGATAAGAGTATAGGAACTCACACAACAAATTGCGCAAATTGCAAATACTGCCTTTACAACTTAGTGGTTTGGCTTGGCTTGTCTTGGGTCTCGGGCACGGTCGGCAACTACTAGATTAACTAAACTTAGCTAGTTTCATTTTCGAGGAGGTGCCGACGACCATTCTGGCGATGTATCAAAACAAGATGATCTGTAATTTCTGCTCAACTCAGTGGCCAAATTAGCACATGGCCATGCAGTCTGAGTCCGAATTATTGCACGACGCACGGTAATGTGTCCGATTTCAGTGCCTGTTATACATTAGATCAATGGGCCAGTGGCAGTGCCTCGAAGCTGTCCAAGTTATTGGTCATCAGCTGTAATTTCATCTGAATTGATGATCCTGGTTGGCGCCCTTAATTGGTAGGCACGAATATGCTTGACCCCTGTCACAACCTCAACAACTGCATTCTCTTGTGGTGCCCGGGACAGAAAAATGAGATATCATTTTCTGTACTTCTTCAAATGTACTTCTTTTCACAGAGTGCTCCATCTTAAAAGATACATTTAGAGCAGCGGGATCATGCTGAAGGTTCTCAAAAAGCTTCCAAATTCTGCACGTAGCACATCCACGTGCATCTGTGCTTTTCTAAGCCACTGAAGTGCTCTTAAGGCACATCTTAGGACACAGTACGGACTGTGATGAAGGGGGGAGGAGGTCATATTTAGTGTTTGGTTTGAGTTGATGATCCAGCGACCACTTACTGCTTTCTTATGGCTTGCCCACTGTAAAAGCCCCATATAATATAGTTTGCAATTGCGTTCATGAACCTGCTCCAAAAGTCCATCTCACAGCTCCAAAATGCATTTTTGGCTGCTCCAAAAGCTGCTCCGAAATGGCATGAGCCAGTAGCATCACTGCTAATGTGATTTCTACATTCGGACTCAATAAAGAAATGTGGGCAGCTCGCACTAGTGGTGCAAGGCTGGTGTAAACAGCGGGAGATGGTGATCGACCTAGCTTATTCCAGGTTTTACTAGGCTTGGCTAAGTTTTGCTAGGTAATGCTAAGTGCTGCTAGGCACGGTATTCCAAATCGGCTCGCCGCCAACGCGCAGATTCTCGCTTGGCGACACGCTTCAAGATGAGCGGCGGCTCCTTCGGGTGTCGGGATCTTCTTTGGGCGTCCCATGTGAAGGATACATGGACTCGCCACAGAGTCAACGAGAGCTCTGCTCCCATCGTGGCGGTTCCGAGCTTTTATCTCCCGGTGACGTCACGACTAAGCTCTGCCTCCACACTTGCCGGGCACAGTTAGACAAAGCCCACGAACCGTGTTGGCGCGCAGTGACGTCACGGTTTTTAGAGGTTTTTGGAGCGAGGGAGGTTTTGGCGGGAGCCGGAGTTCTAAAGAGGTCACGTGATCCCTCGTCGGGCGCTCGGTGTTGGTGTGGCTAGGCGAAGCATGTGCGCGGTAGCTAGGAAGGACGACGTGAAAAGCTTGGTGAAGCGATGGCATGCCTAGGCAATGCAGGGGAGCAGCTATGCCAGGTGGTTGCTAGGCGACGCGAAATGACGTCATGGCTAGACAGAGCAGGTGTGTGGTCGTAGCAGCTGGCCTGGTGATGGAAGAGCGTTGCCAAAGCTAGGCGCAGCTGTGCGAAGTGGTTGCTAAGCAACGTGCGGTGACGTCATCGCCAGGCGCAGTTTCTGGTCTACGCTACGCGGTGCAACGAAGAGCTTCAACAGCTCCGCTGTTAAAAGTGGGTCCGTGTTCTCTTCGAGGGTGTGCCAAGTGCTGCCAAATGAATTAGCGGTGTGTTTCGACGTTTTTCTCTGCCACTGTGTAATTCGGCTCACCAAATAATTCTAACAGTTTTGTAGGTACCGTTAGGGTCGAATGAATGGAAGTCAGCTATGCAGTCAACGCCCAATAATTCAGGCATGCTTGATTATTCGAACAGCCCCACGGCACCACCACTAGCCCCATAGACTTATGTATAAGGAGGACCTAAATTTCAGACACCCTACAGCGCGTCATGCGATAATTTGAACTCCGACTGCACGACCGTGCGCAAATATGACCACCAACTCAAATTTTCGTGTTGAGACATCGCCAGCATGGTTGTTGGCCATGTCGCCAGCGTTCTGCGAAACTGTTATAGCAAAGCCTAGTTGATCTAGTTGTCGCCGATGAGCATTTCGTGCATGCATCGACTACTGTCGTCTATCTATAGCGACAGCATGACAGTGGTTGAGATACAGGCTGCAATTTTGTAGCAACGCCTACCACGCGATTCTGTGCTGCTCTTATCATACACTGTTCATGGCTGGCTGATCCTGTTGATAACGCATGTGGAGCATCACTCTGACCACTAATAAAGCGCGAAAAGCGTGAGAAGGAATAGCATGAAAGGCATTGCTAGAAATTCACGGCCACGGAATGTCTAGGGCCAAAGGCCAGTGTATGGCCTTATGGTGTATGATATTGTTACGGGGAGGCAAACACAACAGGAAAACGTATTTACAGTATATTTACAAGGCGATCAAGCGTCAACCATATGGTGGAGAGCGCGCGCCCGATCATCAGCGTCTTGATGAGCGTCTTCATCGATGTTGGCGTGAATCATATCGTGACATCACCCCCGGCTGCTCAAGCACCGTCACGGTGCTTGCTATGATCCAGGCGAGTGGTAAGGTTTCAGGCGGGATACGTGAACAACGTCAGTAGGTGATGAAACGGTTGGTGAGGAAGACTCGAGCGGGCCAATCTCATACGTGACGTCTGTTACACGACGTAATACACGGTAGGCTCCGGAGTACCGCGAGAGCAATTTTTCTGAGAGTCCAACACGCCGAGTCGGAGTCCACAGAAGCACAAGGGCACCCGGAGTATAGATAGCGTCGCGATGACGGGAGTCGTAGCGGTGCTTCTGGTGGCCTTGCGATGTAGTAAGGCGACGGCGAGCAATTTGACGTGCCTCATCAGCTCGAGAAATGGCATCACGAGCGTACTCAGTTGGCAAATGGACGGCATCGGGGAGGATAGTGTCAAAAGGTAACGTTGGGTCGCGGCCAAACAGAAGATAAAAGGGTGAGAAACCAGCAGTATCATGACGGGAGGAATTGTAAGCGAATGTAACAAAGGGCAACGCAACATCCCAGTCTTGATGGTCAGATGAGACATACATAGAAAGCATGTCAGTAAGCGTCCGGTTGAAGCGCTCAGTCAAGCCGTTAGTTTGCGGGTGGTAAGTCGTCGTAAATTTGTGTTTGGTGGCGCAGGAGCGAAGCAGGTCATCGATAACTCTGGAGAGAAAGTAACGGCCACGGTCAGTGAGGAGTTGACAAGGGGCTCCGTGATGTAAGATGACATCGTGTAGTAGGAAATCTGCAACGTCCGTAGCACAGCTGGTAGGGAGAGCGCGTGCAATTGCGTAGCGGGTGGAGTGGTCCGTAGCAACGGCAATCCATTTGTTTCCAGCAGTAGAGGTCGGGAAAGAACCGAGGAGGTCAAGGCCAACTCGGAAGAAGGGGTCAGCTGGGACGTCAAGGGGCTGAAGGAGGCCAGCAGGAGGCTTAGGTGGTTTCTTTCGGCGTTGGCAGGGTTCACAAGCAGCTACGTAGCGACGAACGGAGCGGTAAAGACCGGGCCAAAAGAAGCGACGCCGAACGCGATCGTAGGTCCGGGAGACTCCAAGGTGACCAGCGGTTGGGACGTCATGTAGCTGGCCGAGAACGCTCAAGCGCAGATGCGTAGGAACGACGAGCAACAGTTCGCGTCCGTCCGGGTGGACGTTGTAGCGATATAACGTGTCATCTTTAAGCACGAAGAGGCGAAGGGAAGGATCGGGCGTGGCGGAATCCAGCTTCTGAATAAGCTCACTTAAAATGGGATCACGGCGCTGTTCATCACGGATGTGGCTTAAAGCGGAGAGCGAGAGTACACATGCAGGCATGTCATCCGAGGCTTCAGGCAGATCCACGGGATTGCGGGACAAACAGTCAGCATCCCGGTGCAATCGGCCAGATGTATAAGAAACAGAGTAAGTGTATTCTTGGAGCCGGAGTGCCCAGCGACCAAGACGCCCAGTGGGATCCTTAAGCGACGAAAGCCAGCAAAGTGCGTGGTGATCGGTAGTCACAGTGAAATGCTGACCATGTAAATAGGGGCGGAATTTGCCCACCGCCCAAACGAGAGCAAGACACTCCCGTTCTGTAATAGAGTAGTTCTGTTCGGCAAAGGAGAGGAGCCGGCTGGCATAGGCGACAACACGGGCATGCCCATTCTGATGCTGGACTAAAACAGCGCCGATTCCGTAGCCGCTGGCATCGGTGCGGAGTTCTGTTGGAGCGGAGCTGTCGAAATGAGCTAGGACAGGTGGTGTAGTGAGCGACGTGATGAGGGTAGAGAAGGCGGCAGCCTGTGCAGCACCCCAAATGAACGAGACGCCTTTCTTCAGTAAGTTTGTGAGAGGGCGTGCGATTTCCGCGAAATTCCTCACAAAACGACGGAAGTAGGAGCACAGTCCCAGAAAGCTACGAACTTCCTTTGTGCAAGTCGGAACGGGGAACTGCTGCACAGCTCGAACTTTGTCAGGATCGGGGCGAACACCGGTTGAGTCGACGAGATGACCGAGCATGATAAGTTGCTGACGTCCGAAGTGGCACTTAGATGAATTAAGTTGCAGGCCGGCTTTACGAAAAACAGAAAGGATAGAAGAAAGGCGGTCGAGATGCGTTTCAAAGTTCGGTGAAAATACAATGACGTCATCAAGATAACACAGGCAAATGGACCATTTAAAACCGTGTAAGAGAGTGTCCATCATGCGTTCGAAGGTGGCCGGGGCGTTGCATAAGCCGAAAGGCATGACTTTAAACTGATAAAGGCCGTCAGGGGTAACAAAAGCGGTCTTCTCACGGTCCATGTCATCAACGGCTATCTGCCAGTACCCTGACCGAAGGTCAATTGAAGAAAAATACTTGGCGCCGTGAAGGCAATCCAGGGCGTCGTCTATGCGTGGGAGCGGGTACACGTCTTTTTTGGTGATCTTGTTGAGATGCCGGTAGTCCACGCAAAATCGCCAACTGTCATCTCTCTTTTTAACAAGAACCACAGGAGAAGCCCAAGGGCTGCAGGATGGCTCGATTATATTTTTGGCAAGCATCTTGTCGACCTCCTTTTGAATGATGCGGCGCTCAGCTGGAGAGACGCGGTATGGCCGTCGGTGGATCGGATGGGCATCGCCAGTGTTTATGCGGTGCTTGACAGCGCAGGTTTGACCCAGAGGACGGTCGCAAAGGTCAAAGACGTCCCTATAAGAGAAGAGGAGGCGAAGGAGATCGTCAGCGTGATGGGGCGAAAGGTCTGGAGCAATCATTTTCTTCAGGTCGGGAGGAGACAGATCTGGCGAAGAAGACGGGATATCGGTGGTGTGCGAGCGACCAGCATCAGGAGGAGACAAGGTCGAGATAACGTAATCGTAGGAGGGCGTCAGCATAGCGAGTGAAATGCCTTGTGGGAGCACTTGTGAACACAGTCCGAAATTAATCACAGGAAGACAAGTAAGATTGTCCCGTAGAGTGATAACAGTATGAGGCAAACCAACACTATGCGTCAACAGAACGGCGGTGATGGGAGCGAGCACATAATCACCGTCGGGGACTGGTGGAGAGGGCGTCACAGCAACACAAGTAACGGCTTGTGGCGGCAAACGGACGTGCTCAGCAGAACAGAGCCGACTCTTGATTGGTCCGGGTGGATCAATCACACTTGGTAGGTCAAGCTGTACAGTACCAGCGGAACAATCGATGAGGGCGGAGTGGGCGGACAAAAAGTCAAGACCGAGGATGACGTCATTGGAACAGCAGACGAGGACGGTGAACAAAACAGAAGTTTGACGGCCGGCAACACTGACACGTGCGGTACAAAGGCCAGCTACGGGAGACGTACCACCGTCGGCCACACGGACCACACGTGATGGGGCAGGGGTCATAACTTTCTTCAACTGCCGGCGGAGGTGAGAACTCATAACAGAAATATGGGCGCCGGTGTCAATCAAAGCAGTAACAGGTAGGCCATCCACTTCAACGTCGATCAAGTTCTGATTGGTAGGGAGCGTCAACAGAGGAATTGGAGAGCAGGTCGGAATAGCAGCATCACCTCCAGGAGCTGCAGCCGTTAGTTTCCCGAAGGAAAACGCCGGGAGTAAGACGGGGACGGGGAACGGCGTGGTGGGGGTGACCGAGAAGGTCGGCGTCGTGGGGAGGGCGAGCGGCTGTAATGGGCGGTAGTAGTACTGGTCTCGGCAGATGTTTCCTGGTCAGGTGGGCTTGGTACCTGGTGCTGGCTTCGGGGTGGGTAGCGGAAGCTGGATGAGTTGGGTCGAGAAGACGAGGGCCAAGGACTTCGGCAATATCGTGAAATGTGTCCAACACGTCCACATCGAAAGCAAATGGGCTTGTCATCAGGCGTCTGCCACGCATTCGGGTCGCGATAATTCGGAGTGGTGTAACGGCGTTGGAGAGGGTTGAAAGTGGCCGAAGGGTAACTGTCAGGGTGGTTCACAGAGCAGATGGTTTGAAGGCCCACGTTTGCCAGTTCTTGACGAACAACGGATTGTATAAGGGATATCGTAGGTGGGGCATCACAGGTCTCTCCTCGCATTAAATGTGCGGGCGATGCGGCTTCAATTTCGCGTCGAACGATTCGGGTGATGGTCTCCGATGTTAAAGGCTGAGTCGGCATACAAACATCCTCACACGTTGATGTCGCTGCCGTGTTCGGAAGGCGGGCGAATTGGTGGGCGATACGTCGGCTTTTAGCATCTTCGAAGCGTCGGCATTCAGTAATAATCTCGTTGACTGTCGAAGAGTTTTTAAACACGATCAGGTTAAACGCATCGTCCGCGATCCCTTTCAGCAGGTGCGCAACCTTATCGGCTTCTGTCATCTTGGCGTCAACCTTCCGGCAAAGGGTCAGCACATCCTGAATATACGTCAAGTACGACTCAGTAGGCGTCTGCACACGCGAGGCAAGCTCTTGCTTGGCAGCACGCTGGCAGCCTGCAGGTTGGCCAAACAACTCGCGAAGTTTAGTCTTACATACGCTCCAGCTTGTGAGCTCCTCTTCGTTGTTGTCGAACCAGGCCTTCGCCGTTCCCTTTAGATAAAATGTGACATTCACCAACATCATGGTCGGGTCCCACCTGTAATGTGCGCTTACGCATTCGTAGAGTCGAATCCATTTGTCGACGTCGTCGCCAGCAGTGCCGGAAAAGGTCCCAGGGTCACAGGGTGGAGCCAGGACGACGGTTGGCATGGCGGCCGCCGCTGACGCAGTTTCACCGCTGGTGGACATGCCTAGAGTGGCGACTTGGCGGCCGCTGCGGAGCTCCGTCTTGCGTTATACCCCAGCACTTCCATCAAGATGTTACGGGGAGGCAAACACAACAGGAAAACGTATTTACAGTATATTTACAAGGCGATCAAGCGTCAACCATATGGCGGAGAGCTCGCGCCCGATCATCAGCGTCTCCTTCATCGATGTTGGCGTGAATCATATCGTGACAATATGGATCCTAGGTGTTGCCTTGACCCGGTGCCATAGAGCGAATTGGATACGACAACATGAGCCCCAGCATGGAGATGCATGCAGAGGAGCCTGCATTTGTGTGTGCCGGTATGAAATAGTTTGCTGACTGGCATCTTTTTTCGTCATGAAGTAATGACGCTGCTCAAGGGGAGAGTACATTCCGTGCTGGTGTCTTCTCGTCTCCCTCCATTTAAGGTGACCGCCACCATACACCCCCACCAACGCGGCATGAATCTTCTTGGCATTTTGTCCCTTGAAATGCAGAACGCGGATCACTGCTCTTGCATCAAATCAACTTTCCCAATGGGCTCTGCCATTTTTGTTGTGTTGCCCTTGCAGCATACTACGATACAGTGTAGACCGCTTATAACGTAAGTCGCCGGAGTCGCGAATATCCGCACTATAACCAAAACAACTATTTTATTGCAATAATGGACACTCCCAGTGCATTCCTGCCTTCTCTGTCAGCGTGCTCTAGGTTTCGTATTCGCTTGCTAAATAAATTAATAAGCACGGTGTCACGCGCGCACTAGCAAACATGAACACATCTCGCTCGTTGACTGCGGAAACGAACTGTCAAAACGCTCGAGTGACGAAGCGCGGCGAGCGAATTGACCTTCGTGCTATCATGCCTCTCGCTTCAACGCGACGACCTATAAGTGACGAAAACACGGCGCATGGCGGACTTTTCCCGTCGCAGATTGCTTTCAAGATAGGGCCAAGGCGGTTGTGGATCGTCGCAGATTACGTCCTGCTTAGGTCCACTGAAACCGTTCCGCATTGCTTTGCTGGCGAAAATCCTCTCCTGTTTGCGCCAGTCCCGAACACAAGTTTGGGATTCTCCGAACGCCCGTGATGCGGCCCGATTTCCGTCCGTCTCCGCACACATGATCACTTTCTTTTTAAATGCGGCATCATGATGGACTCGGTACTTCATGCTGATAGAGCAGACGCAGAGAACGTGAAGACAAACGGTAGACTATTGCCTAAGCACGTGTACTGCAGCACATGGAGGAAGCTACAGTAGCTAGGCTCGACGCGCGTGTGAGGCGGCCATTTTGAAATGCCGAAGGCTATATGGTAACGCAGATTTAGGGTCATACTCGATTCTAACGCGCATGCAATTTTTGGACCTGTTTTATTGGAAAAAAAGTGCGCGTTAGATTCGAGCAAACACGGTATTCGAGTGCGGCTGCCGAACTTCTAGGCAGCCGCACTGTAACCGGTATTTCGTGTCCCGCAACTGCACTATAAGCAATACGTGTATACATGGAGTGCTATGGGAAAATTAACGGGAATCTGAAAAGACCGTATTATATCCGGTCTTGCACTCTAAGCGGTTACGTTATAAGTGGTCTATACTGCACTAGTATATAGAACAGAATTTTTGTGTCCCGCTAAAGCTAGAGAGATGTGCGCTCATTCTGATGGCTGTCGTGCATGCTTGTTTTGAATTTATGGTGTCCGTAATACAAACTTTATGAATGCCTCTCTTAAAATTGTCTTTAATGTCCCTTTAATACGCGAGGAAGACAGCGTAGACTCCACACCGAAGACGAGGCTGCAAAGTAATGTCACTTGCTGTAAGGCTCCTCTCAAAATATACACCAACAGCGGCCTTATGATAAGACGCTTACCATATTGTAATTAGCCAAGTGTGGCAAGCTTTTGTCGCAAACACCAGTGACCACAGTGGTGCTGTTACAGTGTCACGCCTTGGAGATAGAACCACCTGGTTGGTGTCCAAGCTTTTGGTGTTAGCTACAGGTGTTGTTTTTTGTGCAGGCAGTGGTATTCTGCTCAGCTGCCATAGCAGTTTCTAAGCTTTCTCGGTTTTATGCCCGGCTCCTGATGTGCCACAGTCATTTATAGAGATTACTTCATTCCACTTAGCAGTGTCAGTGTTCTGCACTTATGCTAGATCTAAATAAGCCTTCCAGTTTTGGGAGGAATCAGTTTTGTTGGTTGAACAAAGGTTTTAATGCAACTGTTAAGTGTTACAATAAATCTCACAATATATCAAGTGTTTGGTTTCATTCCAAGCGGTTTACTTTCATTGCATTGTAGTTTGCCCAAAGAGATTGTCAGAGCTGGGCTAGCATCTCAAGCTCATGGAGATTCTTCAATGGTGTTCCTCTAGCAGGGTAATAAATTTAGTGGGGTTTAATGAACCAAGGCTGCACTTCAGCTTTGAGAGAGGCCACAGTTGTGGGCTCTAGACTCAATGTTAGCCACTGACAGTTTTTAATGCATGGTTAGGCGACTTCACTTTCCTGAGCAGGCCATGCTGGACGTGCAATATATTGATCCTTTTTTTTTTTTGTCTTGGTGTACGTGCAACTCGGAATAACTGGACTCTGCATTTCCAACGCGAAAATTGTTCTGGTACTTTTTCTCTTGCCTGTGGCATGCCTCCTTCCGCTTATTACATGTACATGAATGACCTGGCATCATCTAGAATTAGTTATCTAAAATATGGGCTTACAGCTGTGACACGGTAAATGGCACTGTTCTAACTTCGTTGCAGGTGAAAGGCATCTCCAGAGGTACAAGTTTGAAGTACTGCACGTGCTGACCAGCTGCAGGCCACCTAGGAATGAGGGGGGGGGGGGGGGGAAGCATCTGTTATAATAAAGCATCTGTTCTGCAAAAAAGTTTGGAATTCTCTTTCACCTATCTCAAACACGTTGTAAGGATAATCGCAAGGCAGGGGCAGATTCATTGCGGGAAAGTGTTCGTGGTAAAAGCGACGCTTTGGATACATTTAAAAGTCGCACCCCATTTCCTGCACCACGTAAGTCACTGTACAGATTTTAGTATGCTCGCTGAAAGCTCTCTGTGGCAACGAAGGGAACGCTACGGGGGCAGAGCTTCTGCAGACGCACTACTGTGCCAAGTAGTTCGGCGAAGTTTGACAGTGCTTTCTCAGGTACAGAATGAGCGTAGCTTGCTACTTGCGACAGCCTTGCATTTGCAAAAGTATGGAAGAGCAGAGTGAAAAGATAGAATTCAGATTTAACACCTGAGTGGTGTATTTTATAACTTAATTTAGTATGCTAAGTGTTGTAGGAAATAAGATGTTTGATTTTTGCTCCGCAGCTTAAACAAACGCGAATGAGACTGTGGGACTTTTTGTCAGGAGCACTGTCAAGCGTGCGTGGTTTGCCTCTGTAGCTCTCCCTTTGCTGCCACGGAAAGTAAACAGCGAGCGCAGCTGCAGTCGCCCAGAGGGCCTTGTGCACAGCATCTCTTCATGCTCGTGGTGAACAGAGAGCGAACCAAAGGTCGGTCATGAAGTGTAATCAAAAGAACAAAGGTAAAGTTTGCTGCAATACCCATTCTCTGCTTTAAACATTCTCTATAATTCATATATATAGAAGTGGGTGAACATAAACTTTTTTGTATATGAATCAAATTATAAATATGAATAGCAAGTAGTATCGAATATGTAATCATATGTGGATGCATATATTTACAACAAAATATTTATTTCGTAATAATTGGGTTCCATACATGTAATGAATAGTGAAAAGAAGGACAGCTAACTATCCAGATCAATTAGGATCAGTCTTAAACACAAAGTCACTAACTGTCATTAAAAAGACTGCACGAGTAGCCTCTCAATTGCTTTAGAGCCTATAGTAGCAAACAAGTTTCCAAGAATAAATAGCTGCTGTATGACTAGCTCTCCAAAAAAGCTAAATAACTGATTGCTGAGAAAGAATCGGAAGTTGTGGAAAATAAAAGAAAAGGTTTGCTAGAAGACTTCTTTGCCACAGACATGTAAAAACGCCTGTTGCAAGCAAAACATCACTGGTTGTAGCATAAAAGATAGTAAAACTGCTACATGACGACTGCCAAAACTGTAAATGACAGACTACAGGTCGTCATGTGGGCGAAATTGAAAACGAAGCTTGCATAACTCATTTTGTTTCTGTAGTATTGCTTCAAAACCATTTGTCGTTTCAGTTCTGATAATCAGTGGTAGTACATTGTTTAGCAGATGGATGACAGTAACAAGACAATCGGTTGTAGAGAAATTATTGGTTAGTTTCAGATATTCGAAATACCGAATAGTTGATTTTTGAATACAAATAGTTAGTGTGTAATATTTAACTCGTACTCAAAGCTTCCAACATTCGCCCACCCCTACTTATTATAGGTGTTTATCTGCATTTTGCTTATTTACACTGCAGCGTCCAAATTTAGGACATAGCACTAATGGGCCTAAACATGCATAACTTAACCTGGTGTGCACAACACACCTCCCTGTATTGTGTCCCACCTAAGTGGCAGCTAAGATGGAGCATGTATTTAAAAGATAGTGAAGCCTATACTGTGCACATGACATCTATTGTAGGTTGTATAGACAGCTTCCTGAAAAAGTTGGCTGTATGTTTTGTTTTTATCCATCATCAGCATATATTTATGTCCACTGCAGGACAAAGGCCTCTCCCTGCGATCTCCAATTACTCCCGTCTTGCGCTAGCTGATTCCAACTTGCGCCTGCAAATTTCCTAACTTCATCACCCCACCTAGTTTTCTGCCGTCCGCGACTGCGCTTCCCTTCTATTGGTATCCATTCTGTAACTTTAATGGTCCACCGGTTATCCATCCTATACGCATTACATGGCCTGTCCAGTTCCATTTCTTTTCCTCTTAATGTCAGTTAAAATATCGGCTATCTCCGTTTGCTCTCTGATCCACACCACTCTCTTCTTGTCTCTTAACGTTAGGCCTAACATTTTTCGTTCCATCGCTTTGTATGCCGTTCTTAACTTGTTCTAGAGCTTCTTTGTTAACATCCAACTTTCTGCCACATATGTTAGCACCGGCAGAATGCAATCGTACACTTTCTTTTCAACGACAGTGGTAAGCTCCCAGTCAGGATTTGGTGATGCCTGTCGTATGCACTCCAACACAATTTTATTCTTCGGTAAATTTCCATGTCATGATCAGGGTCTCCTGTGAGCAATTGATCTAGTTAAACATACTCCTTTACAGACTCTAGAAGCTGACTGGCGATACTAAATTCTTGTTCCCTCGCCAGGCTATTGAACATTAGCTTTGTCTTCTGCATATTAATCTTAAGGCCCCACTCTCACACTTTCTCGGTTAAGGTCCTCAATCATTTGTTGCAATTCAACCCCAGTGAATTGCCGAACAGAACGATGTCATCTGCAAACCGATGGTTGCCAAGATATTCGCTGTTTATCCTCACTCCTAAGCCTTGCTAGTCTAAGAGCTTGAATACTTCTTCTAAGCATGCAGTGAATAGCATTGGAGAGATTGTGTCTCCTTGCCTCACCCCTTTCTTGATAGGTAACTTTCTACTTTTACTGTGGAGAACCAATTGAGGTTGCTGTGCAATCCTTGTAGATATTTGCGAATATATTAACGTATGCCTCCTGTACTCCTTGATTACACAATGCCTCTATGACTTCTGCTATCTCTACTGAATCAAATGCTTTTTCATTATAATCTATGAAAGCCATATAGAGAGGTTGATTGTACTCTGCAGATTCCTCGATTGCTGGATTGATGACATGGATGTGATCCATTGTAAAATATCCCTTCCTGAAGCCCAGCCTGTTCTCTTGGTTGACTTCAAGTGTTGCCCTGATTCTATTGGAAATTATCTTGAATATTTTATACCCATACACATTCATTCTTAATAATTAGCAGTAAATCATTCAATATTTAACTGACTTTATGGCCACAATGTCAATGCAAGGTTAAAAGGCACATAAGAAAATGCAAGTTTTAAATGTTCGCAGCGCGCTATCTATTGTGTAACTCTTGTTGCTGTATATATAAAAGAAATCTACAGTGGCATACAAGCACCGGGTCCCGGCACCTTTTAAAGGTTTAATGAGCTATCACTTTTCTTTTTTTTTATGCACAGAAAGCAGAGCTTTGCAATTAAATGGTAAAGTGTTGCAACCAACTGAAAGTGATGTTTTCAAATGTGTCTACAGCCCTCATTATGGTCACAAAGTTAACTGAAAAGTGTGAGTAATACTAATTACTGTATTAAAAAGAACACAAATACTAAAGTCTTCACTAGGAGCAAGACTGCTGAAGCTGGGGCTAGTTGGTAAAGACTTATAATAGGTGCGACAGATCAAAATAAACGAGGGCATAAATAGACACGAAATGTACATCACAAGCACCAGGAGGTTGCTGATAACATAAGTGGCTTATCGGCTTGAAGGCTTCACTTTTTTTGTTTATGCTTGCTCCATGTCAGCTGGGACACCCTCTATATACTGTGCTTGGTGCTCAAAGTATGTATTCAAGAACAAAGCTTCCAAACACCATTGACAATAATATTCTCATTCTACCTGTCTAGGCACTTTGTCTTCATCAACTTTTCTGTCACCTATCTAGCACATTTATTTCAGGGTATCCGCAGAGTCCTTTATATCAGCTTCAAGTCTGATACAAGGAAGTAAAAAACGTGTGCAGTTCTAGTCGCCTTGGACACCGGTCACAGCAACTTGGAGATTGGCTTGTCTCTGGAAGTTTTAAGTGACAAAATCAGTTCTTTTCGTAGCTGGAAAAGAGTATGTGGCTTTTAATGCCAAGGCATCACCTGTGACAACGAGAAAGGGCCGCTGCCCAGTGGTCAGACATTGTCCAGATGCTTGGTGAAGCCACTGTACCGCTAATAAAACAGACTGAAAGGAAGCAAGATTGGACACCACGGGCACAACCAATCTTGCATTCTTTGTGTTTGTTTTATTTGCACTACAATGGCTTCACCAAGTATCAACCAACCAGCCTACTAGCTAAGAACAAGTTACTTTGAGTTGTCCAGACGGTTGAGTTTCTACAGCATGTTCAGGTCACTTTGAGCTATGGCACTGGAAAGGCTCCTGAAACACCTTTTCTTCTAGTCCAAGCAACGCACACTAAAAGAATGCAGTCCATTTCAAGGAGTATATTCCTGAAAATATTCTTGCAAATGATGCTGAAATTATAGATGTCGCTTGATAATGAATACCTTGACTGCAAAACAACAAACAGTTGGAAATTGCACACTGCATCGCTGTTGTCTTTACCTTTTCATCTATGTTGCAGTGAAGCTATGATGTTGTAGTACATGATGGATTTGTTTCCTTGCACACAGCTCGCACAACACCCAAGAGTGGCTAGCTGCAACCTTCTTTCACCCCATCACCCTCAAGGCAGTGGCTCAGAAGTAGTTCTCGTAATTTGTACCTGCTAAACTTGGTGACATCATTGGTGACTCAATAAATGTAAACCGATGAGACTAGACTAACACAGAAAACCAATCATTCCCCTAATGTCTCCCCACTAGCATATGTTAACACATGTAAGTATCTCTGTTCATGTATGAAGTAATCTACCCTGAGACACGCGTGTGAAATTTCTTACTAGGTACTAATGCAAACTATGTGCTTGGTTATCCTTGCGAAGGCTGTTTTCTGACACCCACATCGCTAAAACTACTACTGCAGAACACACTTGTGTGCTTCTAACTCAAATATGCCTCTTCTGTTTGAAACACTTGAATCAATTCAGAACCACTCCTACTTAGCTAGTGTCTGTCTCATGAAAAAGACACTAAACCTTCCCAATCTTTCCATTCTGCTCTGTATTGCTCAGCTGTGCATCTTTTATAGCATCTAATACATCGATGACAGTTTAAAATATACCCTGTTTACTGCCCCAGCTCATATGTCTTCTCATATACATCACAGTTTTAGTTGGAGTGTAGCACACTCCAAGACCCATCAGTGCCTTGAACAAGCCACGTCTGGAGCCACTTTCCTGTTGCCATCGGCGCCATCATTGATCATCTTGTGTAACAAGTGCTCATGTAAAATATCACTTTTTATGTCAATCTATTCCTCTATCTAATGCTTAATTAGCCCTGAGATCAATAAAATGAAATGAAATTCGGTACAAGCTCCACCGATAAAACCGCACTGTAGCTGCTTTAGCTCTGTACCTCTGCCCTGCAAGGCATAGTCCCAAGAGACACTGATATCAAAAGAAATTCTCCACACTGCCATGAAGTCACAGAAATTAGGGAACTAATTGATTGGTGCATTTACACAAATAGTTGGGCAATCGTATACTTGCTCAATGTTCAATAGCCTGGCAAGGAAACAACAATTCAGTATCGACAGCCAGCCTCTAGAGTCTGTAAAGGAGTACATTTATTTAGGTCAATTACTCACAGGGGACCCTGATCATGAGAAGGAAACAAGAATAAAATTAGGTTGGAGTGCATACGGCAGGCACTGCCAAATCCTGAGTGGGAGCTTACCACTGTCGTTGAAAAGAAAAGTGTACAATCATAGCATTGCACCGGTGCTAACATATGGGGCAGAAACCTGGAGGTTAACAAAGAAGCTTGAGAACAAGTTAAGGACCGCACAGAGAGCGATGGAACAAAAAATGTTAGGCCTAACGTTAAGAGACAGGAAGAGAGCGGTGTGGATCAGACAGCAAACGGGGATAGCCAATATTCTAATTGACATTAAGAGAAAGAAATGGAGCTGGGCAGGCCATGTAATGCGTAGGATGGATAACCGGTGGACCATTAGAGTTACAGAATGGATACCAAGAGAAGGGAAGCACAGTCGAGGACGGCAGAAAACTAGGTGGGGTGATGAAGTTAGGAAATTTGCAGGCGCATGTTGGAATCAGCTAGCGCAAGACGGGTAATTGGAGGGGAGGCCTTCGTCCTGCAGTGGACATAAATATAGGCTGATGATGATGATGATAGTTACCACAAAACGGGCACTGGACATCAACTGACTTTACGTCACCAATGCTTACTGGCATGAAAGGCGCACTTGCACCAAAATTTGAGGGTGTGTCATAGCTTCAAATGTGCCCATCATGCAAGAGCACCATCCATCCTCTTGTTCAAGTAATCAATTTCTTTACTCAAGATTTCAATAGAAGATTTGAGGATATCATATGTATTCTCAAATTCTGATGCGAGCGCGCCTTTCAGGCTTGAGAACATTGGTGCTGTAACTACGGTTGATGTCTAGTGCCTGTCTTGTGCAGTTTGTGCTTGTCTTCCCGACTATACTACTGTAACGATGTTTCATAATGCCAGTTAGCAACTTGCCCAACATTCAGTATCAGTTCTTGGCACTTCACTCTTGGGTTGCCTCTGACTATAGACTAAAATGTCTGAGGCATCACTGAGGGAAAGAGACGACAGCAACACAATAGTCTGCAAGCACACCAAAGGCTGCTGTCGTGGGAGCGGTGGCCAACGTCGACACGTGCTATCTGATGGAAATACTATATGCCGCCATTTCCAAATTCGTATGTAGTCGCTCATTGAGGTGGAAAGTACTGAACATTTTCGAATATGCTAGTAGTGAGTGAGACATTGGTACACAGAGAAAATATACCTGATTTGGTATAGAATATAGTTGCTTTTTCCAAAGTCATTGTTGTGTTCTCGCATACCTCAGGCTCTGGGTGTGTGCCCGGGTGGCTCACAAAGCTGGCTCATAGACTCGCAAAGCTGACCTGCAATTCTCAACATCTGTAGTGCTCACACCCTTACCTAGCTGTGTCATGCTTTGGCTTCCTTTTCTCTCAGAGAACAAACGGGGATAGCCAATATTCTAGTTGACATTAAGCGTAAGAAATGGGGCTGGGCAGGCCATGTAATGCATAGGATGGATAACCGGTGGACCATTAGGGTTACAGAATGGATACCAAGAGAAGGGAAGCGCAGTCGAGGACGGCAGAAAACCAGGTGGGATGATGAAGATAGGAAATTTGCAGGCACAAGTTGGAATACGCTAGCGCAAGACAGGGGTATTGGAGATCGCAGGGAGAGGCCTTCGTCCTGCAGTGGACATAAATATAGGCTGCTGATGACGACTTTGCATGTGCTATACCTCCCAGAAGACAACGGCACACTTCTGTAATCATCATTATCTGCCTAACTTATGTCCAGTGAAAGCTGAAGGACGTTCGCAGTAATATGCAATTACCCCTGCCTTGCATCTATATTGTAACCTATGCCTGCAAATTCTCATCAATCCGCGTCTAATCGCCTGCCGTCCTCGACACCCATTCTGTTGCCCTGATAGACCGCCGGCCAGCTGCTCTATCCATCCACACCATTTCATCCTCTTGATCTCAGTTAGAATACAACTAGAGCTCACTTTCGTACCAAGCTGTACACGCATCTGAGATGAGAATACTGCTTCCTGATCATGAGTTGAAGATGGATATTTGGCTCATGAAGGCGGAATGTACCAACAATGTGCAATCAGACAACAGTGCAGGGACCACCAGCAATGCGATAATATCAAGCAGAGCATCAGACCCTGGGTGACAGAATTATTATTATTTTTTTTATTATTTATTCAATACTGCAAACCTTGTACAGGTCCAAGCAGGGTGAGTAAAAAGGTAAACAAGGCAAATACAACAGAGTTAATAACGTTTCAAAAACATCAAATTGAGGCGAAAGGCAATAAAGAATCATTCCAATCAGTTACAGTGCGAGGAAAAAATGAAAACTTGAATAAATCTGTTCGTGCAAAATAGGGTGTCAGCGAAGTAGGATGATGGTGGCGAGTATGCCTTGATGTAGAAGATGATAGATAGGGTGATGGATTGATTGCTAGGTGCTGATTCCACAGCAAGAAAAGAAATTGTAAACGTAACGCTTTCCTTCTTTGTTCGAGACATTGAATTCCATTAGCCTGCATTATTTCAGAGGGTGAGTCATACGGGGAAAATTTCGAGTGACTGTGGGCACAATGAATGTGGGCACAATGGTATGGATCATGTCTGAATGTGTCAATGAATGTGGGCACAATGGTATGGATCATAAGCCTGGAAGACGGCCTCAGAACAGTGCCCCCTGCTCGTTTTTCAACATGCGCAATGAACCACTTTACCAATAAGGAAGTACAGATGTGTATGGAAGGGTCTGCACACTTTATAAGTTTTTATTAAAGGGCCTGTCTATCTACTGAAGACAAGGAGGAAAGAAAGAACTTCCTCCATGACTGAAGAGAGAACGGACTACTGAACTGGATCAAACACATTCCGATCAAGCCACTGGGTGTTCCTGATGTGCTCAAGTGTACAAAATTTTTGTTAATGAAAATAAAGTTCAACAGATAAGTTGGCACATATTTCGTGTCTGGAATGGTTTGATAAGTGAAAATTTTGCTTCCACTGATCATACGCATTACCTGTTAAACTCTACAATAGGTTCTGAATAGCACTTTGTATCTGATGTGCCAGTGGAAAATAAATGAAGTAAACCCTTGCAACCAGTGTGAATCGAACTACGTATGACAGACACACATGGAGGAACACCGTACTTAAAATTAGATTAGACTTTTATTAATTTATTACTTTGGATCTTATCTAAGTCAGTGATTGTATGATACAATAACGAGCGTGGTAAGGCTTGTTAATATAAACTATGGAGATCCAATGCACATGTTGGAATGCATGTGCGCCGAAATTTTAGCCAAGCAGTTTACGCAGTACACCATTCACAAGCTATGCCGAAACACAAACACCTAATCAGGCTGACGCATAGTGTCAGACGTCCACGCAACAATGTCACAAGGACAAAGTTTACGCTTGTCGAGGGAGGAATCGTGATGGCAGTTCCACGCACAGAAAAGTAATGCAAATATATCTTGCTACACTTAAGGATTCTGTACCTTTGTGCTACCCATACGAGAGAACACACAAAGAATGAGCACACTGGCACCTAACGAATGGCTAAATCGAAGAATCTGTTAAATATGCAATACGCTGTTCTTTTCAGGGGTCGTGTGCCTTAGAGATACTTATGAGAAGATAGCATATGCTCAGGTTTTATGCAGTAACTTATTTTTTATTACACAGGACAGAGGTACGCTTACTCGCGCCACTTCCATCGGTCTGCATTTATAGCCTATATACAAGGTGGCCCATGATAAACCATACACAAAGCAAGTCGAGATTAAGGCGATAGTAATTGCAGGCAATCATGGCGGTCAACATTTCAAGCAGTACCCGTAGAAACCTGTAGAGACGGAGGGACGCACATAAGTATGCCTTTGTCTTTCACCTACTTGCATACTATCGCCAGCAGTTCGTGTGTTCTTCGCTTAGGGTTCGGTTTATCTGAGGCCACCGTTTTACTGGTACTAGAATTTGATGCATTACATAAGCGACAGGCAGCCCCCTCCCTACCCGTGCCGCAAACCTTAGGCAGCATCAATTACCAGCTGAATTTTGTTACGGATACTGCTGTAATGTTACCACGTAGTACGATTCACGGCGGTTGCCGGGTATGCCATTATGCACAGTTATTATGCTCCCTCGTGGCAGTTAGCTCGGCTCGCGGACACCCCCTCCTCTTCGGGAAAAGGGAACGCTACGGCTCTTGGCGCATATACATATATATCCACAAATATATCCGCCGAGATACCGAACCAGCAGCAGCAGCCACGAAAAACACGCGAGGGTCGGCAAAGAAAACTTCGCTGTACGTTTTTTACCCAGTTTAAGCGTTTTGACACGTTTTGACGGTTCGAGCCGGCGGCGAAGCGCACGCAGCGCGCCAAAAGACCTAAAAAATACTTTTAAGAAAAATTTCACAATATTTTCAGTTGATATTCGTTATTTTCTGAAGATTATTGTTTTATTGCTTTCCTAACATGAATTGGGCAAATTTTGCAGCGGCTCACGTTGAGTTTCGGTTTCTCCTCACGTAGTCGCTGCAATCTGGCGCGCTTCGGTGTTGCGCAAGAAATGACGCACGCTTGCGTCTGTCAAGCACGTTCAAGTTACGAGGTCGTCCAACTCGTTACACACCGGTACGCGGCATCGCTGTGTAGAGCAGACACCTTGCGCAATGCAGGATGTCGAAATGCTGCAGCCATTCGCGCTTCTTATCACGCAGCCGGATAGCACTACTACACGCACGGTCTGCGCGGCCTTGAGCGGGCGACGCGCCTTGGGAGTAACGACCTCGGCCGTCGTAAACAAATACTTCAGTCGTTGCGGAGGCGCTAATTTTAAAGGCGCATGCAGGACCACCGATTCGATGGCAAATAAATAGTCGGTCGGGCCGACCCTCTTTTATCTCGCTGTTCGCGTGTCACCATTTAGCAACGTGCGGTTTTCCCGATTTGTATTCTCAACGGAGAAGGCGAGTGGAACGCAGTGTTGGCCGTTTCTCGTCATCTGCGCGCGTCCTGGCTGCAGCAGCGAATGGGTGCGGGAGCTCCATCGCCCTCTGCGTGTGGTACATCAAAAAATGTTTTTCGCGTGGTTTCGGTTGACCACTGGCGCCGGCCGGTCGAAGCGGGGGCAACGCGCACGCCTTGGTGACGAGCGGGGCTCGCGCTGCGAGCCGTGTGCACAAAAAGCACCACGTGAGCTGTGCCAGTGGTCCGTGTGCAAAAGGCCCTCTTTGTTCCATTTCGTGCCAGCGTCGGTGGGTGTCAGTCAGCGTTCGACTTGCTGCCTTGGTTCTCGGACCTGCTTCCCGCTACCGACCACCTCTACGGAGACATCGCACCGCTCGGTTCCCGGACCCCCGACTACCGACCAACCGTCAACATGAGCAGCCAGGAGTGCTACGCCTGCCACAAGCCCGGCCACTTCGCCCGCGAGTGCCCGCAGGGAGACCGCAGCTATGGCGGATCGTTCGGCGGCAGCTCCTACCGCTCCGGCGGTGGCGGAGGTGGGTTCAGCTCCCGCGGTGGCGGCAGTAGCCGCGGCGGCGGAGGCATGCGCGGAGGCCCGCCAAGCCGCATGGGAGGCGGCGGCGGCGGCGGTTTTGGCCCTAGCCGGCTCACTTGCTACAACTGCGGCAAGGCGGGACACATCGCCCGCGAGTGCCCCGAAGACGGCAAGACCTGCTACACTTGCGGCAAACAGGGCCACATATCGCGCGACTGCGACGAGAAGCCGTGAGAAATGCGCGCGCGGGACAGCCAGGCAGAACGGAGATAAAGAAAAAAAAGTAACCTCCGCCGCCGCACACAAGGAGTTCGTTGTTGCGTTGTCATCGTTCTAGGCCTGCCGTGAAGAGAAAAAAAAGCATTCGACCCCCCTCCCTCCGTCTCGTGGCGGTTAACGCTAGGACTGCATTTGTTCCCTCCGGTCATCGCATTACTTTTCCATTCCTGAAACAGAGCACCATTCGACGTTTGTTTTTCTTTTTCTTACGTTCTTTCGCGCCATTCATCCGGTCAGGCAGAGACGTCAGCCGCTTCCCGTAGCTTAGCGGTGCGAGGAAGCTGAGCCCTGGCCTCGTTTTTTTTACCTCGTCTGCCGGCGCCGGGCGTCCATCTTTGAAAAGAAAGAAAAAAAAAATGGTGGATGCTGCGTACTCGTGTAGGCCTAGCCACGCCACAATGGATGCTCACACGTGGCGGCAGCCTTCGCGACGGAGAAGGGAAAAACAAGATCGGTGACCTCTTCGAGCAGTGGTACGTCATCGACTCGTCGTTCGCATCGCCTTCTTCGTGCGCTGGCTTCCAAAACCTCCCCGTCCCCCCGGATTTTTTTTTAACCCTGATCTCCGTTGGTGACTTGACTGTGAACGTGTTTTTGTGGTGGCGTTTCGGAGCCGTCGGTATGTGCCAACCGATCTTGGCTCGCGTATTTACGTTTTTTTAACTCATTTACCGGGCGCGCCGCATACGGCTAAAGAAAAAAAAAACTGCTAGAAGAAAATTACCGAAGAAATCGAGAGGGTTGAACTTTGCGGCTTTACGTAACGGAGCTTGTTCGAGGACATTTGTGTTCGAGAAAAACTTTTTCTTTAACAAAACTTCGTGTGTGTTTTGTGTGCGCGTGTGCTGCGTAGGACTGGCGTTAATTTTTTTTTCCTCCTTCCTTCTTTGACTGTGTATAAAAAGAGAAATGCCTCATGTACAATCTTCTTTCCAAAGGCTGATGATTTTAGTGTGCCGTGCAGTTGTTGTTGCAGGGAGCACTACGCGAGGACAATAAAAATGAAAAAAGGCTGATCTGCAGCATCTCGGCTTGTGGTTTTGTTGGAAAAAAAAGTTGCTCGGCCTGTCGCAATCACGACTTGGAGCCAGTGACTACATCTTTCTCTCTCCGTTTTTTCTAGGGCAGTGTGGAAAGGCCCCATGGCAATGCCTCGGGAACCACCACTAAGCAACCATTGGGGGGAACGCGCTGTGCGAGCATTCGCCACGCCGCTGGGTTTGACTGGTCTGGGTATGAACAATTGCATCTTTCTTTCTCTCGCCTCCCCCCCCCCCCTCCCAGTTACCCCTCCCTACCCCCCATCGTCTCCCCCCTTGCCCTGTAGCCTGTAACACCCACGTCGTCTACTTGGAGAACCTGCTTTGTGGAGCGAGGCTGGTGGTGCTCACAGGTGACTCGCATTTGGGTTTGACTGGGCAGGCTGTCTGCTTCAGCCACTGTCCTGTGGTTGCTTAGCTTGCAGGCGATGCAACTGTGTAGTAGGTCTCGCTTCAGATTGCCTTAGTAGAGTCGCCCTCGGATTGAAATGTACTAGATCATCAGTGATTCAGGGTGCAATTGTACAAGAATTGATGGAAAGACAAGCAGCAAATTTTTGCGCCATCTTTCTGTGATAGAAGTTTTGCTGTGAGCTTGAGGTTATTTGTCAGTGGTATTTATGAATGTTGAAACATCGCATTCAAAAGGAAGCAGATTTATTGGGAATTACATTGATTCAAAACATGTTAAAATTGTGCAATATTGCCACACTATCTGCAAGTCAATGTGAAATTGCCTGTCAGCTGAAAAATGACAATTTGGTCCAATGAAATGCAAAATATAGCTTTGAAGAATTTGTCTGCCTTTATTTAGTGGTAAAACTATTGACCCGGTAATTATGCTGTGGAGTCCAAGTTCCTTGAGAGCGCAGCAAGCAATTGCATGCCTTTTAATTCAAATGCGCCTTTTGTGCTCAAGGCTGCGGAGGGAACACGAGTCCGTGTACTTGCGAGTATGCTACTTACGCCTCTGATGAGTGCGAGCAACTTGTCTTGGCACTAAGCCTGCCTTGTGTGAAACATGACGATGTGCAGATGCTGCCATGCTGAATAGGTGAAACAAATAGCGAATTCTAGCACCTCCTGAAATAGTTCAGAAAGTGCAGGCAAATCAAATGGACCTTTTGCATTCTTTCCCTGTGTGCCTCTCGCCTAGTACTGACAGCAAAAGCCTTAGCTGTGCTGCTAATGGTGCACTTCTGGCAGAAAATTTTTACCACAATGATTGAACAGTGGTCGGCCGTTGTGACAGGGTAATGTAAAAGTGGCAATGTTGCTGCCCAACCTCGACGAGACCGTTTTCCCCTTTTCTCGTGTTTTGGTAATTAGCGGTGCTCAGACAGTGGTCTGGCAGATTACCTTCGGATATGCAGTAATGTGGCTGCTGTGGTGAAGTGAGGAAATTGTGTGGAAGGGAAAGTGTTAATGAAATGCTCAACTGCTTGACATGTCAGACATGCTTCTTGCATTTTAAGTGTCTGGCTCCTTGTATGTATCGAAAGAACTTGTTTGCCTAGTTAGGTACTTGCTCTTAGACGTACTTCCCGCTAAGAGGACTTGTACAAACCACAGACAAAAGAATGCAAGTGCTTTTAGCAGCAATTGCATCTTAGTCCTTGTATGTGGTTTAGAGATAAATGACAGGTGATGTCCACATTACGTCTCCCCCCGCTGTGACAGCACCCTCAAAGAAATGTTAATGACTTGGCATTGAAGGGAGTAAAAAAATTATAACGTTGATTTTATAGCTCGCTTGCGCTAGTAAAATAGGTTAGGAAGTGACATGTATGTATGACAATCTTATTAAGCTTTGGTGAACTTCGTAGCACTGTGACAGTGTTGAGTGTGCCTTGGGTATTTCATTGGCTTCAAGATTGCGGTGTACCACTGTTGCAAATGTGCATTCTGCTGTTATTTTGGAAAGCAAACGGCTGCTTTTGAAATACCAGAATGTTGCTACTGCTCCTCAGAAAAGCGTGGGCTGTGCTTGAGATTAAGATTTATTTATTTGAACATCAGCCCATTACAGGGTCAAGGTAGGAGTGAGTACAATAACGTATTACATGCTATACAAAAATAAACACACAGCAGTGCATATGGTCACCTGTACACAGTGTTAAGAACAATTCACAACACTTAGTGCATCAGCTTGTGGTACTTAGTACGCTACTATAGGGTAACAAAACTGAAATCATGCGCCACTAAGAAGAGGATTGTTGAAGGTGGGTCCAAAACTGCTCGCAATAAGTCTCGTTTACCACTCTCTCCGACAGTTTATGCCATTCTCTCGCAGCTCGCAAAAACAAAGAATATTTAAAACAATCCTTAGAAAATCTGCCCTTTTTCACGTACTTCGAATGTTTATTCCTTGCCACCCATGATATTGTCTCGGTTATGCAGCATTTCTTGTTTACCAGCACCATGGCGATTTGTAATGCTGTAAAAAAAGCTAGGCCTTTTCTGTTCCCTTCGTGTTTTAAGTAATAGGTTTGCCTTTTCATAAAAGCGGTGACAAAGAGTCTCGTCTTCGATACTTGGAAAAAATGAAGCGCAAGGCATGCCGTTGCACACCTTGAAATTTTAGTGCGTTCTTTTGGTCATATGGGATCCCAGACTTCACACACATATTCCGTTATAGGACAAACTAGCATGGGCGCTTGTTTGAAAGTCCGACGAATAAATCCTAATCTTTGATTTGCCTTGCCTATACTATATTGTCAATGTGCCTCGTCCAACTCATATTTGAAGTCAACAAGTTAGGCCCAAAAATAATGCAATCATCTGCAAATAATTTGGCTTGAATTGATGGGTCTGCTATCAGGCCATTGATATATATTAGGAAAAGCAGGGGTGTTAGCACAGAGCCCTGTGGCACACCGGAGACAACCTCACATATTGAAAACTGGCTTTAACACTAACGAACTGTCGGCGATTTGTTAGAAAAAGCTTCAATCCATTGCACAACGTTGCAGTTAGCTAACACGACTCTTCAATAATAGTATCATGTGACTAGCTGTATCGAATCTCTTTTTAAAATCTAGATAAATTATATTGACTTGGTCTCTTCGATCTAGCACTTAACAAATGAAATGTACTACTTCCACAAATTGCGTCACTGTCGAGAGGCCGCTGCAAAAATTGGGCCGAGACTTGCTGAAGAAATTTTTGCTCGTCAAAAATTATTTGTGTTGGGAGACCACGTGTTCAAGAATCTTGCACGGTGCTGACGTTAGTGCAATAGGCTTATAGTTAGTAACACGTTTAGCATCTCCGCCTTTTGGTATTGGGATTATTTTGTTCAATTTCCAATCGTCAGATAGAGACCCCAGCGGCAGAGATTTTTCAAGAATAACTAAGAGGTATTTGGCCATCCACCCTGCATTCACACCAGATCGGCGTGAATCGCAACGAAATGTCAAAGGGCGTGGACAGCCCCAAGAGCCAACTTAACAACGGTTGGTATACCCTCTCCAGGGATTTGATGCGCAAGATAGCGGACACTGCAAGCAGTGATGAGGGAAGTGTTAAATGTGTTAAGGACACCAGCTATTAAGACATTGTATTTAGTCCCTTGTATAGCCAAGACAGACATGTGATCATAACACAGTGCAAGTGTCTTGGTGTTATAAATCCAACTGTGCCCTAGGCATGACTACAGAGCTTGTGTTTGCGAGCCATTTAATAGAGGACAAGTTTCTGAATGCATTTAATCCTGTTGAAACTTGCCAAGGCCAGTTTTTGTTTCCTTTAGAATACAATGTGGTCCGTCTTTGATGGCAAAAAATTAACTAGGCCCTAGCAGATGCCGTCGAAATCGGGGACGTCGCGGAGAGAAGGTGCTGGAATTTCAAGGCGGCGGCGCTACCCATTGTTTGTTTTTGCATTGTCCCTGGCTTGCCAAGCTTCCTCGCATGGCAAGCGTGGTTTGATGTTGTATGAGGGGAGTTTACTAGTACCACTCAACCAATCATTTTTTATTATAGTGTTCCTTTAACTTCTTTGCTTCATTGGGAAACTGCTGAACTAGTTCACATTGCATAGCTTTTGTATGTCGGTGTTCACCATGGAGTGTGTACCAGTGTGGTGCTGCTCACATGAGGTGTGTGAGGTATTTGAGGACACTGCTTCAAAATTCTACTGATGTCTAGGCACTCGATCCTCATGAACCCCTCTATCACTTGTCTAGAACGTTTATTGCAGAGCTGTAGCTTTCAGCAATATACGGGAGCTGAAACCGCACGTTGTCCTCAATTTGCACACTGGCCACGGTGACCTGGAGATCATTTCCTAAACAGACAAGACGGAGGAGCCACACAATACTAAAAATCTTGTTCAAGGCTGCAATTGTGGAAGCACTGGCCAACGTCAACACGCATAATTTGATCCGAGCTAACAGCTGTTATTGAAGCCGAACGCAGTCTGCTTTGGGACTGATGATGGTTTTATTAAACGTGATTTTGTGAAATTGCAATAAAAGAAAATACAGAGAATTTGCAATGTACGCATAGAACCTTGTCTGAAATATCATTGCTCTTCCTGAAGTGTCTTGCAGACCCTGTAAGCACAGGGATGTGAACAGCTGACAGTATGGCTGGTTGATCGATCAGTTGTACTTCCAGTTATGTGACATAGTGAAACATCTGAAATCAGTGTGGATGAAGTGAGTCGAGCACACACGGTTGGAATCGCCAACGTGTTTGAGGATGGCTTTCCTGCTCAGTGTTCACGGCCTTTGATCACAGCAGGATGTTGCGTGGACACATTGGGGTGGCAGGCCTGCCATATTTGCCCGTAGCTCCTGGGAAAGGGTAACCGTAATATTGACAAAACTTCAGAGATAAGAAAGGTTTAGGTGGCTGTGAAACGGGCACTTCAGACAAAATATGTTGAGCTGAATCGGTAGATTGATTACCTGAAATGCCAAATAGGTTAGTCTTTCCTAGAGCGAAGACTTCTTAAGCCAGAAGAAAAGAATGCCGCAACTTTTCATGGCACCACATTTAAGTTCCCGCACCGGCTCACTGTAATGTAGATTTTGACTTTGTTTTGGAAGATTTTATTGATACAAGAATTGCACTGCATTCTAAATGAACTACAGATTAAGCCTTGCTAATCTTGAGAATTTTTTTCCACACAGAAACTGCCCAAATGAACACGAACATATCTTAGAAATCTGTGATGTTGCATTGACCTGCTGGTGGGTGAAAAATTCAACAAAGGCAAGTTTGGCTGACATTTTCTGCGCTAGTTATAAAACTTTTCTTGACAATTTGAAATAGAAATTAATGTGCTACTAATTTTAATGCTTCTTCAAGACTCCCTTTCATTTCTCTTTTGTCTTGGAATAAAAATATTGTTACATGGAAACGTAGTAGGGAAACTATTTACAAGGCATATTTACAAGTGGTAGCAAGCACAGGCCAACATGGAAGCCAGCCGACATCAAAACAAGCACGTTGTCCTCGGATCAGCCAGAGGCCACCTATGACCGCGATTTGTGCAGGGCCTCAAGTAAAAGGGGCGCCTTGTTTAAGATCCGTGAGCGGTTTCGCAATCATTGCAAAATTCTTCACAAACCGGCGAAAATAGGAGCAGAGCCCCACAAAGCTGCGAACATCTTTGGCAGACTTAGGCACAGGGAAGTCTTTCACGGCTCAAATCTTCTCCAGGTCAGGTTGTATGCTGGCATCGTCCACAATATGGCCAAGTATTGTAATGCGGCGACGGCCTAAACGGCACTTTTGACGAATTCAGCTGAAGTCCGGCACGATGTAACATGTCAAGAATCGCAGGGAGGTGTTTGAGGTGGGTGTCAAACGTAGGCGAAAACTTAATTACATCGTCTAAATAACACAAGTATGTAAACCACTTAGAGAGTCCATCATGTGCTCGAAGGTGGCTGAGGAATTGCACAGACCAAAAGGCATTACCTTGAACTGGTGGCTATCAAACGTAGGCGAAAAGACCATTACATTGTCTAAATAACACATGCATGTATACCACTTGAACCCATGAAGCAGAGAGCCCATCATGCGCTCGAAGGTGGCTGGGGCATTACACAGCTCAACAGGCATGACCTTAAACTGGTAAAGCCCATCACGAGTGACAAAAGCCGTTTTCGCTCAGTCAATTGGGTCCACAGCAACCTGCTAACATCCAGATCTAAGGTTGATAGAAGAGAAGTGGCACCATACAGACAACCGAGAGCATCATCAATTCGTGGTAATGGGTAAGCATCTTTCTTCGTAATGGTGTTGATGTGGAGATAGTGCACACACAAGCGACACAATGCATCCTTCTTTTTAACTAAAACAACGGGGGATGCCCAGGGACTAGAGGAGGGCTCGATAATGTCCTTCGCAAGCATCTTGTTGACTTCCTGTTGGATAACGCTTTACTCAGTCGCAGACACTCGATAGGGACGCCATTGAACAAGGCTGGCATCGCCTATGTGTATCTGATGCACAACTACGGGCGTCTGGCCCAAAGGCCGATTACCGAAGTCGGAAAATATCTCGATACGACTTGAGGATACGTCTAAAGGCTTCAGTGTGCTCAGGCGGAAGGTCATTGGCAATCATGCTGCGAATTTCACGGCGGCAACAAGTCTGCGTCAGAGGGCCCTTCTCAACACCTGTAGCATCCAGTGAAAAAGCTTCTATCTGAAAGTCTTGCAGGGGGCAAAGGTGCTGATGCTCAGGACCATATAGGGCGCAGCGACACCACGTGTGAGCAGGATCTCAGTAAGAGGCGTCACATAGTAGGCGTTATCTGGGACAGCTGGTGAACATGACAATACGACATGCGGCACGGTCGTAGACGGTAGGCGAACAATGTCGCTGCAATGTAAGCGAGAGGGAGGATGTAAGCAATAGCGAGAGGTCACTGGGTTCACGGAGGTGAGGCAGTTAAAGGCGGAGGACACGGCGGAGAAATCAATCAAAGCGGGATCGGCAGAAAGAAAATCAAGTCCAAGTATGAGGTTGTGAGGGCACTGCGCCAGGACCGTAAAAATAGCAACCACCAGTGACCAGCAACGGTAACCCGAGCTGAGCACATCCCAACAACAGCGACCGCCGCCCCGTCAGCGACTCGTTCGACTCGGGTCGTGGGAGGTGTAAGCACCTCCACCAAATAAATGTTACGTGGAAACACAGTAGAGAAACTATTTACAAGGTGTATTTACAAGTGATAGCAAGCACTGGCCAACATGGAAGCCAGCCGACATCAAAACAAGCACGTCGTCCTCAGGTCAGCCAGAGGCGACCTACGGTTACGTCCCACTACATTGTAGTGTCCACACCATCTTTTTTGAAAAGCACGTAGCAATATAGAGCTTTAACATAGCGCTAGATACCTTTATTGCACAGTAGTTTTCCGCTATGGCGCGCCACACGTTGCCTCAAGCAAGAGTGCACGGATATTGTAAGAATATGGGGGGATGCCAATGACGCTATGCCTCTGCACACCACGCACCGCGGTTAGCGCAGGCCTGCCCATCAGCTGTGGTCCTGTACAAGCTCGAAGAAACAATGAATGCCAGCTACGTACACACTCTGAAAGCAACTAACACATTTGCAACTAACGCTTCGAGCAGGCCAGCTGGCTATAGTTTACATCACTGAGGGTTCCCTCGAAGAGAATAATACACTAGGTAAAGTGGGCTTTCGGCATACCAGCTGTGGTACGCGGCGATTGCCACAACAGAAACGTGGTTCACTAAGCATATGCGGGAAAACAGGAGTGGTGGCGAAGCCTTCCACACTTGCTGCTTTCTGGGGACCAAGGAGAATCGAACAGTGTCGGAGGGATCTCGCATGACCTGCCTGGTGCCACTGATGGCACTTGCGATTCTTGTATACCGCCCGTGAAAGGAAGGCTTCCCCTCTCTCCCGAAACCTGCTGGCACTTACGCCCAACCCAACATTTGCCGCACGTGTGACCGTCAATGGGACACTGGGATTAACACGATGTGAAATCATTACCACTTCTGCCCTGCTGCTGTGTGATCAGCTGTCGGAAAAGCAGCTGGTGAGCCCTAACGCACTGTGCACCAATGGCGCTCTAGTTGGCTGCAAAAATAGCGACTGGCATATTAAGGAATTGAATGAACCTGTATGGCAAAGTTCACAGACTGCTGTTACTCGAGGACTGCCTGTGTTGCCGGCCCTTCGTGAAGCATGGATTTCCTCAAGGATACTGGAATTCACTAATCCACCAGCGTAGTATCGCTAACCTCCAACGAAAGGACTTCAAACCTGGGACATCGGCAGAGTAGGTACCTCTTGTTACACAGTGACAAAGGGAGTAGCGCCGCTTCCTGGCATAGTAAGTTTCTTGCATGTTATCTAAACCAATCTGCCTCAAGTTGCACTCAAACTTAAGCCCACATATCAAGAATAAGTGAATGGGCACACTGTTGAATAAATGTGCCAAAGCGTGGGTGATGGACTACACCGACAGCGCATGAATATTCGAAGCTGAACGCTTCGTCACGGTTCACAGAGCAAGCGATTAGCAATTTCATGTCTTTGCTACAAGCTTTCATACAAAGTACAGAATATTTACGTCCCAAGCCTTGTGTGCGGCAAGAACAAATTTACGGCAACTGAGCACATCCGAGAGCGATTAGGCGGAAAATAATCTGATAGTGACCGCAGCAAGGAACATTACTAAGAAACATGACAAGCTGATGTGTCAGAGTGATTGGCAAATAAAGAACGAAGTGCAAGAGACACTGATTCCGATTTAATTCACAAGCGCACAAAGTTACCAGTAACTGCAATACCAAACAGTTATCACTGTGCACTGGCGAGTTGAAGTTGTGCACTTTGTGTAAACAGACCCATGGTGGGAGTACCAACAGTCATTAGAACAGAATCCCCCTTTCCACGTTGTTTTCGACGGCAGCCGCCGCGTATCGCCATAGCAGGATTCGAGGCTATGTGACACGCACTCCTGCGTTCCCGCTCATATTGCTCACGATAGTGCACCCATTGTCAACATGCAGGCAGCTCAGGCAAGCAATGGACATGTCGCCACGTAACATTGCGGTGCCCACAGGAAAAGCCATGAAAAGGGGTATATGCCACTCTGCTGTTATTGCTACGGTCGCTGCCATTTGCCTGTTTAAAGTGTATTAGCTTTACCGCGTGGTTTTGCTAGCATGTCCAAGCCTTGTGACAGGTTGCCAAAACACCAGCGGTAACAGCTAGTATAGACCATAGTTAGCAATTCTTGAAGGCAGCAGGCGTCATTTGCTGGGGACTGTGGCTTGTAGCAGAACAAATGGATGCCGTTGCACTTGGCCTGTTCCTGTGTTTGCTTGTCATGGCTTTGTCATCAGCTTCACTATCATTAAACCTACAGTCCCTGCGCCAGCAGATGGTGACTGGGGTTGAGATTACTGATGGAAAATTTTTGTCATTTTTGTTGCTTTATTGGATGGCTGATGATGCAGTAATTATGCTATGGAGCCTCAATTCATCGTGAGTGCTAAAAATAATAAATTACATTACCTTATACCGTGTAGACCGCTTATAACATAAGTCGCCGGAGTCGCGAATATCCACACTATAAGCAGTACCGCACTATAACCAAAACAACTATTTTATTGCGATAATGGACACTCCAGGCGCATTTCTGCCGTCGCTGTCACCATGCTCTAGGTTCCATATTCGCTTACTAAATAAATTAATAAGCACGGTGTGACGCGCGCACAAGCAAACATGAACACATCTCGCTCGTTTACCGCGGAAACAAACTGTCAAAACGGTTGAGTGACAAAGCGTGGTGAGCTAATTGACCTTCGTGCTGTCGTGCCTCTCGCTTCAACGCGACCTATAAGTGACGAAAACACGGCGTACGGCGGACTTTCCTTGTCGCAGATTGCTTTCAAGATAGGGCCAAGGTGGTTGTATCGCTGAAGTGGATCGTCGCAGATTACGTCCTGCTTCGATCCAGTGAAACCGTTTCGCAACGCTTTCCTGGCAAAAATCCTCTCCTTCTGTTTGCGCCAGTCCTGAACGCAAGTTTGGGATTCTAACGCCCATGATGCGTCCCGATTTCCGTCCGTCTCCGCACACATGATCACTTTCCTTTTAAATGCAGCGTCATGATGGACTCGGTACTTCATGCTGATAGAGTAGACGCAGAGAACGTGAAGACAAACGGTAGACTATTGCTTAAGCAAGTGTACTGCAGCACATGGAGGAAGCTACGGTAGCTAGGCTCGACGCGCGTGCGAGGCAGCCATTTTGAAATGCCGACGGCTATATGGTAACGCAGATTTAGGGTCGTACTCGATTCTAACGCACATGCAATTTTTGTACCTGTTTTATCCAGAAAAAAAAGTGTGCGTTAGATTCGAGTAAATACGGTATTCGTGGCTTGAAGGGAGCGTTTCCTGTCTAGGTTGACTGCCGAACTTCCAGGCAGCCGCACTGTAACAGGTATTTCGTGTCCCGCAACTGCACTATAAGTGATACGCGTATACATAGAGTGCTATAGGAAAATTAACGGGAGTCTGAAAAGACCGTATTATATCTGGTCGTGCACTATAAGCGGTTACGTTGTAAGTGGTCTATACTGTAATCAGACCAGAGCCATGATTTTGTAGCGATCCCTTTTCCCAATGCCTTTTTGCGCTTACCACGTTCGTGAGTGGTGAAGCAACGCATCACCCCGTTCGGCCACCCACGAATGGGAAAAGGCATCACTACAAAATAGCAGCCCAGTTCAAAACATGTTCGAAGTGCAGCGCAGTTTTGGACATGAAAAAGCCAACCCATTACATTATCGAAAGTTCCTGTTTCAGTCTTGTAATACCAGATAACACTAATGCATCATCATCATCAGAGCATTTATGTCCACTGTAGGACGAAGGCATCTTCCAGCGATGCGTAGTTATTCTTAGTGTTGTGCCATCTGACCCCATATTATACCTGAAAGTTTTTGTTTTCATCGCACCACCTAATTCTCTGCCATCCTCGACTGCACTTCCTTTCTCTTGGCCCTCGCATTGTAAATCTAATAGACCACCACTTATCCACCCTGTGGCCATTACATGGCTGGGCTCCCAATTCCATTTATTTCTCTAATAATCTAATAACTACGTAGAATAATATGTCACTACCCCTGTTTGCTTTCTAATTCACCCCGTTGTCTAACATTGTGCCGAAATTTGTTTTTCCCATCCCATCACGCATTGCATTGTCCTTGTTCTCGAGAGAGAGAGAAACAACTTTATTTAAGTGAAAAAAAAATTCACTGAAGGATGGTGGTCAGGCGGTGCCTGGCCGCCACCTCCTCGGCTCGTTGAATGGCCCGGAGTTGCACGTCGAGGCTAGAGTTCCGGAGCACGTTATCCCACGCTTCGGGCGAGAGAATGGTCAGGAGATCAGGCGGGGGTGGGTCCTCGCTGCAGAGTCAGAGTATGTGGGCAAGGGTGGCGGTCGTGCCGCACTGCGAACAGTGTTGGCTAAAGAGGTCGGGTTATATGGGACTGTATATTTGCGGGCAAGGGAACGAATGGGTCTGAAGGCGGCGCCAAACAATTTGCTGGGGTTTCGTGAGTTTGGGGTGCGGTGGCGGTTTTGTTTGGCGAGCGAGGCGGTAGTGTTGCGTGATTTCGTGATACGAGGTCAGAGGCTTGCCGGGGCCCTCCTCGGGATCCGTGGCACTGCCCGCCGCTCGGTTGACGAATCCTCGAGCTTGCCGGTGGGCGGCCTCGTTTCCCGGGTTGCCCGCGTGTGCAGGGACCCAAACTAGCGAGATGGGTGGGGGGTCCTCGTCGTCAGACTGACGAGCGAGGGGTTGAAGAAGGCGTAGGGTGCCAGGGGTGACGGTGCCACGAGCAAAGTGAAATATGGCGGTTTGCGAATCGCTAAGTATTGTAGTGTAACCGGCAGATGCCGCAAGCGCGATAGCCGCTTTTTCGGCTTCGGCGGGGTTTAGGGCGCGGACGGAGCCGGCGATGCGTAAGGCAGTGGTCGTGTCCGAGGGAGTGCGGATAGCCATAACACTGAGAGCGTACGCTTTCGACTGCGAGGTGTAACGGGCCGCATCTACATATGCTGCCTCTGTGCTTGAGGCGTAGGTCTCGTACAGGGCCTGCGCCCTCGCCTGTCGACGCCCGTCGTGGTGACCGGCCAGCATGTTTTTCGGTAGTGGTTTTACTACAAAGCGTTGTCGTATCGGAGAAGGTACGCAGATCGGGTCTTGGCCAGAGGGCGATGCAGTGAGGCCGATGCGATCGAGGATCCACCGGCCGGTCTTGCTTCCGCGAAGACGTTGTATTTGGGCAGTGCGATGTGCCTCAATCAATTCGTCGAGGGTGTTGTGAAGACCTAGGCTCAGGAGATGTGTCGTGGAGGTGGTGGGGGCAAGGCCTAGAGCTAGCTTGTAGACCTTGCGAATGAGTCGTTCGACTCTGTCCTTTTCGGTGCGTAAAAGGCGGAGGTACGGTTGGGCGTAGGTGATGTGCGATATCACGAAGGCGTGAATGAGTTGGACAAGTTCCTTTTCGCGCATGCCTTGCCGGCGGGCAGACACGCGTGCGATGAGACGGGCCGTCTGTGTGACCGCAACGGTCAGCCGGTCGAGCGTGGTGGTGTTGTATTGGCCTGTTTGGTCGTGAAGACCGAGGATTCGCATGTGGTTCACTTGCGGTAAAGCCGTGCCATTTACGTAGACTTGGATGGTCGGTAAAGGGGGGTGTTTGATCTTGCGGCGGTCGGGAGGTCTAAGCAGCAAGAGTTCAGATTTGCTCTCCGAACATTTGAGGCCTGCCTGCTTTGCGTGGTGAACGACGGCGTCGGCGGCACGTTGAAGGGTCTCTTCAATCTGGCCATCCGAGCCCGTGGCCGTCCACAGTGTAATATCGTCGGCATAGATGGTGTGGCGTAAGCCGGGGATCTCGTCGAGTGTACTCATGACCAGATTGAAAAGAAATGGGGAGAGGACTGCCCCTTGAGGGGTGCCTCTGTCCCCGAGGTTCATTCGTGCGGACGTGAGGCCGCCGGCCAGTGAGAGCTCTACCGTTCGGTTTGAAAGGAATTCACATACGTAATTGTACGTGCGCTCGCCCGGATGTATGGCGGCAAGGTTCGAGGCAATAGCCGCGTGTTGCACCGTATCGAAGGCCTTGTGGAGGTCGATGCCGAGCAGGGCGCGGGTTCCCGCGTGAGGCGGTGTCCGAAGTATGTCGTGATGTATTTGAACGAGTGCGTCTTGCGTGGAAAGATGGGCACGGAACCCCAGCATCGTCGGTGGAAACAGGTCGTTCTCTTCCGCGTAAGTTTGCAGTCTGGCGAGGACTACGTGTTCGATCAGTTTGCCGAGGCACGAGGTGAGCGAGATGGGACGTAAGTTGGCGATATCCATCTTTTTGCCCGGTTTCGGGATGAACAGGAGTTTCGCATGTTTCCATTCTTGAGGTAGTTTGCCCGAATGCCAGCACTCGTTTGCATATTGCGTGAGTGCGACAACCGATTTGTTGTCGAGGTTTCTTAGTACTTTGTTTGTAACGCCGTCGGGACCGGGCGCCGAGGTCGTGTGAAGTTTCAGAAGAGCCGCATACATTTCGGCCTCCGTAAAATCGGCGTCAAGCGTGGGGTTTGGATCGCCATTGTAAGGGGGCAACGGTGGTGGCGGTGTATTCGGTGGGGCAAGGCCCACGTAGCGGTCGGCTAGCTCGTCGAGTAAGTCGGCGTCCGTTTCCGGGTAGTTGTGCAGGAGCTGTTGCAGCTGTTTCTGGGCTGACGACATTGAAGTGCCGGGATCGAGCAAGTGACGCAGAAGGTGCCAAGTTTTCTTGCTGCTCATCTGCCCGTTCAGGCCGTCGCACAACTGGCCCCACTGTTGACGCGCGAGGGCGTGACTGTGGCTTTCGATATCGCATGCGAGCGCCTCGATGCGGCGGCGCAGCTTCCTGTTGTGTCGTTGCCGTCGCCACCTGCGGAGGAGGCTCGCATGCGCATCCCACATGTGCAGAAGACGAGAGTCGGTCGTAGGCGAATCGGTGGCGGTCCGTTCTATCTCGCGCGTCGTGATGTTCACGTGCTCGTGCAAAGAAGACATCCAGTCGCGGAGGTCGGTAATGGCGTCCGGGGCTTGCTCTTCGCGCAGTTTGCGGAACTTGGGCCATTCCGTGATGCGTGCCGTGGGCTTGGGCTTCTTGCAGACGAATGCCTGCACTGTGGTCGCAAGGATGTAGTGATCGCTGCCCGCAAGTAGGCCCGTGTTCTCCCAGGACGCTCGCGTCACGTTCTTGCAAAACGTGAGGTCTGGCGAGGTGTCGCGGCGTACGCTGTTGCCTATTCGAGTGGGCGGCTGTTGCGGGTCGTTTAGCAAAGTAAGGCGCAGATCCTGCACGAGGGACCATAGCTTTTTGCCTCGGGGGTTTGTGTGCATGTAGCCCCAGTCAGGGTGGCGTGCGTTGAAATCGCCGAGCACGAGCAGTTGTGCGTCGCCGGCGAGTGCTAGTGTTTTGCGAAAAAGATGAGAGAAATTTTCTACGGCTGCTCGCGGGGAACAATAAACGTTCAGAACGAATAGCGACCGGTCCATGCGTTTTCGTGGTAGGATTTCGACGAGTGTGTGTGGGATGTCTGTGTATTCTATATCGTGCTGTGTGGCCGTGAGGTTGTTGTGTACAAGCGTGGAAGTGCAAGGGGAGCCGTGCGGGTCGAGCTGCTGGTAGGCCGCGTAGCTAGGAAGGGTGGCTGGGGCGGACGTTTCTTGCAACGCGATGACGTCCGGAATTGATTCAGTGTTTGCCTGCGGATCGTTTTGTAATTTCTTTATGAGTTGCTGCAGATGGCTCCGTTTTTTGCGGTACCCCCTGCAGTTCCACTGCCATACGATCAGATTTGTACGAGCCATGATTAATTCATGGGAGTGGCCCCTTGCGGCGTGGAGGGGCGCCTGCGCGATGAGGAGCGGTGGCGTCCAAGATGCTTATGAACGCTAGCGAGCGCATTTTCTGTGTGTTGCTTCAAAGTGTTGTACGAAGCGTGCGTGTTGCCGATTGCCTGCTCTAGATTTGCGAAGCGGGCATCTATGGCTTGTTGCATGGTATTGAGACGGGTCTCAAATTTCGCATCCAAGGCGTTAAAGCGGGATTCGAGCTTTGCGTCGCTGGCTTGAAATGCCTCAGCTACGGCTTTCGTGACTGCCCCTGTAATGGATGCGTCTATTTGAAGCGACTCAGTTGAAGTGGTGGCTTTACGCTTTCCCGCAGCGGCGGCTTGCGGCTGCTGCTGCTGTGGGACGGTGGTTGTTACGGGCGGTTGGGTGAGGGCCCTATTCAATTTGGAGTCGAGCGACTGTATGTGCTGAGTGAGGTTTTCTATTTGGGATAGGAGTGTTGAGATTTGGGACTGCTGCGAGGACAATTGGGCCTTAAGAGAGGTATTCTCTCTGACCAGCTCCCTCACCTGTGTGTCTTGCGACGGGTCCTGTGACGACGACTTCAGCGAGGACGGGGGTCCTTGGGCCCAGGCAACCTTCGTGGGGCCGGACGACGACTGCGACGAGCCCTTGGTCGAATCCAAGGAACAGTCGACCGATGTCGAAGCGCCCCGGGAGGACGAGGCCAAGAAGTAGCGGCTGGTTGACGGGGTCCTCGAGCGGGACCTCGAGCGGGACGGAGATCTGTTGCCGGTGCGGGATCTCGAGCGACTGGCCCGTTCTTGCTGCGGTGGTTGGCCGAGAGGCAGGAAAGACTGATCGCGGGACGGCGAGCGGCCGGTTCGTAGGATCGACGGTCGTCGAGGCAATTTAGACCGGTTTGAGTTTGGACCAGATGGTGTTGGCTTCTTCACGAAGCGATATTTACAGTTGGAACTGTTTGTGGTGTGTCCGCCGTTGCAAACAATGCAGCGGGCCTGGCATGTCGGCTGGGCGTCTTGCGGGGCCGGCGGGTGGTCTTCGCCGCAACGGGAACAGCGGTTGCGTCTGGGATGAGGGCACACGTCGGTTCGGTGGCCCACCTTGCGACAATTGAAGCAGGCTTCCACCTTCCGATAGAAAGGGTAGAGGCGTATGTGCACGCCGTGGTAAAATATCCATCGGGGTAGATGATCCCCGAGCATCGTGACGAGTATGTGACTGGTCCGTCCCATACGGCGGCCGCCCACCACGGGCATATTCGGGTTGCTCTCCTGTAGGTCTTGCAGGATTTCTTCATCAGAAAAATTGTCGAATGCTTGGAACATGATCCCACGAAACGCATCGTCTGGCGGCGGGGCGTAAATGTGAATTTCGATGGCCTGGTCCCCGAATTTTAGGGACGTAACTTGGAGGTACGTCTTTGCTCGAGCTGAGTCTTGCACGCTTAGAGTGAATGTATTGTTGGTAGGGTGGACCCTCACTTGGTCGCGGGACGCCGGCGGCTGGTCCGGTAGCGACGTTGCCTTGAGTAGGGTTTCGTATAGTTGCCAGGGCGGCAGCTTGGTGAGGTCGATTGGGGCTTTGGGCCGTCCCACGATGTGGATGGCGTTGGCCGGCATCCTGGGTAAGGGGCCGCGTCGTCGCTGGGGCGGCGGTCGTGGCTTCGGATCGTTGCGAGGTGGCCGCGTTTGCTCGGCGTCCTTCGGGTCCGGCGTGGCTTGGCGAAGCTCGAGCCTTCGCTTCTCCTGGGCACGAAAACCGGGCGGCGGTTGCCAAGAGTCGTCCTCCCATTCGTCGGTCGAGATCGTGTTTCCTTCTACTACGCACTTCATGTCGGTGGGCGGCCGGGTGCGGTAGGAAAGGCGGGCGGCCGCGAGAGAACGCGCGGCCGCGCTGAGCCTAGGCGCGCAACTGCGCTAAGCCCAACCGTCGGGCGAGAAACTGTGGTCGAGGGAAAAAGAAACTCTCACTTGAGAATGGCCGTCAGAAAGCACGTGAAATTGGTATCCACGGGTTCGGAAACACTTCGCGCACCCACTCGTGAAAAAAGCATTTACCTAGAAGAACATTTACGGCGAGAAAGTCGGAAAATCACGGAGCTCGATGCGGATGCGTCCGTTGGCTCCGAGCGCCGGCAGCGTTCTCCCTTGTTCTCGAGTTTCTTTGTTAACCTCCAAGTTTCTGCCCCATATGCAATACTACCGTTAGAATGCAATACGTGTACCCTTTATTTTTTTCAAGGATAGAAGTAATCTGCAAGTGATGCTTTGATAATGCCTGCCATATGCTCTATCATCATCAGCCTATATTTATGTCCACTGCAGGACAAAGGCCTCTCTGTAACCCATTTTTATTCTGTAAATTTTCTTCTCGTGATCAGCGTCCCCCGTGAGTAGCTGGCCTGGATAAGTGTACTTTTGCGCAGGTTCTGCAGGTTGACTACCAATTATGAATTCTCATTCTCTTGCCAGACTATTGAACATTAGCTGCCTTTTTCTTCTGCATATTAATCTCCAATTCAAATTTGACACTTTGTTGGCTAAGGTCTCCCTTCTTATGGGTTAGTATATAATAATATAATAGGGGCATGCTTCCAACTCTGGTGCGCTTTGTGAAGACGTGGGTTCTCAGACTCTGCTGTGACCTTCAAGAACGAAAATGAGACTATAAACAGAGCTTCAATCTCCTTCCCCCCCCCCCCCCCAAGCCATGCTAGCTATGACTGCTGGGTGTTCCAAGGGTGCACCCCTGAGCTTAGACCGTGCCACGAGCAGTAGTTCCCCCTTGATTCTCTCCCCTTGAAGCGAGACAATGGCCAAGGGTTGACATGTTCCGGAGCAGCCATTGATGGCCAAATTCAGGCTTGTGTATTAATGTGGGAATTTTGAAAAGTACAGAGTCGGTTGCCATGAGGCACAGAATTATCAGGCAAGTAATGAGCTTTCAGGTCGGCAATATGTACTGGGCCTGCACCCTCGAGTCTCTCGCATGTCACAGCCTGCAAGATTGTGGAGCCATTTTCTCAGTTATGGTGTATGGTTCCCTTGGGGCCTAGTGAAGCAGTAAACGCCATTGAAGCATCGCTGATTGGGTGCATGCGCCGTAGAACGAATCGACCAACCTGAAATTCCTGGACGCAGCGAGGTCAATTTTACTGCGCAGCCTGCTCCGTAAGTGTGACATCTAAGTGTTCGCTTGCAGCTCCTAAAGCATCACACAGTCGAAGGCAAAGCAAATCTGCAAAGGTCGACCTGATACAGACAGAACCACATGCAGGAAAAGGCAACTCGCGTCCAAAGTGAAGCATTACCGGAGTGAAGCCAGTGATTAATGGTCATTCTCGTAGCAAATGCCATCTCGGGCATCTTGGCATCCCAGTCCCTGTGCCTCTCTGTATGTTTAATCAGCGTTGTTTTCAGATAGTGATTGACCCTTTCCGTAACGGTTGCCATGGGGATGATTCGCTTATGCTACACACTAGCATCATGCTGCTGCATGTTGGGCGTCAATGTGGGGATGTAGGCTCTTGTAATCGGCCGTGCCCCTCAACAACAACACTGAGACCACAGAGGGAGGTTTGATCTTCTCCCCGCAAAGCCAGACTAACTCTGACCACTGGGCATTCTGAGAGCGCGCCCCCGAGCTGTGCCATGCACTACGAGTAGAAGTTCTCCCCGCAGCTGGCGAGAGGCCCCTCGACAACTTAAAGTCTTGAGATTGAGAATAAAGGGTTGCATGCGTTTCAAATATATTCCCTCCATCTTTGATAGAATTGACAGTTATTCCACCTTCTGCTGTTTTTCCCCGGGACATGTCTTGCAAATTCCTTCTAGCCTCATTGCTAACTAGCAATGAGGCTAGTATCCTGTTTATCACTACTTCCTGTTTATCACTACTTCCAAGCAAGTTTACGTGGCTTCTCTGGGCACTGTACAGTTAAGTATATAATTCGTCTGCTGGCCCTTTCCTGTATCATCGAATACGCTGATGACACCGCCGTGCCCATCTTTCATTGCATACATCTTGCGCTTTCCTATGCCAAGCTTGCTTCTCACTGAGTTCATGCTGCCCTCATTTCTTACTGCTTCCCCAATCTCTCTGATCATAGAATTTTTGAATATCACTTACCTTCTTTGTTTATCAGCTTTGACTGCTCAGCCATCCCTATCCGCTCTCTTGAGTTAGACATTTTGATGCTTCGTTACTGGGGAGAGCTTCCCTATCTGTGGTCTTGTTGCCTTACCTTCAGGTTTAATTGCGGCCTCTGAGATTGGTCTAGTTAGGGTCTCATTCTATATCTCTGTTATCTTCATCTTCTTGTTCTAAAGCCACATATTTGTTCGCAAGCACTAGCCTGAATACGTTTGCTCTTCCCCCGACACCTACACAGACACGCGCACTACGACAGTGCTACCGAAAGCTGGGTCCATTTAGCGCTTGACAGGACAACAGAGAGAGAGTGTTGCCCCTGTGTTTCCAAGAGAAGCGAACAGTTGGTGGGGCCAATTTGGCAGCTTTCAGCCACACGGTCATTGTGTAGCCATTGCACCGGGCAGACTGGAGGGCTCTCAAGTTGTTTGTGTCACCATGTGACCGGCACCCCCTCTTTTGGTGCCTTTCTCCCATCCGAAGCCATGTTGCGCTTGATGTGCGTATTGAACGGTTCATATAAAAGGTGCTGCAATTAATTATTTGTGGTGCTCTCGAGGAATGGAGGATGCATACTCTTAATTATTAAGTTGACAGCTACCCAAAAATACGGGACACAGAATTCGTGTTAATACTCCTTTAGGTATGCTTGGTCTAAATGTGATGCCATAGAAATAACACAATCGAGTCTGTAGTGGTAGTGGCATGGTAAACCTTTTTTTACTCTACGTGCAGTCGGTGTAGCTTGTCCACTCAATTTGGTTAGTGTGCCTGCAATAATTGGTGTAACCATTTACCTGATCAAAGGCTGCTTTGCACTGGATGTTGAAATCCGGTCAGTTTATTCACAGCACTTGTGATCTGAGAGTGTCTGGCCCGCGTTACTTCCACAATGTCCCTTGGCAAATGTATGCGTCCATACCCTCGTATTCTCCACCTTGAATCGAGTGGCAAGCAGCATGTCCCCTCGACTGGTGTTCGTTGCGCCTCAATGACACTCCATGGTGGCTCCTGAGCGAAAATTTCCTGACCGGATGCCCAAGCACACCTACTTAAATGCGTTGGCAGGGTGTCTACCGAAAAACTGACATTTTCTGGGGATTTGTCAGTTCTGGAAAATCCAGGGTAAAAAATAAAGCAGGGAATTTTCACCCCACTTGTTTCGAATCGGGAGGAACTTGGTAACCTCAGCAGTTATGACAGCTAGTGGTATGCATGAAGGAAACAAGGTCTACAAATGAACGTACACAATCTGCAAATAATGGTGTCATTTGCTGGCTTTGGGAAAGGGAGCCTGGTCAGCTGGTTAAAATATTATGAAACACACAATTTAGTGAAATCTGATAGTGCATTCGAGCTGACTTACAGCTTGCACCTGGTAGTAGCTGTTAAAGTTTATAAGCTGGTGTAGCAACTTGTCAAGCTATTAATTACCATTCTTTTTTCTTTGCACTTTAACTTCTGGTGTCACAGGCAGCCAGGGAACTTTTATAAAAAACAGTCAGAGAAAATACAGAAGTATCTCTCTCCTTTAACTTATTTTTTTTTTCCAAGAAAGGTTGCCCTGCAGCCTAAAACTTGTGAAGCATGCATGTTATATGTGCATGCGTAATTTGTTCAGTTGGATGATATCCAACAGGTGCCTATGACACGTACCATGGATCCACGGCTGGTAGTCAGGTGGGTGGCCCCATTTGTGTTAGGTAGTGGCGCCTTGATGAGTGCAGTCTGGCATAACTTCACAAGAGTTGCGGTAAAGATCTACGAGGGCAGAAAGGAAAAGTCACACCGAAGGCTGGCCAATGGTCTGGAGCCAATACGCAGGTTGCAGCTGGTGTCGATGCGGCACCTACACGGATCCTTCTTAGCACAATCTTTTTGCAGCGGCAGACACTGGAGGGGAGGTTTAATTGGCACAGAATTACCAATGCGCGTGTGGAGCGGTGTAGGCCTTCATTTTTTGATAGCCATGCTATGTGCTAGGTGTTGTGCAAAGAGCGGCAGTGGATGCGTCACTCAAGCTTGCTGACTGGCTGCGTCTGCCTGAATGTGTTCTGGTGAAGACAAACTGTGTATCCAGACGATTTACACCATTCATGCTAATGTAGACACTTCACTATGCACTTTATCTGCCAAAAGTGATCCATCCAATACCTTGCGAAGGTCTTTCACCGCTTGTGCGTAATCTGTGTATGTAATTTTAAGTGCCAACGTTGGATCGAATGTGTGCAACTGGATTTAAAGTGTGCCTGCCAAGCAACGCCTGTTAAAGGAATCACCCAGAAGTGCTATTCCAGAGCAATGTTGTTCAGTTGAGAGGTGGCACTGTGCTACACCTGGTGGATTCGAAAAACTTCGAGTCAAGGTCTGTCTGTGAATATGAGGGGCACTCGTATTCTTCTGTTTAGTTTGCTGCCTTGCCTTCAATTGCAGGGCAGCTTGAGACAAGAACCTGCTGTGCTTCAGCAGAGCTTTAGCTAGTATATGTGTAGTGCTTCATTGTTTCAATGGTTACAGCTCTCGGTGGAAAACTGGGACAAAGCCACCACGAACAGCAGTGTTAGTGGCGACTACTTGTTGGTGAGACTTTATTGGCATTTGTTGCATTGTGTGGCTGCGTACTCTTATTTACTGTTTTAAATGTTCTCAAAACAATATGCACTACTTATTGCCACACTTTTCCTCACCGAGAAGCGGTACGTGTTCCAGCATAAGGACATGCCAAACTGTCATCCACCCGAATGGAAGCACAGAGCTACAAGGGAATTTCTTAAAAAGAAAGCCTTGCAGTTTGAAAAAAATTTCGTCGTGGTCTGTGATTTTTATTCAACTCTGAGGCTTTTTTTCTGAGAATCGGGTGGACGTCAATTTTTCCCTTTCATGTACTTTTTTACTCCACCTTTTTGCGGGCTTCCGCAAAACTTACTTGTCATATATTCTTTGTACCGCACGTATCACATTGCCCTATGAACTGGACAAGGTGAACTCCTTTCATGCATAGTGACCCCACCTTATCAGTCTGCCAAAAATATACACAAGTCAAGCTTGTCCGTTATTTTTATTCACTTTATTCACTCACAATTCCTGAAACATGAGCAGAAGTTGCAAGAAGTCATGCACAAAACAATGTGCTTCTGTAATACTGCTCCTGGACCTGCCATTTTAAAAGAAATGTTGTTCTCCATGGTGAATAAGTTCTCCATGGTGAATAAGATCACATGTTTCTGCAATTTTGTGTATTTGCCTTGAGTACCAAAAGGGTGTTGCTTGGTGTGGCAATCATTTGCTGCCGGTGTCAGACCGTCTTGCTCAAAGCTCTTGGAACATTTGTGCCTTTTTTCGTTTGAAGCCTAAGGGCAGCAAGTACACCTGCAATGCTGGTTGGAGATGTATGCACCTGTAGTGATTTGCATGCATGAATACAAATTCGGTAGTGTGCTAACACCTTGCTACATTTGCATACAATTGGTGCAGCAGTCGAAGGTACACTTGTGTACAAAAATTTATTGTATGCAAGGCCAATTCTGACTTCATATTTAGGCAATCTCTAATGCTACTACTATATATGAATGCCTGGCACCAAGCCCAACTGACAGGTTATAGAGCCCTGAAACGCTTTTTGAACATAGTAAGAAAACGTTGCTGATCTGTCGTAGAGGCTGCTGTGAACATGTGAGCCAAATATTACTGCACTGCATGCAGCATGGTATATCTCCTGTCAAATGCAGCGAAAAAGTGCTTGCTCTCGCTTCCACCATGTCGTCATGCAGCAGCAGCGAAGGCAACTTGACCAACCAACGCTATTGGCTGATTTCGTGATCGCAAGAGCATTCTCAGTGATACATATATAGGCTAATTTCTAATTTTGAGTTAAATAAATTAAAAATATTTATGTCTGCGATCTCAAAAGGACAGAAAAGTCATTTAAGCTTTGCACCACACGTAGCTGCGTCTGCTGTGCGTGGCCTTCAAGGTACCAGTGACACGCTGCGTGGCGTAGTCTACCACAGCCGCCACAGGATGCTGCGACGAGCCCTTTCCCTGCCGCGACACTCAACTTTTGGCCGGGGCTTTGCCCTCTTGGTTTCTCTACTGTGCAGCTTCCAGCATGTGAGTGAAGACCAAAAGAGAGAGAAAACTGGGTATCGGTGTGGTAATTCCACTTATAAGTGAAGGATTCGAAAAGTGTTTGCGCCATGTCATTCATGAGATGATGTCCTGGCCATTCTATGATTAGTTAGAAAAGTGTTTCAGGACCCCTTTAAGCAGCATTTCCATGGCTTTGGCAAACTGTGGTCATAATCAGCATTGTTTTAAGTCCCCCTGAAGTACCTTTGTTGTTATGGGTACAAGGAGCATTTGACAAGTGATGTCGTATTTATCAGTTAGAGAAGTTTTCTTATGCAAGGTGATCTTTATTAATGCTTTTGGGCAGCCACCTGTGTTCACCTCGCAACCAGTTGTGCACATTCACTTTTCTTGTTCCCTAGTTCAGTTCATTTTCAATGTACATAATCCAGTGAATACATGTAGTTTACCTAGTTTGAACAATGCTTGACTGCAAGAATTTAGTGCAGGAAAACCAGAACAGAGACAGAAGATCATTGCTCTCTACTGCTTATCCATGAGGCATTCTTGTGGCTTTTTCTGCACCTGGTAGATGTACAAAATTGTGCCAGAGAAAATATGGTCAGCCTGTTTAAAGGCTGCTACAAGAAGCATGCCAGGCAGCATGTCAAAGATCCCACTGGTTTGGTATGCAGTGAGGCCCAGGTGTATGGAATCCTAAAAGGAACATAAAATTTTTAATTATTTCAAGAGTGTCAAAAAAAAAAACATATGCTAATGCAGTCCGATTGTCGCCTCCATCTATTTCTGATAACTTCCCGTAGCTGCCAAAATCCTCGGCTTCAAGGTCATCAAATGCGGGACTTCTACCACGACTGGATATTGCACAGTGAAACCATGCACAATATCCACATGCCCATGGCACAGATTAGTCACCTTTGTACGATTGCGCATTGCATGGCATGTGATGCGTTACCACCAGCTGCACGACAACTGTGTTGAAACAGCCAATCCGTGCCTATGCTGTGTACCAGACACAATGTACATCCTTTGTGAAAAGTATGCGGTCTACTCCGTGCCTTCAGCATGTATGTCGTTTGGCTGAGTGGTGCAGTTCTCATAGCCCTCCGGAACTGTCGATGGTAAATATGCGAGTTATTTTCATTCCCCAGGGCATTGGAGCTTATGACATACCACTGGAACTTCCTTTAACAGCCTGCAGTCAGCGTGGCGGTCACAGGCAACGTAGCTCGTATACTTTTGACAAAGCTTGTACCAATGAAGGCTCATAGAGTATCTACATCATATGGCACCTCAGCAGCTATTACTGGTCACCCCTTGACAAAAAAAGGCCTCAGGTACAAGAGTGACTCATCTTGTAAGGCCTTACACACAGCTCATTGCATGCCCACTAGCTGAGGCGCACTGCAGGTGCAATCCTGGCCACAGCGGCTACATTATGATGGGGTTGCGCCTGATTGTGCATGTTGGTTGGTTACGGTGTGCGAATGCAAATGACTGTTTCTGGGTTCACCCATTCCCAGCCATAACTTGTTGCAGCAAAGCGACCTGGATTTTGGATTCTGGGTTTTATGTTCCAAAATCACGATTTGATTATGAGGCACCCCGTAGTGGGGAACTCCGGATTAATTTTGACCACCAAGGGTATCTTAATATGCCCCCAATGCATGACACATGGGCGTTTCTGCATTTCGTCCCCACGCAAAGCGACCTGTGCTTTCCTAATGTATAAGCAATGTTTTTTAATCCTCTAATGGCAAGCAGCAAATAACACATGAAGCTAAACATTTCGACAGAATTACCTGTCTGGTTGGGAAAAATTGATTAGGACTTAGAGATTGACTCCTCCCAAATAAGGGAATTTATTAGCCCGACGTTTTGGAGCCAATTCGGCTCCTCCTTCAGGGGCGGTGGGCCGTTTTTAAAAGGTCCATCGTAAGGACCTTTCAAGGAGAGAGCGGGAGGTGGGGAGACTCCCTACCTTCCGCTCTCTCCCCCTTCCTTCTTTCTTACGATGGGCCTCTTAAAAGCGGCACACTGCCACCTCCGAAGAATACCCCCTGAAGAAGGAGCCGAATTGGTTCCGAAACGTCGGGCTAACAAATTCCCTTATTTGGTTGGAGTCAATCTCCAAGTCTTAAGCAAATAACTCAGTACACCAAAACCATGGCCTCTGAGACGAGTTGCCCGCACAACAGGCACGGTAGAACAGGCAATGTGTGTGACAAGCTTTAATTGATTTCATTATACGTTACATGGGTTTGAATTATGCGAGAGAACTTTAAGTGACTCAGTCTAGGCATCTCAGTCTAGGCTTCACCTATTACCCTGTTCTTTTGTCACTAACATGCTGGGTGAAATTAACATCATTCATAAGCCGTTTCCTGCAGCTGCTGTTGCTCTGGGTTGATGGAAAGCCATGCAAGTAGATGTTGGTACTTAGTCATTAATGTTAGGACCTGTTGCCTTATTTCTACTTAACATAGCATCTTCAATAAGCCAGAATTACAACCTAGATAAACGGAAATGTTCACTGCAGTTAAAGCTGCTGATAATTAACAATTTGTATATGACAAACATGCTCTGTATGAAAACGCCACTGGCTGTTCTTTTGGGGGGGGGGGGGGGGGACTGAAATCTAAATTTCTCAGTGGCTTCCTGTGTCTTTCTTTATGAAAGTTTCTGCTATGTATGCCTAGCTTGAATTTGGTTCCAGTCTATCATTGAAATTTATGTGAGTTAACATTTCGAGTGCAACTGGAATGTTGTTTACACAGCTTCAAGCTTTTTCTGTGTACAGCTAGACACATAGTAAAGCTATTGCCGACATTTGGCATTCAATCAATTCAATATTCGCCGTTGATCTTCACTCCTAAGCCTTCTTAGACTGGTAAGGCTTAAGAGTGAGGATCAACGGTGAATATCTCAGCAACCTTCGGATTGCAGATGACGTCCTATTCAGCAACAATGGGGACGAATTACAGCAAATGATTGAGGACCTTAACTGAGAAAGTGTAAGAGTGGGGTTGAAGATTAATATGCAGAAGACAAACATAATGTTCAATAGCCTGGCAAGGGAACAAGAATTCAGGATCGCCAGTCAGCCTCAAGAGTCTGTAAAGGAGTACGCTTATCTAGGTCAATTACTCACAGGGGACCCTGATCATGAGAAAGAAATTTACAGAAGAATAAAATTGGGTTGGAGTGCATACGGCAGGCATTGCCAAATGCTGACTGGGATCGAGCTTACCACTGTCGTTGAAAAGAAAAATGTACAATCATTGCATTCTACCGGTACTAACATATGGGGCAGAAATTTGGAGGTTAACAAAGAAGCTGGAGAACAAGTTAAAGACTGTACAAAGAGCGATGGAATGAAAAATGTTAGGCCTAACGTTAAGAGATGGGAAGAGAGCGGTGTGGATCAGAGAACAAACGGGCATAGCTGATATTCTAGTTCACATTAAGTGGAAAAAATGGAGCTGGGCCGGCCATGTAATGCGTAGGATGGATAATCGGTGGACCATTGGAGTTACAGAATGGATACCAAGATGAGCCTATGCCTAACTGTATTATTCATCGCCCTGAGTTAGCCCCAACAGTTGGACACCAGTGCTGACTGCACCTCTAATAACACTGAATTGCATGCCAAAAGTGAAAGCTATTTTTCAGCTTCGTTTATTCAGAAAGCCTGTTCCTCCCCCATGTAGTGCAAGCTGTGTGTCGGGTTTTGTTTTTGGACATTTATCACGGCTACGCAGACTGACTGCACATCTACACTGACATGCTAGCAGGTGTTTGATGGGTTGCCCTTTCAACACGTCTCGTCAGCCTTCCCATCGAGAGCCATTCAAGTCTCTCCTACCCACAGCATTGTTACCTGATGGAGGCACCATAGATCAATGCCTTTTCAGACTTCGCATAAGCATGCCACCTTTGTAATCAAAGGTGGCATGCTTATGCGAAGTCTGACATTTGAAGCTTAATATTGACATTAATATTGATATGACAGTGCAATGTGTACAATAGCTGCTGTATTTTTTTTTTTCTTGAGAAGCAGTCATTTCTTAATCACAGTACTCATTTTGTGCATGAACTTGGGAAATATCAAATGTTTATTCACATCTTCCTCTCTGCATTGATAAATTGTACATTCAGAATTTGGGGGGCTAATGTGTTCTAGCATTGCCCTGTTCATCTCGTACTACGGTAAGTTGATCTGCGGTGATGAAGTACTCATGCATTTGGGGGGGAGTATGGCGATATCGTCTTGCACTCTCTTTCTTGGAAAATAAAGTTTCTTATCTCTCTGAACAAGACATGCCTATGTGTTCATTTTCTTGCAAGGCTGTCGCCTTCCAGTGCTTCACGTTTCACGAGGCGACAACCGTGCTGATTATTTCGAACGTTGAAGTCACGAGTAATATAGTAATAACAAAGCGATGTAGTATTTAACCCCAAGCGTGGGGTTAAATCCCTGCCGTCGCTCCCTGACCGACGTACGATGCATAGCCAAAGTGGCTAAAGGTCAACTTGATCACAGCAACTTAAGAAACCGCCTCGCAGTTTGGTGACATTGATACTTTATACTTTTTAAAGTAGCTACGGGCCGTACCCTAGTCAAAGTAGAGCGTACGTACGCACAGCGCGCACCATGAAAACTTAACATTAACCGTATACGTGTGCTGTTACATGTGTAGCAACACTGCACATCGACTTGAAACATTGCACCGTAGTTTAACCGTTAGCGCAGAGCCAACCCGCTGTCATATCGCATAGGTGGCCACCAACAATGGTGAGCATTTTCGGGTTTACACGTGCCTTACGCCTGAAACAGTCGTCAACGAGTATGCTTAATATTTCAGCGTGTGTGTGCTACATGTTCCACGATTACAGCAATCACGGGGTCCACAACTAGCCCGAACAGTCCCCTAGGGTCGTACTCGAGTCGCGGTCGATCACCTTCCACGCGGGCGACAACGTTCCTCTCACAGCAAAGTTAGCCAACTTGCCAAGTAACGAGCCTGCTGTCTTGGCGCCAATGTTACTTTTGGGACAGTGCCGCGAACGTTGCTCGTCCAACGTGTCCACTTTTGAGTCGCTCAAGAATCTCGCGAAAATGATCGTGCCCCGAATGTGATCGATCGAGAGTACGCTCCTGGACTATGCGATGCCAGGGATCCCTAACGTCACAGCGCGTCCATTTACAACGCGTCTGCATGAGCGCTGCCATCTTTGACCACGTGACGTCAAGCGGGCGACGCGCCGTGTTTAAATGCAGAATGAAATGCCTGTGAAACAACGCGATAGCAACGCTTTCGGAAACGTAGGTGCTGTTGAACATTTGCACAAGGCCATGATGCGTGGTGAGCCAATACTCGAAGTCGGCGCGTGTGCGTCCTCCGATGAAGCGATGCCAGTACTTCGTTTTATTCGTTTATTCTCTTTCATTTTGTTTTTGTTACACCTGATAGCTTAATTAGTACTGTGTAATCAGCCGTGACAGTTGTCATGTGCGAACTATACTTGTCAATGATATCGTTTTTAGTGCCATTAAAAGTACGTATCGGTGGTTTTCGCTGCCCCTCACAACCATTGGTTCAGCTGAACATGCAAGATTTGATAGTCGCCGGATATATGCTAGCTTACCGGCAGCGAGAACAGTCAGAGCTATATATGCACATGAAGGTTTGCCAGCTCAGCTTTGCAGTTGTCATATTTAATTGGTCGGTCACCGAATGAGTCATTCAGTTAAAAAAAATAGTAATTAAAATCTTGCGCCCAAAGTGCGATTGGTATGTTTTGCACTTCAGCGAAGCTGCTGTTGATTAAAATTATTTTGTTATACTTTACGCGCTCAGCATAAAATTTGCAGTAAAAACAACACCTCTTTAATACCTGTACGTACCTGCCAGTACCCAGGATAATATGTTTAGACAGGAGACGTTTCTCGATCGGTTCATCGTCATGACTACGTGCGCAGTCCACTGCGATATAACGAGCACAATCCTATCCTCGCATTACCGGACGCACAGTGTTCGCGTGGGTAAGCCACCCTAGCGGGGGCACTGTGCTTTATGCGCGCACCATGGAGATGTGAGTCACGTTGCATTAGAAAGCTTACTTTCGGCGCTTTCGAACGTATCGCCTATCGTGAAGCGTCGCTTGACGGCAATCAAAACAAAACGCCGTCCCCCCCCCCCTTTTTTTTTTTTCTTGTGCTAACCTCAGGGCCTCGGCGTTTAGGCAAAACTATTAAATGTAACAAAATGAGGCTTGCTGTGACTCTAGACGAAATGTACGTACACCGCGTCAACAAAGCGATATTTCGCGTAAAGTAATTAAAAAAATTGCTATGCAATATACATTAAGTGTTTAGAAGTGAATATGTTTTTTTTTTTCCTTTTCAATTCAGAACACATTTGTGATTTTCAATGCTTCTACGATCAGCATGTGTGCGAATAGATTCTCGGTGTTTTCATAATTCGTGAGTTATAGCTTAAAAATTGCAATTTATGGCACTTCAGAACATGGGCAAAACTATTCAAGCTGAAACTGAAATTTCGGTTAATCAAGCAGTAATGTCTTCTCTTCAGTTCGAAAGAGATAAAATTGTATTATATTTATTAGGGAATCTATTTTTCTGCTGACCAGGTCCCGGGTCCCTACATTTTTTTCCATATACATGCTGGCTCACTGCGAGTGTTACCCATCAATCGAGCCATACAGTGTTCTGTTATTACCATCATTCACTAATTTTGCTATGCGTTGCTTGAAACAAAAGATTTCCAATAAATAATAAATCTCACAGCCGTGTTTTGGTGGTGGCGCCATCTGTGCAAAGAAACGTCAAGCTGCTTCACGTCAGTTCCGGCATTTGTCAAATGCGGCGCCACTAAAGATTAGAAAGCGGGCAAAGCGCGGACGGATTATTTCTCCAGATTTGCGTGTTTTATAAAAGGGGGCAGTGGTACAGTGTACTAGAATACACTCTAGCAGTGGGCTTACTCAGCCGCTCCTCTGACGCAGTCAGCGTCGCATCCAAGAGGTGGCGCCACTGGCAACTTCAATGGAAGCTTTGCTTGCAGAAGCTTTGATTTTCCTTGCGTTTCTGACGGTTTCAGTTCGAAGCAGTTAACACTCTTATTTGTTTTTAATTTTGACATACTTGAGAGTATTTATATATCTTTAGCAAGCACTATATTTGTTTAGGCCACATGATATTTGCCATGATAGTACCTTGTGGAAAAGGAAGACGGCAACTCTTGGGCAATTTGCTGCCTATCCTAACTCTTAAACCTTTTTTGCAAAGAGGTCGTCGCTGACGGATTTTGCTTATGTGGAAGGGGCCTTCGAATTTTCCGAATTATCGGGCAATCGTAAAAAAAAATTGAAAGAAAATTTTGAATGTCACCAAATATACGGTTTCATGCCGTGTCGACCTAATGTAAAATTTTGTCAGACAAAAAACAGTGCGCACATGCTACCCAGCTGGGCTAAAAAAAAAAAAAAATCAGGCATGCTAACCAGGTTTGTGCTTTGCTTAGCCAAAATAAATTTGTATATATGGCTTAAATATTTCATTGTTACACTTTAGTTGTTCCATGCTTCACAGTAGCCTTCTGCGTTTATTATTAACCATCATTACGCTGGCACACATTTATTAAATCAAATCAGGTTGATTTTTTCCATAAAGAAATGAAGGGAGGCCTGAACAAAAGTGAAAACTAGTTCACTTGACAATTAGGCTCAGGCCTATGCTTATGTACAGCCATATAAGGGTAAGCAAAATGAAGATAACAGGGCTGTTGCTGACACAAAGCTTTTATTTGTAAGTACAGCAAGCCATTGTTTCATGCACTTCAACTCATAAGCAATGGTTCAACTTCAGCTGCTTGGCCCTCTGCCGTTTTCCTGCCTTGTCACAGTTTGTGTTATGTGTCCTTTCACATAAGAATGCAGATGTGTGACAATGTAAAAACTAATTATTTTAGCTGTGAGGCTAAGAGCGTGCACATTGCAGCCAACTTCGAGGGGAAGCTTACTCTTAACAACTGCCAGCATGTCCATAACGCTGTCAGAGTGTGGCTCACTCTGACAGAAGCATTCTGTGAAAAGATCCTCTAGCTTTTTCACGAAGCCGTACAGCTGACTGGAGGGATAAAGGAGGCCTCCTCGGTCACAGATCGAAGTTTGTTAGCCGGGCAAGTTGAAAACTTTCGCCTGGTGGCGTCATAGTAAGCAGCAGTGGCGCACCGACGGGGGGGGGGGGATCGGGGGTTGTAACCCCCCTCTGAGGCCGACTTCACCCCCCTCTTTGGTTTAACCCCTTTTCTTTCCTTGCGCATTTGAGTACTGCAACTAAGATGTAAGACGCGCAATCGTCTGCACACTAACAAAAAGCGCATTTTTTGACAATTTCTCGTGAAGAAATTGAAATTAGTGCTATTTAGATGGTATTGGCAAACTGTCAACCCCCCCCCCTTCCCCCCCCCCTGGCAGAGATCCTGGGTACGCTACTGGTAAGCAGCTTTATGCATTCTTGGCATTTTGTGCTGGAATTGGCAATACACTCCCGCGCAACATAGCCCGCAATGTGTTAAGTGAGCCTCGAGTCGCTTCTGGCCACGTGCTGATTATGGTCGTTTGAAACCCGCAGGCCCTTGCAATGCTGGGGTACCACGTTTTGTGTGGCCTCTGTGGCTGTAGCGCTAGCTGCAGTTTGACTGCGCTCATTTCTGTCACCTGATGCTTCGAGAGATTTAACTTCCAGTAGGGAGGCCAGTGTACTTTCCTCGCAGTTTCCTTCGCTAACTGACCTAACTAGACCATAAAAAGAAAGACAATTCACAGTGATCAGGAACTGCGGTGGACATGAGCACAAAACGTGGCTCGAAATGGAGCTCGCATACTGCGCTCGTGTCGTCCAGGCGCTTGTCAGCTCTGTGGAGGTTTTTTCCCCACTCTTTCCGCCTATTTTTATCCTTCGAGACGCCAAACAAGGACAACTTCGGCCCATCCTTCACATAAACATAGCCTGTTTGGCACCCAGGCGCGTAACAGTGATTTTGTCGATGCCGCGGCATGGCTCAGTTACTGCAAGGCATACTAATCTCTTGCAGGCTATGTGCGAAAAAAACACTGAATGAAAAAAAAAAAAAACACGCGACGACGTCCACCAAAAAAACAACGCAGCTCTGCAACTTCAACGAATATGATCGGGCACTGGGCAGCTGCCCTAGCTGCGCCGTCGCACCCACGCTCCATTGAAATAGGGTGCCTCGATGCCAGCGCCGCCGTTCAGGGTGGTGCCATCCTTTGACCGCACCCGCGCCGCCGCTTTCTCGCTGCGACGCCATCTTGAGTCACAGCGAGCGGTTGCGAGTGCTTGGTGCCGGTGCTTAGTTCGAGACACAGTGCGCGCGGATGCTTCGCTGACGCTTCTACCTGCTGGATAGTGTTCAGCCGCATGAATGACAAGCTTGTCAAGTGCATCGAGTCGACATGACGGGCTGTTGTGTTCCCAAGTGCACCGGATCGACGCGTAAAGGGCTTCGTTCTTTACGCTTCCCCCGGGACCCAGAGCGAAGGAAGAGATGGGAAGCCCAAGTAAAGCGGTATCACTGGAAGGCAACGGATAGCTCCTACATTTGCAAGGTAAGTGTCAAGAAAGTTTAGACTATCGCACCGTGTTTTTCATTTAAATAAGAAAATATTCTCTGATCCTCGCTCACGTACCTACGTTCGCTCACGAACTAAGCACTGCGCCGATGCTGTCTGAGTAGCCTATGGTTTGCGAGCGCGCGTCGCCTAGGCTTTTGCCGCTTTGATCGGCGCAGTCTATGCGAGTAGTACCCTTATTTTAAGGACTGACGAAAATGCTTCGCCGCGAAATAGTCTTACATTAGCTACAAGCAGTGGCGCACCGACGGGGGGGGGGGGGGGTGAGTCGGGGGTTGTAACCCCCCCCCCCCTGAGGCCGACCTAACCCCCCCCCCCCTTTGTTTAACCCCTTTTCTTTCCTTACGCATTTGAGTACTGCAACTGAGATGCAAGACGCGCAATCGTCTGCACACTCCCAAAAAGCGCATTTTTTTGACAATTTACCGTGAAGAAATCGAAATTATTGGTGTTTAGATGGTTTTGGCAAACTGTCAACCCCCCCTGGCAGAGATCCTGCGTGCGCTAATGGCTACAAATCGTCATGTAAACCACCTATTTTACTTTTTCACGGGAAGCACACTGTGTCTCTTGTTTCTTTTTTTCCTTGTTTTTTTTTCGCTACTGGTTATTTGGGACTAAAGAACGCAGTGCTTCTTCTGGGGAGAGCGGCTGTTGTGTACGTGGCAAGCGAAGCATTGTGATTTTCTCTGATTTCTCAGCAGATGTCTTGCGGATCTCAGGTTGTTAGGTTATATAGCTGATTTTTAGACGAATATATTTGTAGCGTGGTGCTCGTAAGCCGATGGTCATTCGTGCTCATTCCCGATCGTAGTGGGTACTGTGACGGTCTTGAAATGCCTGTACACGGTATGCCCAGGTGTAGTAGAGTTAAGGGGCATCATGGGACCAAAATGTTTCGGCGCTTTCTGGCATGGTGTCTGTTGTAGCCTGCGCATTTGCTCGAAACGTGTGAAGCGAGGTAATACAGCATTACTTCTGCGAAAATTAATTTTTAAGCACTGTAATGGGTTCTCTGTATTTACAAGGAAACTTTTCATACCAATAATCACTTTTGTTGTTTTACTTGTACTTAGAAACACTTTGAAGAGGACCAGTACGAGGGAAATCGACAGGATGGGCGCCGTCTGTTAAAGTCAACAGTCCTACATCATCATGGACTATATTTTCGAAGTGAAAAACATGGCTAATCTGTATTTGACTGTCTTAGTTTCATTTACGGTTTTTGTACGCGATATGTATGAAGTGTTGTTTATTTTTTCCATGTAGTTATCAGTGTTCTAATGGTTATTTATAAAATGTTCTGTACTCGCCATCGATGTGTTTGGCTGATGCGACGTATTCGATGGTAGCTGATGTATTCTGGCTGGATATCTTGATTAATATTACCCGCGGTTGCGTTTTCTTGTTTGCATTCTTGTTTTCGGTTTATATTGTGTGTAATAAGCTTAATGTACTCACTTGAACCCCCCCCTCCCCCTATGTAATGAATAAATTAAAAAACTCTCCCTATCCCGAATTGTGTGTGTCGAGCCTACCTTGCGAATTTTTTTTTATCTCGTCTTTCAACATAATCTTCAGGCGCCACACAGTACATATAATTTTTCATGTACATATCTCTTTCATGATTGACTGTACTAGACATTACTAAGTAAATGTATTTTGTGCATCGTTTGGTTTCTCGTGTGTACTACGCAAGATTGACCCAGACAAGTTACGTTACATGTTTCTCTACAGCAGTAACTAAACCTCATTTTCACATCGCAGTTATTTTTACACCAGCTTAATCATGTCAGCACACAGTTTTGTGGGAAAAAAAGCAAAATTGCGCGTAGATATCGTCAAATAATTGCAACGAACGCGAAGAGCACGCGCAACGCAAGGGAAACTAACCGCCGTGCGCGAGTGGCTGGCTACGGTAAAGGAGGCGTGACGTGTAAAACAAAATACAACAGCGAAAAAGAAAAACTTCCACACACAGGGGGTCGCAAACCTTATATACCAAGCATCGAATCGCAAAAAAAAATAGTGCGTATTTCAAACATACACACGGCATGTTAAATGTAAATTGAATTAGGCAACTTGGGGCATGTTCCCGGCGCCATACATTTACGTCTTGGACCTTCGACGAGTTAACGACTATTGGTTATAAAGATGTGCAGATGCGATACCGATAAAAAAATCCTCATCAAGGCAAAGCACTTGGAAGTGCGCCGCAAGTAACACTATTTATGAACGCAAGCGTAGCTGGGTCTCAGCTCGTGTGACTCAATATGGCGGCGCCAGCGGGCTTGTCTCCACCCTGGACGGCGGCGCTGGGCATCGAGGCACCCTAACGATAGTAATAACGTCAGTGCCCCCTAGTACCCGGCGCGCTCTCACATCGGCGGGCCTCTTTCTCGCCCTGGACTTTCTCGACGTAGCGCCATGGCGAAGCCGAGCTCTACAACTCCCGAGGAAGATGTCGCTCGATTGAAACCGCGTAGAGAAGCGGCTCGTGAGCGTGCTAGGAAACCGGGAGCCGATCTCGAGCAACGGGCAAGGGAACTTGAAGCCAATCGTCGCCGAAGAGAAGCTGCAGGTGTTTGAGCAAGAGAAGCGGAGACCAAGCTCGGGATAAATGAAACTCGGTATAAATGAATATCCCGAGTTACTCGCCATTCAAGAGAATACCCACCAATGCCGAGATTGTGGAAGTCATTGGTCAGTTTGATAATGAGGTGAGATTGACTACCGACGAAGACGATGCAGCTAGGCCAATCGAAGAAGAGGCACCCGATGAAGAGATGTGTAAGGCGTTTCGAGGTGATTTGGAAGATTCTGAAGTTGACAAAAAGCTTAGGAAAAGAAGAGCAAGGCGAAGACTTTGTAGATAGCGAGTTTAACACTGAAGATAGAGAAGTAGTTGAATATAGTGAGGACAGTGAAATGGCAACTGGTGAAACTGGGGTGCTCGGTGAAGGCAATCAATAAAAAAAAAAGGGTGAGTCTATTCTCCCGGCAGCATTTGTACCGGCGCGCACCTCCTATTGGCGCTCGGAAGTCACATGACAAACTGCCGGGGGAAAAACGGCCTGAAGGTGCGCCCTAACCTAACATCACATAACCTAATATCACCTAATCTAACCTAGCATAACATAACATAACCTAACATAACACCCTAACCTTCCAAGAGCCAATAGGAGGTGAGTGCCGGCAGAAATTCGTTGCAGAAGTTCTCCCGGCTGCCGGGAGAATAGCCACTGCCAAAAAAAAAAAAACAGTTTGAAGACGACATTGCTTTAATGGTCTCTCTTTGCATTAGCGCGTATATGCGGCTTATAGGGCATAAAAATTGGGCGTGAATTTAGTCAATCATTAGCCAAGCAATTGCTAAGAGATACCCCAGAAATAGTGATAGCCAAGCAAAACGATAGCCAATAAATGCTTAACTCCATTAAACCTTGCTCAGCTTTGATACTGCTTTGCTAAACCACGCTCTTCTTCGCCTAGCTTTGCACAACTTTGCTGAGGCTTCCCCTCAGCTTCGCTGGTAATCGGTGTATGCGATAGTAAAGCAACGCCCAATTTTTCTCTAAACTTTAATTCGTCTATTGAAGCAACAGACTAAAATATAACTGATGTTGCCTTGAATAATTCTCGAACTCACGTGTCACTACGAGCGACGTCACAACACTGCGATCTACGTAGGCGCACTTGTGTAATACACGTCGACTCTCCGGCTGGCAGTGCGGCGCCCGCGAGAAGGGTGTATGGCGTTCAGTTCGAAATGTTTCCGCGGCGCGTAGCGGCGTAATACTTAGCAGACACGATCGTTAGCGCGAATTGTATGCACTGCGCTTGTGAGCTCGAAATCGCCAGGCCTGGTGACGCGTGACCTTGAAAAGTTACCCAGGGAAAGAATCTTATGTGTCATTCCCCTGAGCTTTTTTTTTTCTTTCTTTTTTTAGAAGACTTTCCTTGAAATAGGAAATTGAGTCGTTTAAAAATATAGTTTTGAACTTTAATAAAATTTCATTTTCAGATCATGTACTATATTTATTCAATAATATGATGTTTAGGTAGTTTTTTCCCCGGCGTAAAATGGATAGTTACCTGATAATGATAATTACCTCCGCTACAGCCGCCGCACTTCAGGTGGGCGTTATTAGTGGGAATGAGCAAATCTAGCTCGAACAGCCAGCACACTGGCTTCAGCATGGCACTTTGGGCTGTATTTCACGCTCAATATTTGAGGACTCGTAATTATGAAATTATTGAAAATAAGAATTAAGTACGTTTGTGTCATCAAAAGTGGTTGAGCATCTGCATCGCATGCGGGAGGTACCGGGTTCAAATCCCGCTGCCGCCGGGCAGCCATAGGTTTGTCTTGTGGGTAGATGTGTTTCCTGGCCCGGTTCATGAATCCTCATAGTATACTGTTCTCTCGAAAATGGGCTTTCTTGAGATGTCGGGACATTTGAGAGAAATATTTTTGTGACTTGCGCATACAAATAAGTTAAGACAACCCAAGCGTCAGATGTAAAAGAAAATTGAAAACCTAGCAAATGATGATGTCCTTCAAAAACCGAAACGAACTTCAACATTACATAGAGCGCCTACTGATTCCTAGCCACGTGAAACGCACGAACCCAATTTTATATCTTGCTTAACCCTACAGTGAGCCCATAATTCGATACCATCACTTGCCTATATGCTCGCTCGTACTACGCGGCGACATGCTTTGTGCTTGTCTGGGACACGTACGAATTCCACGGCCTGTGGCTCCACCTTAGGCCGTGACGCGAATTAATGCAGTCCGAGGCTCGGTTTTCGCAGGCTGTTCCCGCCCGGTGGAAGGATCGAGGATCGCTTGTCGACACCCAGCAGCACGTCATGCCACTCGGTGGTCGCGTGAGTGTCCTTCTGCCGATCGGAACGGTGGCATCGCTGACTCGTGGGTGCCGAGAGCTTTCGTGCCGTAGCACGAGCGAGTCCTTTCACGGTGATGTAGGTAGGAATGACGGCCGCCCCGTCAGCCCAGGCGGGCGTCTGCCGGGGAGGCTTCAGCATTCCCGACGATTTCCTGCTAGGTAGGCCAGTTGCACCATATCCGGACGTAGCCTCTCCCTGCCTGCATAGCTTTGAAAGCGCTTTTGAAAACACGCGCAATAAGTAAGAAATCATTGAAAATTTGTCGCACACCGTTATTAAGACTGCCCCCTCCCCTATATTACGGCATCACAAAAAAAAAAAAAAAACATCACGCTACACTTTGTTCGCTCAGCTTAGATTTAATTTTTTCGTCTTTATTTCATTTCCGAAAAGTGATCACTTTGAGGATTATAGTTACAGAGTTTGATTCATTATTTATTGAAAAAGAAAAGCTGCCGCAATGCAGTAAGGCTGAATGCAATCTACTTGTTCAGGCCATCCTTTGACACTGCTGCTGCGTGGCGTCCGCTTGTGTATTTTCCTTTCGATGAACGGTGCACATACTCTGGAAATATGGCTAAACCATACAGCAAGTTCTATTTATCGATAGACACAATCAATTGATACAAACGAACGCTAACGACTACTATCGACAATCACTTGAATACAGTTATTTGGGGAAGTTGGCCTCCCGTTTAGAGACATTATTTGTGTTTTTGTTTTTGTAGCGAGAGCTACACTGGCCGCATTCTCGCCGTTTCGCTTTGGCCGGTGGCAGAACCGCGAGCTGAGCCGTTGCCTAGCAACCGCCGCAGCTGGCAGCGCCGCTCACCGCGCTATCTGGCGTCGTCGGCTCGAGTTACCATGGCGCGGCGACGCGCCGCCGCCTCCGTAGTTGTGTTGCAAACGTTCGCCGCTTGCATCTGGCATGGCACCAGAGGAGGAGCCGGCGTTGCATCGTATATATATATATATATATATATATATATATATATATATATAGAAGGGGCGGCTCGGTGGGATTCGTCGGCAGATATGGAAAGTGAGTCGGAGAGACTGAAAGAAGCCAGGCTTCGTCGTCGGAACGAAACCAAGAGGAGGCAGCGAGTCGAGGAGACGGAGGAAGAATGAGCCGCACGCCTCGAGAAGCGTCGTAAGTACGAAGCGGCCAGGCGAGTGGATTCAGATGAGGATAGCACCTGAAAAGTGTTCAAGTCCCTGGACGACAGCCCCTTATCTTCCAGCCTCACCGACCATCGGGCCGTCTTTGTGGCAATTGAGGAACAAAAAGATGAAGACTTTCAAAATAAATGCGTTACACTTTAAAAATGTATAGCAGTAGCGCACCCAGGATCTCTGCCAGGGGGGGGGGGGGGTGACAGTTTGCCAATACCATCTAAACAGCACTAATTTCGATTTCTTCACGGGAAATTGTCAAAAAAAATGCGCTTTTTGCGAGTGTGTAGACGATTGCGCGTCTTACATCTTAGTTGCAGCACTCAAATGCGTAAGGGAAGAAAATGGGTTAAACAAAAGGGGGGGTTAAGTCGGCCTCAGGGGGGGGGGGTTACAACCCCCGAATCCCCCCCCCCCCCCCGTCGGTGCGCCACTGATGTATAGTGTTGAATGTAACCATAACTTAACGAGAGCTAACAACTAAACCTAAACACTCGGACGTACGAAGCTAAACGGTAAAGATGTAAGCGTAGAGAGAACCAAGCTAAACAATAAGATTAACCGTATCTCTCGCTACGCACACCCAGGCATGCTGAGTTGAGTCATAGCCAATTTTTTCTGTCTGTCTCTCCGCCATTTCCTTATTTCCTCTTTTTTTTCCCTCCTATTTTCATTTCCTCTATTCCCTCTTCCAGAAAGAGTAGGCAAGAGTTGTGCGCCTCTCGGTGGTAGGTGTCAGCTTGCTCCCTCCCTATTTCCTTCGTGTCCTTGTGGGTACATACCAAATAATAATGACGACAATAATAATAATAATAATAATAATAATAATAATAATAATAATAATAATAATAATAATAATAATAATAATAATAATAATAATAATAATAAATTGGTAGGGAACATTATCCTAAATGAACGAGGCACATTGTTGGACCAAAGAAAATGTGGGAGAAAATTGCCGCCGTGAAAATTTGTACCAAGCACTGTGGAGGATGAAGCCATGCAGCGTCCCGACTACATGAACAGTTGACCAAAGTGTGTCTTCATAGAAGGGCTGGGTCTTTGTGTGTCGTATCAGGCACTTTGTAAGCAGTGCTTCGTAAATTTGACAGCTTGTACAAACATTTAGTAACATCAAAAATGGACCTCGTGGTTGTGCACGATTCAAAGTATAACAGCGCGTCTTTTTCAGCAAGGACAAAACCAAACTTCTTTGGTTTTGTCCTTCCTGAAAAAGTCAAGGACAAGCGCTGCCTTTCAACTGCGAACAGCTTACACCAGGTGGAAGTGAGAGCTTGCCCTTTACGGTTCTACAGTTTTACCCTCATTCAAGAAGTCGCACTGTGATAATTCAACTTTTACGCACAACACTATTATTGCGTACAAACATCCGACGGAATTACCATGGGATAATATGCAAGGTTCGTGTAAACGACCAGGTACAGTAGAGAGCAGAGGACCTGCTAATAGAAACAAGGAAAAAATATAATCCGAGTAGTGTTGTTTCCTTTCGTCGAGTGAAGGGCATGCTTGTGAATAAGCCACAGGATACTAACTAATGCAAGGAGGGTGCCGCACGTCCACCTAAACATCATCACCGAAATATGTTTAATAATCTAAAACTCAAGATTACTTGGTTTTCGACCATGTGTTGGCGACATCATGAACATGACTCATGGTCGTTAGTTATTCACATGTTGTCCGCGAGTCACACAAGCAGCCGCTGTTACGCTGAAAGATAACAGTCGTCGCTGCTATCGTTCGCATGGAGTCAGAGAAATGTATGCAATGTGACTGATACCAACAGAAGAGAAGGCAATATTTTATGTGTGACTGTGGTCACGTAGTAAGCATTCGATGTTGCCAGTGATTGTTGATTCTTGCGTATCCTGGCTGCGTTACAGTCCTCTGATTAGTGCACTAATACTCTGGTGCTGTGGAGCTGTGAATGCACTTCGATACATTGACTGGTGAAATTCGTATCGTCTGTCATTATTAAGTAGGCTAAACGTGCATTACCAAGTCTACTGACTTATCTCTTGCAACCAATACGTTTTCACATTAAACATTGATAGACCAACACTCGTACGCGCTGACACAGACGATGTACCGCTAATAGTAAAGCAACAGTACCGAAGTTATGCTGTTTGTGCCTGCAAATGTCTACGAACAGCATGACGATCAGCTCTTCAATCACCGTTAAAATTGTGAATTTCGTCAATGTGCTCGCCCCTATATTTCTTAGACATTTACCACTCACTTTTATTCTGCAGGTGAGAAAACATTTTTTGGTTGCGAGAACTGATCGCCACTGTGGGTGCAAGTGGAGGGGTGGCTACAGGGGTTTAAATGACTTCGCTCTTGACGTAAATTTAATGCTGCAATGACGCCTCTCTGTTCTGTCATTATTAGGTTATTGTACAAGGCTTCTGAACTAGCTTCAAAACGAAGCCGCGATCGCGACTAGATGCAGTGTTAAATAATCATTGATAAAATGGCAGTTTTATTGCAGTGATAATACTGCATGGAGGGTATATGTATAATTTGGAGTCTCCCACTATCACGTGTCCTTTAAATAGATCGCGGTATTGGCTGGTAAAACCCATATATATATATATATATATATATATATATATATATATATATATATTTAAATTTGATGTTCATGCTGAAAAACAACGCATGTGTGGGTGAAAAGAAGGAAATGTGTCGAAAGGGCACGTGAAAGGGATATCAAGTAAGATCTGATATCTGAACAAGTGCGCTGCCATTGAATAGTTAATGGCCAACCAACTAGCCAACCAATATCTCCCGAGCAAGTTATCTCCTATTGAAACCGAATGCTCGCCAGCTCCTTTGTCACGGCGATCACCACGGGGCCTGTGCCGCTTGGTTATTATCTTTTCTTCTCGCTCCTTGCTGAAGAGGCGCAATTCAAAAGGATGTTTTGTGTTTCACCAGTACCTTGAATTATTCTCGCTGCTGTGCGTTATTGGTGCGCTGCAGGCGGCATTCACATGATGCCACCTTGCTCGCGGCCGGAATGTTTCCTTACCTGCAAAAGGGCGCACCGGGTTTCTTCTCAATACTTGGGAGACATGATCATCGCCGCGCTATCTGCGCACCGCGATTGTGTGTCTGAAATGCATAGACCATCATCGTCTTCCTACTTTATGTCCCCTATAGAAAGAAGGCCTCTCGAATCAAGCCTAATGACTTTTGTCTTGCGCCAGCTAACAACGACATTGTACCGCAGCAAATTTCCTCATTTCATTACACCACCTATAGTGCACAGGCGTGCTAGACTGCGCTTCCCTTCCCTTGACGCTATGCAGTGCTGAATATGAAAGATTAGTTGTGCGGAAAGCTTGCACGGTGGAGGACGGTTCACGAAAGGGACAAATCGTCATCCACCCGGCCGTATCACGAAGAAAGAGAAACCTGAGTGGGTATCCACTGTAGCTTTGCGCAACCGTCGGTCGGAGGCAAAAATTTTTTTCTTTCATTCAGTGCTTTACGCAGCGACACAGTCAAAACCTACCAAACTTGATACTTGCCGGAGGTACTTATGCTTTGTCGTTTGGTAACTAGAAGGCGTATCTAGGCGAAACATCGCAGCGGTATAATGTCAGTTGGAAAGAGCATCTGGAAGAAACTTTAAAAAAGGTCTAGGTTAATTTTGTGGGCCTCAGGGCTTTTCACAATGCCACAAAAGGCATAACACGTTTCTCCGAGTAGTGAATTTCATTTTATAATTGTCGTTGTAACCAAGCAGCTTGAAACTTTGAGAGTTTGCACGAACGACAACCTGTGTTTGGAGTCAGCCGATGAAAGTATGCTACCATAAAAAAAAAAAAAGAACGTTAATTTGCGAGTGGGTATTGCAAGCGGTGGTGCAAGCAGCGCAGGCTGGAAAAAGGAACCCATGGCTCCTCATGCGCGCGCGGGTAAGGCGAAGAGCGCATGAAGCTTCAAATTTTTTGTTTTCAATCGCGAAAATGAGAAGCGCTTTCCTGGAGGGAAAACGCTCCGATGCGCGCACCCGACGTCGAGGCCTCTTTGTCTCGAAGTTTTACTTGCATTTGTACAATTGTTTGTAACACGCGCGCACACGTGAACACATAAACACACACGGATACGCGTGCACACACGGACGCACACGCACATGTGGCAATGAAGAGCAATTGCAAAAAAGCATTTATTGCCATCTTTTGTTGCGCCTTTTCAGTACCAAATTCAGAAGAAAGTAACGTTAAAACAAATGCGTTTCTAAGTTTTAGCGCAGGCTTGTATTTACACGATATCTATAATGGTCGGGTGGTTGCACGCCAAGTCCATTGCTTCGAAGATCTCCGAAAGTTTGTATGCCGACTCACACATGTTCACCAAGACGCGCAGGTGCTCGAGTGCGTATGGGTTCTTCGAGAGATTGAAGCACCGGTCATTGAAGTGCCGTACCGCCTGCTCGTAACAGGCAAAATTGGTTAGCCGCCGCTTCAATGTCAGCACCGATTCCGCGCTATCGTCGTTCCCTCGAGCGAGGAACGAGGCAATCTCGGCGACTTTCTCCTTCAGGAAGGACCTGTTCCGAATAGCTTGCCGCAGCTTGTGCTTCAGGGACCGCTTTGTTTGGGCATCCTGGGCCTTTGCGAGCTTCTTTCTCAGAATAGCTATTGGGACGTCGCGGCTGGAGACGGCGTCAAATGGTACCTTTGGTAGAACGATTGGCTTCGCGTCCTTTTCACCCTGGAATTCACCGACCGGAAGCTTTCCGATGCTCATGTCACCGTACTCCATGACATGGCTGGTGTTGGTTTCTTCCTTCACTATCTCGAACTGATCGATGAGTGTCTCCTTGAGCAGGTCTTCCTTGTCCGAGTCTTCCATCCAATTGACGCTGTATAGGTCGCCCAAATAGGTGTGCCTCTGGTCGTCATAGTAGCAAGCGTAAGAAGACTCGTCAGGATTGGCTGCGGTAGTGGCGTACACGTTCACGTTGTCCGGGAGCAGGCCGTCAAACATGGAGCCCGATTCACAGGCCTCGATATAGATCGCCATCTTCGCGAACTTGTTTCGTTGGTACATACTTTTGATGACCTTCATGAATGATCGGGCGCGCAGCTGGTCGTTTGGGAACGCGATGAGACCAGGAGCTCCGTGGTCCGCGAAGTTGACAAATATGTGGTCGTTTGGACCGCTGGCTATAACTTTCCCGCTACCGCCTTTCACCTTCTTTCCTTGCAGGATGTTCAGAAAATTTTGTGGGGTGACGAGGTCTCCAGTGTAGTCCTTGGGGACACCCTGGTAAACATCCTTTCCGTTGGGATGATTGATGATGACGCCAGGTGTCGGGTTTTCCGTGGCATTGGCGATATCATCGTACATCATGACCACGATGCGCTCGTCAGGAATGCCGTGGTTGTGGAGCACGTGGTAGGCGTGGCAAATGTCGGCTTGGTGCCGGTAGTTGTCATAACCATTAGAACCAGCCACGAGAAGAGCCCAGAGCTTTGGTTGACTATTCGCGACATGATTCGTAGACTTTTCGGGTGCAGCAGCAACCGCCGATGCCACCGCGACTAACGCCAGGAAAAGACAGCGCGACAGAGGCATGACTGCTGCGTGTGATCGCGTACCATTTCTCAGAACCTTTTTAAATAGATGAGACGGCTTGTGACATGCCATATCTGCCCAACAGACGGAGGTACGCCCACACGATAGGGCACGTGCCCGTGAGAACTTGCACGCTTTCATAGGAATCGGCATTGCTCAAGTGTTGTGAAATCATCGCGTCAATAGGCAGCAGATACCGGCCATAAAAATAGCCTATACTTCAGGTATGTTTATCTTTCGGCGCTGTAGCGAGCCGTTATCAAGTAGCTTTGTGGAGTACTTATTGCTGTGGTGGTTGTGGACGTTGGACGAACAGGAAATGCGTCGCTTTCTTCAGATTTGTTTACTTGGTAACGGAGCTAAGGTACGGTAGGTTTCGCCCATTCCAAGTTTGCATCCGAGACAAAAAAGACCACACTTCAAATGTGATGTCTCGACGGCTGAGAGTGCCATGGTCGGCCTTGCAAAACTCCCAGTTATAAATGTGATGCTTTATACTTCATACCTATTTTGCGATTTTGTGCTTATTGTGACGCAGTCGTGTACGCTAAACACACCTCGAGTTTTTTTTTCCGTTAGATACCTCCAAAGTGTGTGAATCCTCCCTGTAATGCTACCCGCCGTGGTTGCTCAGTGACTATGGTGTTGGGCTGCTGAGCACGAGGTCGCGGGATCGAATCCCGGCCACGGCGGCCGCATTTCGATGGGGGCGAAATGCGAAAACACCCGTGTACTTAGATTTAGGTGCACGTTAAAGAACCCCAGGTGGTCTAAATTTCCGGAGTCCTCCACTACGGCGTGCCTCATAATCAGAACTGGTTTTGGCACGTAAAACCCCATAATTTAATTTTTAATTTTTTTCCCTGTAATGCTATAATGAAATGCATCAGCAATGGTGGTATCAAACCTCTGTCTTCCAGCACAGAAAACCAATTCTGAAATCATTAAGCCGCGATCACGCACACGCTTCCGCCGTGCCAAAGTCGCTTTTTGAAATCTGTCGCGCATGCGTGTTGTGCCATGGCTTCTCGAATTGTCCGTCGCGCGCAGCTATAGTATACTTTGAGAAGCTCTCTTACAGGGCACTGCATGCCTTCGGAATCGGCTCACATTTTTTGTCAGAAGAATACTTACAAAGTGTGTAGGGTTCGTCATTGATGATGCACCATCAAAAGCTGTTCTTACCGCAAGAGGGCGCTTGAAACGTAAGAAAATACCGGTGACGCCGCCGCCTTGAAGTTCCTGCACCAGCTCACCGTTACTTCATGGATTTTGACGGCGTCTCCTCAGGCTTAGGTGAATTCTTATCGCTAAACGGGAGCTGCATTGTATTCTAAAAATGACACAGACTCAACTTAGCAAGTCTCAACAGCTTTTACTGAGGTTAAAGTACCTAGATTTCCTGCTCTCTTTTAAGTAGCGACCTCCACTCGTCGGTCGCCATTATCTTCCTAGACAGCATGCGACCGTCAACGGCCGCTGCTATCTACGCTGCTTGCAGCAGCGTGCAAGTGATTACGCGGGAACAGCGTTAGGAAGAACGTTAGGAGCTGCCGGAATGAGCGTCGCCCAATGAGATTCGTGGGCGCTGCTTCAAAGCTTGTGGCTGCTTAAAGAAAGCAAAAAAAAAAAAACTAGGGACTTTAACTGAGCTATAGCAGCACAAGTTCGATAACATACTTTCAAATACGTGACGTAACACTGACGTACACTCCTGAAGTTTTGGTGTGGAAGTGAAAAAAAAAAGAATTTTTACCTTCATTTTCTGCTCAAATAGTCAACTTGTTACCGTAAAATTACCAAAAATATAGTTATGAAACGAAATTTTAAACGTCCAACTTGTCTTAGTGTTTCAGTCCAATGTCCTTAGGCGCTAATCATCTAGGGCTGCCTGTAGATACCGGGACAAAAAAAAGCACTAAATAACTGTCAGCCTTTCCAATGCGGTGGAGATGGAAGACCAGCGAAGCTGTACTATGGTAGGAATTATGCATTTCCAATTATAACTATTAAGATGCGATGGTGTAATTGGTTATTTGAACTATTAAAGAATGAGAAATATATATGATCCGGTGGTTTTCATTTATTTAGTTACCACAGGGACCATGGCCTTATGGTCGATATGGCACAACGCCATTGTACGGCAAAGGTTGGCACGCTCTTCATAAACATGTCGACAACAGTTCTGCGCGTTACTGGTGCTGCTACATGTCCAAGTTTATACAGCTCCTCAGAATTTTGAGAATGACGGCTCATAAACAAAACATAAGCACGCCTTTTATGTTAAATCGTCTCAGACTGAAATATTAAACGTGCGAAACAAAAAATGCTCGACCCAATGAGAGTTTTTTTTTCTACACGCGGACACGACCATCGGAAACTGAGCCCTTAACAGCTTCGCCGTAAAAAATAACGAAGACCAAGTCACGCGTCGTTAACACTGTTGAAGATATTTGGACGTAGAGCTGGTTCCGCATGTTGTGCATTAACGCTGACAGCGCGCAGACACTTAGTGGATGCGTTAGTATACGCTGCCATTATGCGCTTTCAGCACACATGCCGTTTATCTACGTAATAACAAGCGCCATTTACCACGGCTCGTTGCCATGAAAAACATTCCTAAAAAAGGTAGAGTGGTTCTTAAGAGCGTTTTGTCCTACGTGCTCGAAAATCTGAAGGTTTCAACCGGAGGGAGTTGATACACCAAAACAAAATTCCTCTAGCCATGGCGCTAGCCCGTTGAAGACGCTTGAAAGCAGCCGTTATGGGAATTGGTATCTGATGTGGTCATGGTAGGAACGGCGCGAGCTGGCGTCAAATACACCATGTCAATGTTATTTTGTTTAGATTATGTATGCATGACATTGTTTTCTTTTTCATAAGCTGCCTTCCAGTGGAGTTGCTTTGGGGCTAGTGATCTCATTTGTATCGTATCTCGCAAACTGGACAACGAAAGTTCATGCCTGAGCTGAAAACGGGACAATGATTAGTACATTTGTTTAAACAAAGAAGGCACCTTTCTTTCGCACAGACGCTACCAACGAGGGATTCATGAAATTTGGGACGTTCGCTTGACAGCAACCATATGCCACATATTATATATTCGGTGTCATTCATGTGTCCTAATAGAAATACATGCAGGCGCCTGAAGCTCAATTGATAGCTGTTGTGAATGTCGTTTGTGGTAAATTGCGCTCTACCTTGACCATGCTTATGCGTAGCTGTGCAGTTTTTTGTTCACGTGGGCACCACCGAGTGATTGACGCAAAGTTCGTTTTCGTCTCCATTGGAGAGAATAATTTGGAAACACCACGGCGGCTGCATTTCAATGGGGGCTAAATGCAGAAAAACACCCGTGTACGTAGATTTAGGTGCACCTTAAAGAACCCCAGATGTTTCAAATTAATACGGAGTCCCCCACTACGGCGTGCCTCATATTCAGATGGTGATTTTAGCACGTAAAACCCCATTATTTTTTTTTCATTCGGAAACATTCATTTGCAGACAAGCCGCGCTCCTACTACTTGGCTGTGACACATGGTTTCACCATGAAAGCCTTGTCTCATCGTGGAGTTTCATAATATGCACGAACAATACGTATCTGCGCAGACGGTAAAATTGGTTGCGCCCAGAATAGGCTGGCGTTGTTTGTTTTGGAAAAGGTAGATTTGCATTAAGGAGAAAGGTCTATTGTGAAGCCGTCGAGCTAAGAGATTTTCCGTAATAAATTTCCATGCAATAAAGAACCACTTATCGTCGTGTTTTCTCTTTATCCAAACGCCCTGGTAGGCGCTACCTTCTTTTTACACATACTTCTTGTGGAAAAATACTAATAATAAAAATAAAATCATAATAATTATAATATGTTCTCTAACCCACAGAAATTTTAGTCTGTTGTCACAAGTACTTTTAAAAAGATTGCCCTGCAGTTAATTCAGTGTCACGGGCCTGTTTTGACTCTCGAGTGCTGTGATACCTTGAATGACACCTTCTCCTGATTCTTTCAGTATCCGCTTGCAACAGCTGCGCCACTTTTATCACACGAAAGTTTTCCGCCTATGGATTCCATATTTTTTGACGGGGTGGGCGTTGACAAACTTATCAGCGAGATTTTTGACCAGTCCTTACAGCTTTCTGCCCTGCCCAAAGACTGGAAGGTGGGAAAGGTGGTTCCCGTTCATCAATCAGGGGACATCCATTCCCAAATAATTACCGATCAATTTCATTAACATGCATTCCAAGTAAAACGTTAGCGCATATATAATTTACTCACATCTTATTAATTTTCTCGAGACAAACGCTTTCTTTAACAACGCACATCATGGCTTTAGAAAATTATTTACCTGTGAAACGCAGCTCCTTTCTTTCATGAACGACTTGCTTAATAATGCAGATGAAAAATTTGACTGTGTAATTGTGGACTTCTCGCGAGCTTTAGATTCTATTTCTCATGATTTACTGATTTTAAACTTTCCCTTCTTAATAGTGACCACAAGGTATTTGAATGACTAAAGGGTTTCCTCTTTAATAGGACCAGTATGTAACCGCTACTGAATTTACGCCCAGACCTTGCACCGTAACATGGGGTGTACCACAAGGATCGGTACTTGGCCCCCTGCTTTTTCTCATCTACGGTAATGACCTTCCTAGCTGTATCTCTCATTGAACCATTAGGCTGTTAGCACGACTGTCTCATCTATCGCAAAAAACTAACCTTAGTGATTCCGATAAGCTACAGGATGACCTGGATAGTGTATCCAACTGGTGCAACAACTGGCTAATGCAGCTCAGCACAACCAAATGCAGAAGTATACGCGTCTCCTCTAGCTCTAGCTCCTCTGATATATTCCCATATTCTATTAATGGTACTGCTCTGTCGGTTGTAAACTCCTGTAAGTATCTTCACCTGTATATCGCTAACAACCTTTCATGGAAAATGCATGTTGGATGCATGCACTAACGTGCTCACCGAACGTTAGGCTATTTGACACAAAACTTTCCAGCAGCATCCACCTCGCTAAAGCTTACTCTACACGAAACATTCGTCCGTGCAAAATTAGAATATGCTTGTGCCATATGAGACCCTGCTCATACCAATCTCGCCATTTTCCTTGAAAGCATTCAGAACCGCGCCGGCCGTTTTATTATCTCAGATTATTCATGTCATTCAAGCGTCGCGTCCATGAAAAGAACTCTAGACTGCCTGACCTTTCGTTACGTCGCAAGTATATACTCTCGTCTCTGTCGTTTTCATAGAAGATATTACCTTGACACAAACTGAAGTGCCTTATTACCGAACTAATTTGTACCATTCTTCCTTTTTCGCCAAGAACCGCAAATGAATGCAACCTCGTTCCCGCCTCCACAGTCTCAATTTATGACGCCACTAACTTTAATATCGCCGTTCCAAATGCCTTTTCACCACTCGTTTCTGTTGTGCCTACTAGGCCTTAAAAGTGTGTATAATAAATAAACAAATAAATAAATAATAATTATGGTGCCCGATGACTTTAGCATGACATGCGCTGCTCGCGTTCACGTGTTTGTCCGAATCATTGACTGTGTTTCTATAATTCGGCAATGATCCAGCGATATCAATACTTGCAGACATATAACGCACGCAACACTTAATTTGCGTTGCGTGCGTTGCGAGTTTTTTCGTCGTTATTTAGTCTATAGTGTACTTACTTTCACCTGTACCATAATTACTATTGCCGTATGGGTGCAGACCCCGTCTATCCCCGTTATCACATCTTCATCTTTTCGTTTTACCAAAGTTTAATCCGCAATTACCAGTTTTCACATTCCACGGGGCTACACAGCAAATACAAAGAGCCCGCACGCAGTATTAAAAAAAAAGTTGACACCAGCACTGAAAAACAGGAAGTGCAGCCTCCCGAATGTTTAATGATAACACGCGAGCGGTGATGCCCGATCTTTCACATGCATTGCTGATTGACGTGCATTGCAGTGATATTACGGCGCACGTGCGATGTTAGGAGAGAAAAATAGAAAGTGCGTCGCAGATGGCACATATAGTCAAGTGCGGGTACTGCTTTACACTTAATTTATTTCCTTCATATTATTATTATTTTCTTAACAGGACAACGCAGAAAAATCTAGCAGCGTGAGTGTCCTCCTGGTAATATTTCGGGGCGGGTAGTATACATCTTCCTGGTGGTAATGTTTAGTTTTGTCGTGTAATAAATGAAACAGCGCGCCAGCAAAGCAGAAAAGAAAAAAAAAGAAGAAAAAAGAAAAAAATTACTCCATCTGCCGTTAAAGGGAACCATGTGTGGATGCGAAGCAGCGGGGAGATGGTTAGCTTGAGCGGGAGATGGTTTCGCGGAAGCGGCCCGAGCGCTCATGGCAGCCCTACACAGGAGAGAGAATGAGGCGCGCGCGCTCCGTCATTTTCATACCGCGGAACTACTGTGGCGCCCCCAGTGGAGTATGCAGCTGTCGCACCACCTGTCGAGCGCGCCGCTTCGGATTCCTAGAGGAGAGAACGGGGGGGGGGGGGCGTAGGAGAGGAGAGAGGGGGAGGGGACGCGCATGCGCTGTGGGGGTGTGGCACGCGGGACAGCAGAAAGAGCCGCCGGCAATAAATGCTTCGCATTTAAAAACAAGGAGCAAATTGTCCACTTAATACCGTCGCATGACTTGGAGTTCTGTGATTACACTTTCAGTCGTGGAGCGCTATATGTCTGCTTTCGGCATGGCAGTGCCGATTTTCGCTTTCATATCTTCCCCCGCCGCCGGCGACGCTAATCAGCTGGACAGTCGCTGTGTTTAACGCTTTCGTATGAGGCCCACGCACAATGGCTGCGTTTCCTGCCCATAGAACCGTGCGCTCGAGAGCATTGATCGAGCTTTAAATGCCATTACCGCGGCATGTCAAGAGTCTTTCTCATCAGTGCCTTTAGCATTAAATAGGTTCAGAAGATCTCTGCCTTTGTTTGCCTTTATCGGGCGTAGTCACTCTTTTTGAGAGCGAATGTATTGTTTGAGCATCGATTTTCTTAGAATAATTACAGGCGAAATGCAAAAACGCCCGTGTGCTTGCGTTGTAGTGCACGTTTAAGAACCCCAGGTGTTCGAAATTAAACCGGAGCCCTACACTACGGCGTGCATCATAATCAGAAGTGGTTTTGGCACGTAAAACCCTAGAAAGAAGACGTACAATAATTACAAGAGGGACCTCTGGCGTTGCGCTATCGTTCAGCCACCATGGCAATGATAGGATTTGTCTGATCTCCTTGCTTGGGGCTTCAGACGGTCTTGTGGCTTCGTTTATTACCCATTATCTGCCTTCATTAGGCTAACTTTTCAAAGAAAGCCTTTTTTAATGCAGAAAATAATGACTTTGCGAACACGCATAATCGCTGCTAACTGCAGCAGTTCCACTTGCCCATATGCGTCCGTGGCACAATGGTTTCGATATCGGAACATTCCGATATTCGGAAACCGCAGCATTCGATATTCGAATGCTGCGGCGTACGACTTTCGTTTCTTGCTCTCCGTGAGTCATCTTGCCAGGGTCGGGAGAGTGACCTTCGTGCTGATCCCCGCTTCCACGAAGGGTGGCGGTTGTGGTCCCTTCCTGAGCTTCTTTGTCATCACGTCCCAGCCGGTGTCGGGCCACGTGGCCAGTTAGGCGGCCGCTGATGAAGGGGGTAGCATCGGGGGAAAACACCAAAACGATGCGCACTGCCGATTTGGGACGCTTGTTTGCCCGTCACCGTCGGTGTCGGGCACTGTCGCCGTCTGGGCGACGCCGATGAAAGGGCATGTCTCGGTGGAGACAACCAAAGAATGGTCCCGGCCGATTCGGGACGCAACAGCAGACACAACAAATGCCCGGAAAACATTTTCCGTATACAACACACAACAGTCTGCGAGCTCAATGGTATGTCTACGATCTCAAGTCAAATGCTAATTATCGGTTGTGCACAGAATAAAACTGAAGTTAGCCTGTATAATGGGCTAATTAGACCTGAAGTCTAAATACTCGGAAGATGTGGCGCTGCGTGATTCGATAGAAAAAAGTTGTCGCAGTTTCACCTGGAAGGCGAAGCATCAATTGCGATAGCAAATTTGTAGAGAGCTATAAGGACTAATGATAGTAGCTTTATCAGCTGTATAAACTTGGACATGCAGCAGCACCGGCAACACGCAGAACTGTTGTCGACGCCGTCGGCGCTTTGCCCGCGTTCGCACAAAATGCGTGCGGCGTTGGTGACTGTTGCCGGAGCCTCTGATATAAATAGGCACTTGGTGCCGCAGCTAAACGTCGCCTCCCTTCCCTCGTCCTCCCCCCTCAGCCTTTCGCGCGTCGGAAGAAGGCGCGTTTGCTCTACATATATGGTGATTGTAAAGGAGGAAAGAGACGCCTACTTCTGCAGCCCTTAAGGGAGCACGGCGCAGAACGCGCGTTTGTTCTCCGCCGTGCGTTCACTCCCCGTGAAAGCGCGCGTCCCTCGCGCCCTTTCACTCGTACACACAGCGTTCGGCGGCGCGCGGCGACAATTTCATCTCCATTGACGTCATACAGAACCTCACGGCGACGGCGACGCCGACGGCAGAAATCTGCTTTGGAGTGTCCATATAATTGCTATCGCAATAATAGGCACTTGGTGCCGCAGCTAAACGTCGCCTCCCTTCCCTCCCCCTCCCCCCCACGGCCTTTCGTGCGTCAGAAGAAGGCGCGTTTGCTCTACATATATGGTGATTGTAAAGGAGGAAAGAGACGCCTACTTCTGCAGCCCTTAAGGGATCACGGCACAGAACGCGCGTTTGTTCTCCGCCGTGCGTTCACTCCTCGTGAAAGCGCGCGTCCCTCGCGCCCTTTCACTCGCACATACAGCGTTCGGCGGCGCGCGGCGACGATTTCATCTCCATTGACGTCATACGGAACCTCACGGCGACGGCGACGGCAGAAATCTGCTTTTGAGTGTCTATATAATTGCTATCGCAATAAAAGAGCACTCAAGCCCCGCGAAACCAAGCTCGGACACAGTATTATCTGCGCCACTATCGAAAAGCACACCCGCCGTGTCGGCTCAGTGGCTATGGCATTCTGCTGCTGTGCATGAGGTCGTGGGTTCTATTCCTAGCCACAGTGACCGCATGTCGTCGAGGGCGAAGTGCAGGAACACCCGGGTACGTAGATAGTGGAGTATGTTATGAAAAAACAGGTCGTCAAAATTGATCTGGAGCCCTACACTAAACCTTCTTTCACTGCCCTGTTGCTTTGACCGTTAACCCCCATGGATAAATCAGTTAATGTACTGGAAAACAAGAAAAGCTTTGCAAGGCGTGATAGTGTGCAGATAACTAAAGTGTGCTACCAAGTGCGTTCTGTTACAGGCGAACCTTAATTATTTGTAGAGCTGCTCTTTAAGCTAAGGAAAAGGAGGTCTTTGGCATAGAGAACTGTTGATAACAATGTGTCACTTATGCCTTGCGGTACTTCAGACAAGTTATGATAAATGTCGCCGGATACAATAGGGTACAATAAAGGAAGTCTGGTAAATGCCGGCCTGTTCTATTGGTGGTTTGAGTACCTGGCGATGCCACACTGCAGCACGTCATGCACAACGCACACTTAAAATCAGTCATTCACTCAGTCGCACGGTAATGAGCGATGCACCGGATAAGCACCTACTCACGAGCTTCATCTGGACCACAAAAAGCACTAGTCGTATTCATAAATGCGAGCGACAGTGACAGGAGAAATCCGATATTTCTCCGTCCGCTCGCTTGTCGAGGGCGCTTCATGAACGACTGTGAAGAGCGGCCCGAAGAGGCGTGTGTTGCAGCGTAGGTTGCAACCACACTGAGGCAATCCCTCCACTGTATGACTTGTTATCATTCGGCGAATCGCGGATCCAGAGAAGGAAGAGGCCACCGCAGCAGCTTGTCCGCCCTAACTCTATTGGCTAAAATAACTTATGGAGAATAATTATGCAGATTGAACGCACTGCTGGGAATCTATAGGAAGCGAAGCTTTCATGAAGCTGTTAATATATATATATATATATATATATATATATATATATATATATATATATATATACTGTTACTGTTTTGGTGATTAGCGCCATCTGTGTGATGAGGGAACACTTGCGGCAGAAGAAAAAAGTTGTCGCAGTTTCACCTGAAAGGCGAAGCATCAATGCGATAGCAAATTTGTAGAGAGGGTATACGGAGTAATGATATAGCTTTATCAGCTGTATAAACTTGGACCTGCGCCAGCACCGGCAACACGCAGAACTATTGTCGACGCCTTCGGCGTTTTGCCCGCGTTCGCTCAAAATGCGTGCGGCGTTGGTGACTGTTGCCGGAGCCTCTGATTAAATAGGCACTTGGTGCCGCAAACTAAACGTCCGGCCTCCCTTCCCTCCCCCTCCCCCCTTGCCACTCTCCCTCAGCCTTCTCGCGCCTCGGAAGAAGGCGACGTCTTGCTCTACATATATGGTGATTGTAAAGGAGGAAAGAGGACGCTTACTTCTGCAGCCCTTAATTGGCGTGAGCGTGCATCCCTAAGGGCTGAAGAAGAGATAGCGCCAACCTTTCCCTTTTCCCTCAAGAACCACTTACCAGCAGCATAAGCTGAGTCACGCGAAGCACGGCGTTTGTATCCGCCGTGCGTTCCATACCCGTGAAAGCGCGCGTTCCCTCGCGCCCTTTCACTCGCACATACAGCGTTCGGCGCACGGTGTGCTCCCTCAAGGGCTGCAGAAGATAGCGCCAACCTTTCCCTTTCCCTCAAGAACCACTTACCTACCGGCGCTGAGCCGTGCTCCCTCAAGGGCTGCAGAAGATAGCGCCAACCTTTCCCTTTCCCTCAAGAACCACTTATCATCATCACGGCGACGATTTCATCTCCATTGACGTCATACGGAACCTCACGGCGACGGCGACGGCTACGGCGACGCCGACGGCAGAAATCTGCTTTTGAGTGTCCATATAATTGCTATCGCAATAAAAAAAATGTCGCGCCATATCCCTTAAAAAAAAAGTGGCGTCGCGTTAGTTGTCAAAGGCGCAAAATTTATTGCCGTGGCCTGCAGGGTAGTATTTTCAATTGTCGCATAACTCGACACGATGTCTGTTTCGAGCTTTTATCGCGCAAGGCGAAGCAGTGAAACGCCAGCCATATGGGTGTTGCAATCGCACCCATGCAGGGATCATTGTTTCTTGGTGGCCGAAGAAAGGCTTTCGGTGTTGAGTGCTCATCGGATGGTCGGACGCCAAGCCCGTGGGCCAGTGCAGATGCACGAAGGCATCTGTACTGACATAAGTGAGAAAATTGGGCAGATCCCACGCATTGCGGGAATCGACGTTATGCGCAGCATTTTCGCGGGCAGCTGGTCATGCAGCATTGTTTGGGGTTACGCAAAGCGTTACCTGGTTGGCCAACGTGTTTGTGTAAACCCTGTACTTGCGCGTTTGACGAGGGTACAGTGAAACAGAATTGATGCGAGTGCGTGCGTGTGATGACAGTAGCAAGACGACGACGAGGGTGAAGACGATTGCGTGATTTATAGGAATATGAATGATCGAATTCGTGTGAACGAGCGGCATAGAGTCGTGAGAAGGGTAAGAAACGCAGCTTATAAATTTGCACTCACGGCAGCACGTGACATCACTTGGAGGACACCAGCGGGTGACTTGACCGCGGTACGACGATACTGAAATGAAACCTGACGGCTCGTCGTCTCCTTTTATAGCCGGGAAGCGTCTCTGTGACCTTATTTTTTTACTGTCCGTGTTTTTTTTTTTTCAGCTTTACGTGCCTTAAAATGTCGTGATACGACAACTTCGGATACAAATCCTAGTTCAGTACTTATATAGCCATTCGCATGAGTGGTGCAGCTGCCCGCCTTGGCCGAGTCGTGATAACGCTGGAATTCGATGCAGCGTTATCGTACTCGCACACTATGTGCAGCAGGAAATAGCATGCCTCCATGTTTGATTAAGCGGCTTCCGTGGGAACGACGGGAAGGGCCGTGAAAGTCCGGCACGAGCTCTGGGAGGAACGAGGAGGTGGCGCGTTGCTGCCCGGCTCTCGGAAATCAATACTCGTAGGCAACTTGCTGTTCAAGTCGCTGTTTAGAATGGATGCAACCATCACCCGGTGTTCTGCTTCCGAGATGCCGGGATCTTCTTACGCGTGCCACCTGACTCGGGTGCGGATGACGCACGAGATTCAGAGGCGAAAGTCGGATTACGAAGCTGGAATGATGATGCAACGACCACCACGTCACCACGAACACGATCATATAGTCATCGACCCAAGTTAGTAGCAAACTTGGTCCACTGGGGTTGGCATAAGTGATTGTCATGGTAATGCCACGCCACGTATGCATGCCTGCATGTCATTAATTCAACTCATTATTGTCATGAATGTCATGACATTCTTGGGAATCATGTCACGGCTTGACAAAAAAGGCTATAACATTCATGCGAATAATTTTATAACATACACGACATGGCATTAACGTCACGCATGCATGTCCTGACACGCCTATATATCCAGAATATTATGAAGTAAAGAAATGAATATCATGTCACTGAATGCAAAACAATAATCAAATTTATAACATTCATGACATGATTCTCAATAATGTCAGTTCCATTTTCTAACAAGTTATATTTGAGGATATCCATGACATGAACAAAATGACATGACGCATCATATGAATGACATGACATGCATGCAATGACGCAATTGTCTTGAATGACATAAATGACGCGAGGTGATGGCGTAACACACACTGCACTCAGCGTGCGTGTAGGTTTGCGCGTGTTGATGTGTGCGTGCGTATGCATTTCATGCAGTCGGGGCATTTTAGTTTTACATGCAACAGTCCTTTTCAAAATCGACCGAGAAATACGATTTCTTCGTTCACGTCTATTTATACAGGGGCTCCTCAATAAACGCCCCTCTTTAAATGCCTAATGTTGTGCTTAAAACTTTCTTGGGGACATAATACGAAACCGAACACTTTCCTTTACCGAATTCTTATACTTGTGATTCGCTTTTCCCGGACAAATGTGGACGATTTACCCATAATCGCGACGGCATTCGTACGCCCTCGTAGGGGTGCAGCGGAGGTAATTTATTTTTACTTTTATTTTACTGTAGCTTGACTCGCTCCCACAGTTATTAAAATGAAATAATAAAATCAGTTATTCAGCCAGTTTATTCCACTGTGCACAATACAGACAACGGCAAAAGAAAATTAGTGTCGCTCCGCTTGGAAAGTCTCGTCACCTTTCAGCTTTGAAGCAGCAAGCATTCTGGTTCCTTAGTCCTTTTTTTTTGTCACGTGGACACATAGCACTGGAGCGCTTCGTCAAATCTGCATGACATTTGTATTTTCTGAAACAGAACAAACTAGAGATAGCGGGCGGTGATACCCCGTTTTGGTCGCTGTTGTCTACTGACTATTTGCGAAGCAGTATCGTTGCTGATCATGAGAAAGAAATTTACAGAAGAATAAAATTGGGTTGGAGTGCATACGCCAGGCATTGCCAAATCCTGACTGAGAACTTACCGCTGTAGTTGAAAAGAAAAGTTTACAATCATTGCATTCTACCGGTGCTAACATATGGGGCAGAAACTTGGAGGTTAACAAAGAAGCTCGAGAACAAGTTAAGGACCGCACAAAGAGCAATGGAACGAAAAATCTTAGGACTAACGTTAAGAGACAGGAAGAGAGCGGTGTGGATCAGAGAACAAACGGGGATAGCCGATATTCTAGTTGACATTAAGCGGAAGAAATGGAGCTGGGCAGGCCATGTAATGCGTAGGATGGATAACCAGTGGACCATTAGGGTTACAGAATGGATACCAAGAGAAGGGAAGCGCAGTCGAGGTCGGCAGTTAGGGAATTTGCAGGCGCAAGTTGGAATACGCTAGCGCAAGACAGGTGTAATTGGAGATCACAGGGAGAGGCCTTCGTCCTCCAGTGGACATAAAATGTAGGCTGATGCTGCTGCTGCTGCTGCTGCTGCTGCTGCTGCTGCTGCTGCTGATGATGATGATGATGATGATTATGATGATCGTTGCTTTAAGCATATCTCGAGGCGACATCATCCAGTGTGGCAATGTGCTGGTATGAAATGTTTCATTCGTGAAAGTTCTCCGCATACAGGTGTCACCGTGCATCTCTTCTCTATGTCTAGCAACTGACCGACACAATATGAGCCGTACAGGTAAACCCTTCCATCCGGCGACATTTTTCATGACTTGTCTGAAGGACCGCAGGGCATTAGTAAAATATTGTTGTCAACAGTTCTCTATGCCAACGACCTTCTTTTCCGTAGCTTAAAAAACAGCTCTACAAATAATTCAGGTTCGCCTGTAACAGAATGCACTTGGTAGCACACTTTAGTTATCTGCACACTACCACGCCTTGCTTGTTTTCCAGTGCACTTCTTGATTTATCCATGGGGGTTAACGGTCAAAGCAACACCGATGGCTGTGGAAGAAGCTTTAGTGTAGGGCTCCACGTCAGTTTCCACGGTCTGCTTGTTTTTATAACGTACTTCAAAATCTATGCTCTTGGGTGTTCCTGCACTTCGCCCTCGACGACATGTGGTCACTGTGGCTAGGAATAGAACCCACGACCTCATGCACAGCAGCAGAATGCCATAGCCACTGAGCCGACACGGCGGGTGTGCTTTTCAATAATGGCACAGATAATACTGTGTCCGAGCTTGGTTTCGCGGGGCTTGAGTGCTCTTTTTTCTATCGAATCACGCAGCGCCACATCTTCCGAGTATTTCGACTTCAGGTCTAATTAGCCCATTATACAGGCTAACCTCAGTTTTATTCTGTGTACAACCAATGATTAGCATTTGACTTCAGATCGTAGACATGTCATTGAGGTCGCACACTTTCCCCTGCATGTGTTGCGCACGGAAATGTTTTCCGGACATGTGTTGTGTCTGCCTCTTCTATATTTTCTTTAGACAATTCTCAATCCATAGCTTCCGCTCACAGAGGTTCCGCAATGCCTTGCGCAGTATTTACAAGGACCGGTTTTACAGCAGACATAAAACGCACGCACTTTTTCTGTCTTAATGATACCACGTGGGGGACAGCGCTTTTAAATGCATTCATATTAACAACTCCTTTTTCCTCGATTACAATGTTGTAAGGAGAATGACATGGCGTCATAACATTTTGAGCGTAAAGGTGGTATCTCTAGTGCTCATGTTGCACCCAGTGTGGCACACATGAACTTACGAGTAGCTAACTTAAGTAAGGGCATTTTAAGCGAAAGAGATTGACTCTGGAGTCATTGGAGCGCTGATAAGGTGGGCAGGACCAACGCGGTATCGTGCACTGAACAGCTCAGAAGCAGCGGACTTGCGTGAGGTCTAGAAGATTTCCGCCCGCCATTTAGACCACCTGTCTCGCACTATACGCTTCTGAGTGATGATGCAGTGAACGACACGTTTACAGACTTTGCGTTTCTTATACTCTTCTGAAAAGCTGGCTCGCGTCCAGAGGAATTACGGACAACTATAGAACCATAGGTGTATTAAGTAGGGGAGAGTTGCGCAATTCCTTTGCTTCATTCGGAAACGCATCATTTTTTTTCTTGGTATATTGCTGTAAACGTGGGAAATATATACTTTAGCACCTTTTCTTGTGCTGTTGAAAAGTTAGATTTTTTTCTATAGGTATGTGACATTTACAAGCCGTCATTATTTACCCTATCAGGATCAAATAGGAGCGTTCTTTTTTATTTCAAGTATTGATTCTTCTATAAATATTTACGGAGTGCGATTGTTTATAAACGGGAATCACTCTATTCGTTTGCCTAGGAAGAGCGCATCCAGATCTGTGGTTTTATTTTTTTACACAGACCACACTGTTCACTGTATAAAAAAAAGCGACTCTGTGTTATTATATTGCGAATGCTGCTGCGGTTTAATGAGCTCTTGGCCCTCATGACAAAACAACGACAACTTTCTGCCCTCGTGTATCTCCAGTTCAACACCTGGTCTGGAAAATAAAACTGAAATAAATTAAATTGAAACCACTGTTAAGCCTAACTCCACCTGCAGCTAGCAACGTTCATCCTTAATTATCTCCTTAGCGGTTAAGGCGTGCGTTTATTATTGTTTTTTTTTACGGATGCTGACGACGGATACCTTGTTTCGTTTGTTTTTAAAATAATACAAATTCAGAAACTAATACGTTCTTATCTACATTATAAGCAACGCTCGCACCCTTTGAGGCTTATCTTGTCCCCAAACAATAATCATCTACCTTGCGTGCCTTTACGCGCCCGGTATCTCACAGGTCACGAACGGCAAGCGGTGATCAGCGTCACATATCATTCTTGACAGGTAAGAATGGCGAGCACGCGGTTTTCGAGCGAAAACGCAAGTAATACAGCTGATGATTATTGTTCGGCAGCCGGCCGCGGTGGCATAGCGGCTATGGTGTTGCGCTGCTAAGCACGAGGTCGCGGGATCGAATCCCGGCCGCAGCGGCCGAATTTCGATGGGGGCGAAATGCAAAAACACCCGTGTCCCGTCCATTGGGGGCATGGTAAAGATCCCTCTGGTGGTCCAAATTGATCCGGAGTCCCCTACCACGGCGTGCCTCATAATCAAGTCGTGGTTTTGGCACTTAAAACCCCCGAATTCATTCATTCATTATTGTTTGGGGATAAGATTGGCATCAAAGGCTGTACACTTTTGTTGCAATGTAGGTTCCAAGAGCGTGATGCGCACGTAGAACACGCTGCTTGACAGCAGCGGAGTTTTTATCAGCAGGCCGTGTGCACTAAGATGACATAACTTTCACCTTGAGATAGTTGTGCTAAATCGGTCCGGCTTTATCTTAAAATAACAAGTGAGCCGTGGTGCAACAGGCGCCGAGCACAACATACTTAGTACAGTTATCGCGGTACATGTATTCCCCTCACAGTGGCGCAGGAGAGAGGAACAGGATGTTCGAAAGGACCATTAAAAATAGTCTTGTAGGCTGTGGATACTGGTGTGCAGAATGTCGACGCTAGACCGGTGCCATCGTTGGCAACATTATTTTTTTTTGCACAATGTTGTAAGGTCAGCCCCCCCCCCCCCCCCCCCCCAAAAAAAAAAAATTGAATTTTAGCGAGTCGCCGCTTAGTGGTAAATAATTTCTCGTAATTTGGTCTGTTTCATGCGTTAATTGTCCTCAGGCACTATCCATAGTTAATTTTTTTTTAAATGACACCGACAAAGTACTTTAACCATTGGCGAGTCAGCTATCGCAATGGGAATAAGTTGTAACACCGGATTCCCTGAATAGACACTACATATCTAGATTGTGTTTGGCCTAAAGAAATAGCTTCTGTGCACGAAGGTACCTCAAAACTAGAGGCGCACGCTAGTGGCCATCCAAATATTTCTGGAAGAGACTAACAGCGTTGGAAATTATTGATTGCAGTTTCTATTCCTTTAAGTGCAACAGCAGTATATTGCTAGAACAACGATTGTGTAAACGGAATGTACCCACCCCCTCTGTAATGCCACTTAGGCCCTGAGGTTATTGCAATAAATAAATAAATAAATAAATAAATAAATAAATAAATAAATAAATAAATAAATAAATCGTTAGAATAACTGTGACCTGACATGACATGTCATAAACATGTCATGTTAGTGCATGACATGTTTATATACGTTCTACGGTGTCTTATATGACAACTGCTGTGATGTGTATTTATTGTGTGTGAGCTGACCTTCCGTCCTAATGTGTTGTGAGCTGTTTATTCTACATTTACGCGATGATGACTTCCTGTTCAAATTTGTTTTTTATGTCATTTGTGCGGTAATTTACGTCACCTGACTGTGACTTTTTTGTTGTTGCCTAACTTTTGTTACAAGCCGGTTTGTTATGTCGCATTTATTATATTGTGTACCTGTCCTCGCTATGACGTACAACGCCTCTCTCTCAGGACAACTTTAAACCGACTGGACTCGAGACCGTTCTCTGAGTCAAAGATACTCGGACCGTGGCTACACCCGTCACTGGCACAAAAAGCGGTGCGTGCATTAGTGCAGTATTTGAATTGCACCGGTTTAAGAGACCGCCTATAGTGTCCCTGTACATCGTCCCACGTGTACTCAGTACTCATTCTCTCCCTATTTTATTCTTTCTACTCCCCCTTTCTCTCACCCCTAGTGCAGGGTAGCAAACCGGACGCTCCTCTGGTTGACCTCCCTGCCTTTCCTCTCCTTGCTCTCTCTCTTTATTATATACTTGTTCCTTGAGAAAAGGAGAAGCCGGGGCAACCTAAAGGTGTCAATGTCTCCTACATATCGTGTAATAAATAATAAAAAAACTGCTGTTTGCTGGCGGTTTAGAAATAGGCACAAGTGAATGCGCATTTATATTGGAGGTATTCATTTTATCGCTAAAATAAGTTTTAAATATCACCTATAGCATGTCGGACAATTCTGCTTTTGAGCTAGATTACTCTCACGTGGGGTCTTTTTTTGCACGACAAATCAAAAACGAATATTTGAATAGTTAGATTCGCTAATTACCCTTCATACTACTCACAATACGGCCCATATTGCAATATAGGAACAGTAGTCGTAAGTTCGAAAGTCATATCTACTTAGAGAAAATTCTGAGGTCGACACGTACGCCGCAGCATTCGAACACAGGACCTCTAGCACACAGGCCCGATATTGAAACCATTATGCCACGGACGCATATAGGCAAGTGGAACTGCTGCAGCTAGCAGCGATTATGTGTGTTCGCAAAGTCTTATTATTTGCTGCATTAAAAAAGGATTTCTTTGAAAAGTCAGCCCAATGAAGGCAGATAATGGGTAATAAACGAAGCCACAAGACCGTCTGAAGCCCCAAGCAAGGAGATCAGACAAATCCTATCATTGCCATAGGTGGCTGAACGATATCGCAACGCTAGAGGTCCCTCTTGTAATTATTGTACGTCTTCTTTCCAGGGTTTTACGTGCCAAAACCAGTTCTGATTATGAGGCACGCCGTAATGGAGGGCTCCGGATTAATTTTGACCACCTGGGGTTCTTTAACGTGCACTACAACGCAAGCACACGGGTGTTTTTGCATTTCACCTGTAATTATTCTAGGAAAATCTATGCTCAAAGATTACATTCACTCTCAAGAAGAGTCATTACGCCCGATAAAGACAAACAAAGGCAGAAATCCTCTGAACCTACGCTAAAGGCACTGATAAGACTCTTGACATGCCTCGACAATGGCATTTAAAGCGCGATCAATGCTCTCGAGCGCAAGTTTCTATGGGCAGGGAACGCAGCCATTGTGCGTGGGCCAATTGAGACAAATCCTAGACTTCACTAACCCAACACTTCTTCATCCTGTACGATGCTGGGATCGGCAGAGAGTATGAAATCTATTTCATTACTTGTTTCTCCATTAGGGCTTTTCCAGGTCCACTTCCTGTTGCTGCGCTTCCTGAAGAAGGTATTCATTATTCGGAGCCTATTCCTTTCCGAAAATTCTACTAACATCTCTCCTCTTGCATTCCTAGAATCGATGCCGTAGTTGCCAATTGCTTGCTCACCAACCTGATTTTGCCCCACTTTTGCATTGAAGTCGCCCATGACTACAGTATACTGAGTTTGCACCTTTCTCATTGCTAATTTAACATCTTAAAACTGTTCTATTCCTTCATCATCGTGACTAGAGGTTGGGGCGTAGGCTTGTACTACCTTCATTTTATACCTCGAGGGCCAGCTCAGATCTGGCAAGAGCTGGGGTCTGCTCAAACACCTTCTCGATGAGGGCAGCACCAGGTCCAGCCAGAGACGATCCCTTGCGCAAGCCATCCACCTCGTTTCAGACTCTACCCCGGACGAGTTGATTGTCGACAGGCTCATAAAGAAGTATCTACCAGTCGCCGATAGTTCTGCCCCCACCCAGTTCCCAGACTACACGGGGTGTGATGTGCCGGAGTTGGACCAAGATTTCACTGCGGTTGAGATCCGACAGGTCCTCTTCTCCCTGAACAGCAAATCCGCCCCTGGCCCAGATGGCGTCACTAATAAGATGCTCAAGAATCTCGATGATGAGTCGATCGACTTCCTCACCGAAAGGATTAATGAAGTCTGGCGCAGTGGACATGTCCCCACACAGTGGAAGACGGCTTGCACGGTCCTCATCCCCAAACCCGGTAAAGCACCAGGAATCGACAATCTGAGACCAATTTCCTTGACGTCCTGTGTAGGTAAAGTCGCAGAGCATGCCCTGCTCAGCCGGCTCACGGTGCACCTCGAGACTAATGACATATACACCCACAATATGATTGGTTTCAGAGCCGGCCTCTCGACACAGGACGCCATGAAGCTGATAAAGCATCAGATCATTGACCGGAGCACGAGAGATACCAGAGCAATCCTTGGAATAGACCTGGAGAAGGCTTTCGACAATATCTCACACGAATTCATTCTCCAGACTATTACCGGCCTCGGGCTTGGAAAGAGGGTCTACGATTTCGTCCGATCATTCCTTAGCCAGAGAACTGCCAAGCTCAAGATCGAAAGATACCTCTCGCAAGAAATCACCCTCGGTTCACGCGGCACGCCTCAGGGCTCAGTCATCTCGCCAACATTATTCAACATCGCAATGATCGGGCTTTCCAAGGAGCTCGCCAAGATTCAAGGAATCAACCATACCATCTACGCAGATGACATCACCATCTGGTGCGCTGGCGGGAGTGACGGCCAAGTTGAGGACCCCATGCAGAGCGCCATCGATGCAACCGAGCGCTTCCTACGCCCCACTGGGCTCAGATGTTCTCCATCCAAGTCTGAGCTACTTCTCTACACGAAAAGACCCAGAGGTGGTGGCCATCGTGATTGGAAACCAGCGTCCGAAAGCGAAATACGGCTTTTCACTGGTGACGGGACCCCGGTGCCCAGAGTGGACTCGCTCCGAATATTGGGGATGTATATCGAGTCTAACGGTGCCAATGGTGCCGCACTCAGAAGGATCATCGCCAAAACGGAGAGTGCTCTCGGCCTCATCCGGAGGATCGCCAACAGGCACCGGGGAATCAAGGAGGACAATCTCATCCGCATTATACATGCTTTTGTGCTCTGCCACCTTTCATACTCGGCAGCCATGCATAATTGGCATGTTGCAGAGAGGAACAAGTTAAATTCCCTCATCAGAAAGGTCTTCAAGCTTGCCCTCGGCTTACCTGTGAGCTACTAACACCGAATACCTGTTAAAGCTCGGAGTGCACAACACGCTCGAAGAAATAATAGAGGCGCAAGAGCGTTCACAGCTGCTCAGGCTATCCGGCACCCCGGCGGGCCGCAAGATACTCGATGAGATGGACCTCTACCCTGTCGACCATTGCCCCGACGCCGTGCGCATTCCCAGCGACATCAGATCTCAACTACACATCGCGCCCATTCCCCGCAATATGCACCCCGCACACAACGTCGGCAGACGTCGGGCCAGGGGTAGAGCTCTACTCGAACATGTACGTAACAACCACATTGAGGCAAGCTTCGTGGATGCCGCGGCCTATGTCCAACAAGAGGCGTTCGCCGTCTCCATCGTCGACTCTAATTCCAAGATCACTTGCTGCGCTACAGTACAGTACGCACTTCGAAGCCATTTGTAGCCGAACAGGTTGCAATCGCGCTGGCTGTGCTCGATGGTCGCAGAGAGGTAATATATAGCGATTCTAAGGCGGCCATTAAGGCCTACCAAACCGGGATGGTCTCCCCTCAGGCCCTTCGCATTCTCCAAAGCTTGAAAAGTATCTCTCCACATTCTATCATTTGGTTTCCCGCTCACATGGGGTCGATTGAGGGCTCTCCCTCTAACCCTAACGAGAGCGCGCACGAGGCCGCGCGAGGACTCACTGACCGCGCCGCCTCCGCAGTCCCCCTACCCCGCGGGGAACCATTGATGACGTATAATGAAATCACTAAGCATTATTATCTGTCAAGACGGGTATTCCCCCTCCCGCACCCTGCCTTATGCAGGGCGCGGGCGGTGACCCTTCGACTTTTACAAGCTCGTGCGTATCCTAACCTTGCGGTTCTTCACGCTATATACCCTGAAAGGTATCCCAGTGCGGACTGCCCTGCCTGTGGACTAACGGCAACATTTAACCATGTGTTGTGGGAGTGTGAAGCCATCGGCTCCGCCTTCAGCGAGGATAGGTGGGCTGCGCTTTTGGGCAGCTCCGAACTCAACGACCAAACCCTGGCCGTCCAGAGTGCCCGCGATCGGGCCGTCAAGCTCGGCTTGCCGGTCCCTACGTGGGACTAGCCGGGTGGCGCGGGGTGTCCCCTGCGTCTTCTCTGGACCTCAATAAAGTTATTTCACTCACTCACTCACTCCTATTCAGCTTTATGATGACGACTGCTACCCTCTCATTAATGCTGCAGAATTCATCAATGTTGCCCGCTATGTTGTTATGACTAGAAATCCTACCCCGGATTCTCTCTTAGCTGAAAGACATCTGTAGCAGAGGACATGGCCGTTAGTCAGCACTGTATATGCCTCACCAGTTCTTCTAACCTCACTAAGGCCAATAATATCCCAGGCAATACCTCATAATTGCGCAGGCAGCCCTGCTAGGTAGCCTCACTCGAGAGGGGCACGTGTTGAACGTTGCCACGTGCAGTTTCCAGTGGCGGCCTGTATGGACCCAAATATTATAAGCACCTTCTGCCGCGTCGCAGGTCTGACCGCCACCTAGGTCAGGTGCTCCACAGCCACTGGGGACTGAGGGCCATGGGTTAGTTGTAGGAGTCATGAGGGAGGTAGTGACCGAATACTGCACCAGGGAGGCCTGCTCCTGTTCTGGTGAGGGAGTGACTTTGTTAAATCTTAGTGGGCCTTCTTGATTTGGTTGCACCTGGACTAGTAGGCTAGTATAGTCCCACTATAGCTCTCGGTGATACATATATATATATATATATATATATATATATATATATATATATATATATATATATATATATATATATATATATATGCCAGTGTCAGAGGCGCCACTCTATGCCTGAAAATGTAATGGGCTGGAGGAGCATTCGAACTATGCGAAAACATCCGTGTACTTAGATTTAGGTGCACGTTAAAGAACCCCAGGTGTTCATAATTTCCGGAGTCTCTCACTACGGCGTGCCTCATAATCAGATTGTGGTTTTGGCACCTAAAACCTCATAATTTAATTTTTTTAGGCTTCGAACCTACGACATTCAGATCAAAAGCCGGGTGTTCTACCTCTGCTCCACGCCACCAAGAGAACAGGCTGGCTTCAGGAAGGGATATTCTACGATGGATCATATCCATGTCATCATTCGGGTGACCGAGAAATCTGCGGAGTACAATCAACCTCATATATCATGAAAATGCATTTGATGCAGTAGAGATACCAGGAGTCATAGAGGCATTGCATAATCAAGGAGTACAGGAGGCATACGTGAATATCTCTGCAAATATCTACAAGTATTTCACGGCGATCTTGCTTCTCCACAAGAAAAGTAGAACGTTACCTATCAAGAAAGGGGTCAGGTAAGGAGACACAACCTCTCCAATGCTATTCACTGCATGCTTAGAAACAGCATTCAAGCTCTTGGACTGTGATGGCTTAGGGAGTGCGGATCAACGGCGAATATCTCAGTAACCTTCGGTTTGCAAATGACATTGTCCTATTCAGCAACAATGGGGATAAATTACAACAAATGGTTGAGGACCTTAACCGAGAAAGTGTAAGAGTGGGGTTGAAGATTAGGATGCAGAAGACAAAGATAATGTTCAATATCCTGGCAAGGTAACACGAATTCAGGATCGCCAGTCAGCCACTAGAGTGGTTTCATTTCATTTATTATACCCTCAAGACCACAATGTATTACAGAGGGGAGTGGGGTAAAACATTTACAGGACAAAGAAAACAAAGGCAGCAAGTGACGTAGTCATAGACATGAGATGCCCGAAGCGATGGTGTCGATTATGGCTGCATGAAATTGTGAGTGGTCTTCAATAGAAATCAACGCGCCGGGAAGGTGGTTCCATTCTTCACATGTCCTGGGAAGAAAAGAATCATTGGGAAGAAACTAGTCTGTAAAGGAGTACGTTTATCTAGGTCAATTACTCACATGGGACCCTGATCATGAGAAACCTGGCCTATGTGAACGCCTGCGAATTGCTCAGGCCCTCCGCGTGCGTGCGCGAGCTCACCGTGTCCTTCCTATCCCCCCTCCTTTCTCTATCTCATCTTTCTATTCCCTCTTTCCCGTCCCCCAGTGTAGGGTAGCCAACCAGACGCATTTCTGGTTAACATCCCTGCCTTCTCTTTCTCTCCTCCTCCTCCTCCTGATCATGAGAAGGAAACTTACAGAATAAAATTGGGTTGTAGTGCATACGACAGGCACAGCCAAATACTAACTAGGAGCTTACCGCTGTCGTTGAAAAGAAAAGTGTACAATCATTGCCTTCTACCGGCGCTAACATATGGGGCAGAATCGTGGAGGTTAATCAAGAAGCTCGAGAACAAGTTAAGGAACGCACAAAGAGCGATGGAACGATAAATGTTAGGCCTAACGTTAAGAGACAGGAACAGAGCGGTGTGGATCGGAAGCAAACAGGGATAACCGATATTCTAGTTGACATTAAGAAGGAAAAAATGGAGCTGGGCAGGCCATGTAATGGGTAGGATGGATGACCGGTGGACCATTAGAGTTACAGAATGGATACCAAGAGGCGGGAAGCGCAGTCGAGACGGCAGAAAACTAGGTGGGGTGGTGAAGTTAGGAAAATTTCAAGCGCAAGTTGGGATCAGCTAGCTCAAGACAGGGGAAATGGGAGATCGCAGGGAGAGGCCTTCGTCTGGCAGTGGACATAAATATAGGCTGATGATGATGATGACAATCCCCCCATGCTTTTGGAAGTATCAGCCCCATTATTAGGATTTTCAGCGTATCGCTTCGGGGGGCAGACATGTTAGCAAAGCTCTCATAAGCGTTTGAAATTGGTGACCATAGAATAGGTTTCCTTTATTTGGAGACTTTTATATGACCATCTGAATCAAAAAGCGCCTCCTAGATCTGTGGCGGCTTTTATTGGCACACAAGTTTGAAATACGTGCAATAGAAATGACATTGTATTCTCAAATGTGCTTCCGCAACGTAATTTTTGAATGAAGCGTTTTTAGCCTACTATACCCGGTTGTTGGAAATGTTTTATTTATAGTAAACGAGTACGACCTGCCCTTTTGGTGGTGATGCTATGGGTGAAAATGCGAGAGACAAGGGAACTATCACAGGGCAAGGTAATATTGCGGGGAGAAAGACGGCACACAGAAAGATCCAACGGCAGTCCAGGATCCCCGTTCTGTGTAGTGGGTCCCCTCTTGACCACTTCCGTTGCTAAAGACTTGAGGAATGAAATGCTGCGGGTAGACTGCTTGTAGCCTTGCGTCGGTGCTGTATAAAGGCTGCACACTCGTAAATGAGCTCGAAGACGTCGGCTCGCTTCTCGATGTTGCATTTCAAACAGCGATCTGTAGTATATGTCTCGTCCACTACGACAAGGAGTCTTCACAGGTGTGAGTGCCCGTATCCGTACTTGCTCTCCTTAAGCAAATTTCGGCCGCTCGTCCGTGTTCCTGCCGAATAGCTTATGGACGCCGATTTCACAAAGCGTTATGGTCGCACGGGATAGTTGCCATGGGATGGCTGACACCCCCCACCCTATTGTATGTACAGCATTAGGATTGGCTGAAATTTTCCGATACGAACAATTCGAGCGTAAGAGCGTTTTGCAAATCCGGGCCCCATGGCCCTTAACTCATTCTTTTCGTCTGCAAAGAAGAGTAGCAGGAGACTCTCTATACGTTTCCTCAGCGAAGTTTCCCACGATATCTCTCTAATTAAAGCATCGCTTCACATACATTCCAGCATTGCCGTTGTATCTGCTTAATACAACGGTTAACCTTTAATACTTAAGCTTAATACAACAAAACGTTAACAACGAAGCTGCTTAAGCCAGCTGTAATTTGTTGTTCGTGGTTCGTATCAAGAAACTGCCGCACCGTACCCATGGCAACCAGGAGGGCGGCGACATCCAGGAGGGCGGCGCGGCGCATGCGCACGCGGTGTCTTCCTCGCCAGCTCCCTTCGATCCCGACCCCCGCCTATCTTCTCTCCGCGACGCGATGAGCAAGGAGAAAAAAATCACAGCATATCCACGGGGTGAATGATGATGAGTGGGGCGAAGCTCCGGGGTATCATTCGGGTAAACCACAGCTACGGATGAGAGATAAAGAGAGCGCGTCGGGAACGAGAGAGAAAGAGAGCGCGCGTCGGGAACGAACGCCCTTGTGCACCGCAGCGCACCTAGCTACGGACGAGAGAGAAAAACGCCGGAAGCGTTCTCCGGAAGCCGGAAGCTGGCTTCCGGAACTGGAAGCGGAACCGGAAGTGGAAACGGAAGCGGAAGTCGACTTCCGGTATACTATACATATACATATATATGTATAGATGCGTATACATACATATACGGACACACAACGCCATCTATTGAGCATTCATAAACTAGACGTGGCTACCTACTACGACGACGACTACTACTACTACTACTACTACTACTACTACTACTACTACTACTACTACTACTACTACTACTACTACATACTACAGAGGAGGAACAGACCCACACCCTAAGGAGCTTCGCCCCTAAAATAATGTCGCAGTTGCACCGGAAATGCGACACATCAATGACGATAGCAAATTAGTAGAGAGCTATACGGAGTCAGGATAGTAGCTAGGTATATCAGCTGTATAACTTGGACATGCAGCAGCACCAGCAACGCGCAGAACTGTTATCGATGCCGTCGGCGTTATGCCCGCGTTCGTACCGAACGCGTGCGGCGTTGGTGACTGTTGCCGGTGCCTCTGGGGGCGGCTCGGAGGTTTTCGACGACGTCAGAACGGGACACCCGTCGAACAGCGTCGGAAGTCTTTACCACCCTCTGGCCTCGCAACGTTTTATTGCGATAGCAATTATATGGACACTCAAAAGCAGATTTCTGCCGTCGGCGTCACCGTCGCCGTCGCCGTGAGGTTCCGTATGACGTCAATGGAGATGAAAGCGTCCCCGCGCGCCGAACGCTGTATGTGCGAGTGAAAGGGCGCGAGGGACGCACGCTTTCACGGGGAGTGAACGCACGGCGGAGAACAAACGCGCGTTCTGCGCCGTGCTCCCTTAAGGGCTGCAGAATTAAGAGTCTCTTTCCTCCTTTACCACCACCATATATGTAGAGCAAACGCGCCTTCTTCCGACGCGCGAGAGGCCGTGGGGGAGGGGGGAGGGGGAGGGAAGGGAGGCGACGTTTAACTGCGGCACCAAGTGCCTATTTATATAAGAGGCTCCGGCAACAGTCACCAACGCCGCACGCATTTTGAGCGAACGCGGGCAAAACGCCGACGGCGTCGACAGCAGTTCTGCGTGTTGCCGGTGCTGCTGCATGTCCAAGTTTATACAGCTGATAAAGCTAATATCATTACTCTGTATAGTTCTCTACAAATTGGCTATCGCAATTTATGCTTCGCCTTTTAGGTGAAATTGCGACAACTTTTTTATATAATTACGCATTTGGTGCCGCAGCTAAACGTCGCCTCCCCTCCCTCCCTTCTTCCCTCCCGTCCCCCACGGTCTTTCGCACGACGGAACAAGTCGCGTTTGCTTTATATATATGGTGATTTTAAAGGAGGAAAGAGACGCATTAGTTCTGCAGCCCTTCGGGAGCACGGCGCAGAACGCGCGTTTGCTCCCCGCCATGCGTTCGCTCCCTGTGAAAGCGCGCGTCCCTCGCGCGCTCTCACTTGCACATAGAGCATGCAGCGCGCGGCGACGATTTCATCGCCGTTGACGTCATACGGAACCTCACGGTGACGACGACGGCAGAAATCCGTTTTGAGTGTCCATATAATTGCTATCGCAATAAAACATGTTCCATGGTGTTCCATGGCCATGCCTTAAGCGAGCGCCGGAGGAGGAAGGCACATCGCCACGTTCGCGCCCTTTTCGTTTGTGCTTCGACACCGCGGTGCTCGCTGTGCGTGTTCGCGCCGCGTCTTTTCTTTGCATGTGTAGCAATATGCGCTTTCACTGTGGCACACCAGGCGTTGCACCGCGCGATCAATTTAGCGTCCGCGACCGCGTTCGCACCGTTTGTAATTCGACGCCGCGGTGGTGATCACTGTGCATGCTCGCGGTGTCCATATATATAAACCCGTGTTCACGAAGTGAAACTTAACTCTAACTTTTTATTCATCATCATCATCACCAGCCTATATTTTATCTCCACTGCAGGACGAAGGCCTCTCCCTGCGATCTCCAATTACCCCTGTCTTGCGCTAGCTGATTCCAACTTGCGCCTGCAAATTTCCTAACTTTATGACTCCACGCAGTTTTCTGCCGTCCTCGACTGCGCTTCCCTTGTCTTGGTATCCATTCTGTAACCCTAATGGTCCACCGGTTATCCATCCTGCGCATTACATGGCCTGCCCAGCTCCATTTCGCCCTCTTAATGTCAACTAGAATATTGACTATCCCCGTTTGCTCTCTGATCCACACCGCTCTCTTCTTGTCTCTTAACGTTAGGCCTAACATTTTTCGTTCCATCGCTCTTTGTGCGGTCCTTAACTTGAGAACAACTTATCTTATCTCGAGAACAAGTTAAGGACCGCGCAAAACTTTTTATTCATTTATCCGTTAATCTGTGACACTCCCTCGGTACTCGTTAGGGTGCCTCGATGTCCTTCTCGCCCACCGCTGTTTGTTCCTTGTTTTGTGGTGTGCCCATAATGAAGACAATCCTCCGAACCCAATACTTTGTTAATGCGCAAGCCCACGGCAGAGCGTCAGTCTGTGGACAAATGCGACGAAATTTAAGATCCGGGTGACTGGGAGATCATGGGATATCAATATATAGGTGATCAGAAGGGTGCGCTAAATGGCGCTGGACGCCAAGGAGTACTCTGGTGCCTCGATATTACCCGTGAGACTGTGAGACTCCGTGGGAGTCTCAGAGATTAGTGTGAAAGTCTTGGGTTCGGTGGATTGTCTTCATTATGGGCACACCACAAAGCAAGAAAGGAACAAACAAAGAAAACATCGCGGTGCATGCACTGGCGGGGGGGGGGGGGGTTATTCTCCAAGAGTCCACCTCGTGGACTGTACATTTCGGCCGCCGCTGATTGGCAACAGCTGCACGAGTGAGGAGAAGACAGGTGCCCTCAGCCACTCTCCTTCTCGCTCGTGCAGCTGCATCCAATCAGCGACAGCCAAAATTGACAGTCCACTAGGTGGACTCTTACAGAATACCCCTCCTGGTCTAAGCGGAACGGACGCTACAAACACTGAGGGTTTTCCTTCAGTCTCATCTCGTGCACAGTTGATGTGCGACGCCTGCGATGCAGGTGGTGGTGGGGGTGGAAAACATTTATTATATGTATATATATATACATGTATATATACAGAGAGAGAAAATTGGGGCGAGCGAGAGTCGGGTGTAGGATTTACAATGACGACAATGGAATTAAGGGCCGGTCCCCTACAATATGTAGGAGGGGTCTCTAGTGCGGAATCACTGTGGCTTCCGCAGCAGCTCGGGCCCTAGCCACGAGGGCTCTTTGGCCCTCTAAGGTAGAGCAGCCGAGCAGGGCAGCCTCCCAGCTATGTAGGGGGGATGGGGGTGGGGGATAAGCCGGGTTAGAGGGGCATGCCCACACCATGTGGAACACATCCGAGAACGTGCACTCACAGTGCGGCCACTCCCCGGTGAAGGTCGGGTTCAAGTATTTAAGTACTGCCGGGCACAGCACCGCATTAGTGTAGAGCCGGAGGGTCCAGCGCTGCCGTCTCTTATTCCGCCAGCGTTGTGAGACGCCTAGTCGCTGCCAGGTCGATGTTCTGGCTGCGCAGCAGCATTTCACTCGTGTGAGCTTCGACTTCGAGACCTGTGTTCTGCATATTCTATTAGCCCATGTAATTGTAAACAAAAAATAATTCGGAATTGAACGGATCAAACAGACTACCCTGAGGCACCAGCGCAACAGGGATGCCGCTTACACCGCTCCGCAAAAAAAAAAAAATGCTCCAATGGCAACGCAAGCGGGTGGTGGTGGTGAAAAGCATTTGTTCAGTGTGAAGAGAGGTGTGGGTCCCCTAGTGGGAGCGAGGCTGACCAGTGGGAACGCTTCTGCAAGGAAAGTTCCTGGACATCAACGTAGCCTCAATACGTTTCAACAAACGAATACAAAGTAAATTGCCATAAACAACAACAAGAAAGAAAAAAAAAACGGAAAGAACAGAACATGAACGAACGTGAAGGAAGGACAGCCTGATACGTCACTGACACCATGCAAAGCCTAAAGTAGCAGAAGCAGCCACGTCAGCCAAGCGATGCGAAATACTGTCTAGCTCTTTGTCGTCTTTTCTGTCTAGATCTTGCAACATGGTCGAAGATACATTTCATTTGATAAAGAGAGCTGGGCGTTGATGATGTCAAATGTTCGTGGAGTCGCCGCATGGCGATCAGCTAGCACAGAGCAGTAGTGGAGCTCTGGTACATTAGACTGCAGACCACGCGACCTTCTCTACTCGAAGAAAATAGAAGTGTAACAACCACATATTTCGGAAGAGCGTGCAGGCATGGCAACGTAAGCATTTAAAGGGCACCCGTTATATGCAACTGAGGAGCGCGTCGGTCACGCCTTGCGAAAGGATTCACTAGCTGGAAGGTGCGGTGAGCATTAACAATAGATGGCGTGCGTTACGGGTCATAGGAAGAAGAAGAAAAGATTGCGAAGTGTGTAGACGCTTTGTTCTCCCGCTGTTCTCAGCAGACAGTCACAAGAAAGCCGCCGAGACTCCTTCCGGTCTCTTCGTACTTTCGGAACAGGACATGGTCCCTAGAGATCCCGGCAAGCCGGTGCCGCAGACCGAACCTTCAAAGGGAAAATCAAGGAGACACCGCACATCGGTCGTCGACAAGGAACAGCCTGCTTCGTCGACCTCGCGCTCCTGTTCATTGCAGTCGAGGCAGTCACTTGACATAATGCCTGATGCGCCCGCTCGGATGCGCCACCCGGACCCTGCGCACGGAGCTCAAGCCAGGCCTCCCACCACTGAAAGCAGCGGCACCGCCGCCGCCCTTGCAGCGGCTGGAAAAATCAGTGTCTCAACCTCGAAGCCTAACGACAAACCCGTTGAGGCTGACCCTGGAGTCGTTTCACAATCGGAGAAACCGGTGGACCAGCAGGTCCAAGTGGTACCGACTTTAAAGCACCGGCAGAGCCAACCAGAAACGCTCTCTGTGAAAAACCTGCACACGAAGCAGTCTACAGGTGCGTTATCAGCCGGCTCCGATGCTGCTCTTGCAGCGCATACCAGGGACAGCAGCAGGTTTTACAGCGTCACCGCCTTATTCCTATTGGTCGCGGCCATCGTCGTGGGAGGCCTGTTCGCGGTGATCTTCTTGTTTACTAAGTGGGAGAGCCAGGTGCTGCTCCAGGTTCCGGGCCTGGGCAGGTTCCGCGGCTTCGTCCTCGTGATCGAGAACCAGCCGGTGTACGTGTTTCGAGGGGTTCGCTTCGGTCAGGACACGTCAGGGGAGAAGCGGTTCGACAGGCCCGCCGCTTGGACCGAGAACAGAAACGTGGTCACAGACGCGAGGCTGTCCAAACCGGGCTGCGTGCAGGAACCGCTGAAGGAGAAGGACAAATCCATCGAGCTCAACAACGACACAACCGAGGACTGTTTGCACCTGAACGTGTGGACACCATGTACGGAGGCCTCGGAGCCCGGCTGCCGCAGGACGGTCGTGGTTTTCCTCTCATCGCAGGGTTTCCAACAGGGCAACAACAACCACTACGACGGCCGCTGGTTCGCCGCTCTCGGCCAGGTGGTCGTGGTGGTGCCGAATTTCAGGCTGGGTGCCTTCGGCTTCCTCGACCTTGGCGTTCCCGGCGCCCCGGGAAACGTGGCGCTGGACGACCAGCGTCTGGCGCTGGAGTGGGTGGTGTCGCACATTGGTAGCTTCGGTGGCAACGCCAGTGACGTCGTCCTCATGGGCAGTGCCGCCGGTGCGTGGTCGGTGGGTGCTCACATCACTGGCGATGATCCGTTCTGGCGTCACGAACGATTCGCCAAGGTCATCCTTCACAGCGAGTCGCCGTTTAGGAGATACTACGCCAACACCATCCGCCAGGTGACGCAGCTGTTGAGGTGCCCGGTGGAAGACCGTCTGTCGCAGCTGTCCTGTCTTCGCAACGCTTCGGCGCGCTGACGTAGTGCGCGTGACGAGCTCGTGGGACTGCCGCCAGGGCCCCTCCACGACGCGCGCGCCGGAGTCAGCGGCGCGCGTCGTCGGCCGTCGCTTTCTCGTGGGCGTAGTCTCGGACGAAGGGTCCCACTTAGCTGACTCGTTGCGCAGGCTGCCGTCGCGCGAACAGAACTTGCGCTGGATGGCTAGCGAGTTCCTGCGCACCGTGTTCCGCATAAAGCTCAGCGCCGAGCTCGCGGACGCCTACCGCAGCTCCGTCACGACCGAAGGAGGCGATGCTTCCGGAGATGGTTCGTCGGTCAGCCAGCTCCTGGGCGACGTGCTCCACGTGTGCCCACTCGTGCGACTGGCGCTAGAGCTTGCAGCCGAGCACAGGAATATGGTGTGGGGCTTTCTGTTCGACCACCGCGCCAGCTTCGCACCACCGTACGATGGGACGGGCGCACCGCGGTTCTCCGAGCTCGACTTCGTGTTCGGCCGCGTCCTTCGATGGCTCCGTCGGACCTGCCAGTTTGGATGAGCAGCGAATGGCTAGGCAGCTCATTGAACTTTGGGCCGGATTTGCCAAGAGAGGTTCGTTGCCCAGGGTCAACCAGAACACCTGGCCTTCCTACACCGATGGCAGGGCGGTCCACGTGCGCATCACCCAGCAGGGGCTGGAAGAAATGTGGGACTTCAAGAAGAACAACTGTTCCATTGTGGCCAGCTACGTTCCGTACGCTGCCGACGATACTGCAGCGCGGAGGAAAAAGAACACGACCGCGTGATCCACGTCGAACCCCGTTTCCAGACAGTGATTCGAAGAGGGTGTGTTAAAAACTACTGCCTCGCTTTCTGCTTGAATTAAGTAGGTACTATTGAATTGCTATTAACTGATTGCCCTTTATCTTGGTTGCTCCGTCTTAACTGCGCCATTAATATCGCTGGACTGTCGAGACCTGTAGTATATCGTAAACCACGTGACTTTCTACCGCTTCTAATTTATTTTTTCAGGATTACGTATGAAAATCGTTGTAATTATACTACTAGAAGGTGAGCTGCGTTGTACTCTTGGCTTCAGAAGCTGTGAAGTGCGCAGACAACACGAGGTATAAGCTTATGGGCCTGACCTTTAACTAACATAAATATTACACGCTTGCTTAACGTGACGGAGACATCCGTGCTGATTGCCCGTCGAGACCACAGTGTCACATTTAGTTCAGCTTCCACGCTAGAGACAGCGTATTGCTGCTATGTGCACCAGGAGCTGCTGCGTCAGTGAGCATTTCTGTAGGGCCCCCAGGCGCTAAATTTGATACGCGAGATCACGCGGTGCGCTAAACCAAAATGGCAGGGTAGTATTCGCTCCTATTTCAAGTGCTGTGCACAACCTCGAGATTTGCGGCTTTTCATCGCCGTTCATCATTGTGCACAAAGAAGAACTCCGGCATTTATAATCATTATGCTTTGAACATATGATAGTTTTATTTGCACGGAGTTCGTGGACTCAGTATACTAAGAAGTGCCTTGCTTGATAATTCATGACTAGAACTCACGCTTGCCGCATTACTCCGGGAGGTTTTAATGCTGCGAATTGTTTTTTGTTAAATTAAAATTACATTGATTTGGGCTCTTATGTGTACGCATTTTAAGCACAGGTTCAATGAAGATCGGATAAATAAAGTTGAAGCTATCGGCTTTCCATACGTATTCGTGCACACATATGACTCAAATCGAAAAGGGCTGCTTCGGAAAAAGGAAGCCGTTTTCCGTGCACACATATGACAACTTGCCTAATGGAGCTGAGTGGAAGCCAACGGAATGCCCGAAGATTTGTAGCGTGCACTTCCTCAGCGATGAGACGTTGATGAACCTTCCCTCTCAGTCGTATATGCCGACAATTTTCCCTCAAGCCTACTGCAAGGTGAATGCTGCCGCCGGGGACAGAAACTCGTACAATCAACGTGAGCTTTGTTTCAGTTAAAATGCACGCAAAAAATGATATATGTATATATGTATATGTCTCGCTTCTAACAGCCTAGCATATCACCGTGACATCATTTGGTGCACTTTTTGAGAGAAAAATAATTAGCGTACTTGCACTGGAGGAGGCGCAATGCGAAAACGACAGCGGAGCTGATGGGCACCTAGCTAGTCCTGGCTTTTGGGCTAGGCTAAGCACTACCAAGTCATCCCCAGCATTCCCGGGAATTTATTGATTATTGATTGATTACCGATTAGATGTTGATTGGCTATTGGTTGGCTATCGCAATGTATTGGCTGTGTAGTTGGGCTTGGCTAAGCACTAACAAGTCATCCCCTGCATTTTGCGGAATTTATTGATTATTGATCGATTATGGATTACCTATTGATTGGCTATGGCTTGGCTATCGATGACTGACTAAGCTGAAGTAGTCCCAGCCATGCTTAGGTAGGCTTAGTCAGCTTCAGCTTCGCTAGTTCACAGGGGTATGTGCCATTGCGCTTGGACCCTTTCTGCACTACCACCAGGATCGGCCCACATTTTTTGTGGACGACTAACGGAATAACGGCCGGCTTAAAAGGCTCCGCTGTCAAAAAAGTTACAGGCCTGCTCGGCACACGCGGCACAGTCACAGCGTAAGCTGGTTGAGCGGCGCTAGAGTAGCTCCAATTTTGGCACCACGCACAACAAGGCCTTCGTGGCAAAGTGTCTTCGCCTCGATTTTGACGAGAACGATCTGAACTGTTCGCCGTGCGATGGCGAGCTGCTGTTGTAATGCTCTCTGCACAGCAGTCTGCTGAGTCCGATGATGCCTAGTTGTAGCCGCGCACGTAGCTCTACGATTTGCTTCTTCAGCAGCGGTTCGTACCTTGCGAGGAGATGCCATAATGTGTAGCGAAGAGGTACCCAGAATACGTGGCGCACATCTAACATCGGGATAGCGTTGATTGCGTGCCTCGTTTGAATCGCATAGCGTCTGAATCGCATCTCGTCGCACGCGGCGATTGCAGGCACGTTAACTAGATGGCGTCACCATACTGTCGGAGGCTCGGGTCGTCTGCGCCTGCGCGCCTAGGCAGGCACGCAGGCGCAGAGGCGCAGGGCGCGTATGAAGGGAATATTTCTTCTGCCTGATAGCAAGCGCTTGCGTAGCTCAGTGGTAAAGTATCTGACTCCCACGCAGCGGGCCGGGGTTCGTTCCTGGCGGAGAGCGGGTACTGCTCGCGGCATCCTGGACTAGGGACGCCGCCCACCTCGGACGATTTTAGCGTCTGCTCACTTCCCTAAATAAAGTTTATTCCTCCTCCCTCCCGCGATAGCGGCTACGGGGCGGCGGCGGCGGCGGCATCATCGCGACCAGAAACGGCTTGGAATGAGCCCATAGCAGCTTACGCTGTAAAATACTCTATATAATGTCAGGACACGTCATGCGTGCATGCCATTCATGTCATACCACGCGTGTTACGGAAGCGGCGGATTGCGATGTTGATGGCATTGAAGGTAACGAAAAGACTGCGTCGAGTCCGCCAAGTTGGCTTCTCTGCAGCGCGGCGGAACATTTGACTTCATTTTAGGCCACGTGATTGCGCTCGGCGAGTAGCGTCGCGAGCGGCAAAATGAATAGGTAGGCGCAACTCTGCTCCTTTGGGAGCATATACAAAGACACTGATGACATCAAACCCAGTGAGACCTTTACCTCCAGTAACCTGGCTTTGATACCAGCTTCAAACGCGTCTGCCAGGCATTCGAGGTCTTGGTCGTTGGCGAACAACACGGGAATGTTCAGCGTTCTTTCTTCACTATTCTGGGCCAGAGAGCGAGCGATCATCGCCCACCACGTGTCCACGAAATAGAAGGAACATCTGGGACTCAATAGGTTGAGATGCAGTTCTCTAAGTTTGGAGGTCAATGCGAACTATAAGGAGCTATCATCACGCCCCTCGCTAGGTCACCGCTTGACAGCAAAAGGTGCAGTGAGGTGACATGGCTCAATAAAATCAACTCGCACGGAGCGAACCGTCGTGTGTTATTTTCGAGGTAGGACATAATCGCGATCTTTGAAAATCTCGGGTAGATAAACAACTTGGCGTCCTCAACGGGGAAGTAACTGCAAAAACGACACCTTTTCTATGGTGTCGCTTTCATATAGATTCGCGCAGACATGTGGCACTACGTCGTACTCTGGGATGTCGACTAGTGCGCAAATCTTCGCTAAGTTTCTTTTTGATGGCAGTAATCGAAAAAAAAACAAACATCATCCACTGCTCCGCTCGCCGTATGCGGAATGGCAGCGTGAGTTCATTCAAAGTTTCGTTCGCAGCAAGTGCTGCAATCCAGCTATAGTGAAATGTGTAGTTATCTTTAAGAGAATTTTCGACGTCATCGATAGCGAAGGTATCTAACGCACGCCTTTCTTTCAGGACCTGGGCTACAAGCCAGTCACTTTGCTTTTCAGGCACAGATTTGCTTAGGCTGACTTTCCTGAGCGCTTTGTTTCGCACAAAAGCCACAAAAGCCGAGAATCAGCCGCTGCGTCTCTACGTTTGCATCCGTGCCGCTAAGTGGCGTTTGCGGGGCTCCAAACTTCAGTTACTCCTTAAAGGTGTCCGAGAAGACGTCGATCATGACGGGGCAGTGCAGGCTGAGCTCGCTTTCACAAGCGCTTTCACAACTATCCGCCTGTCCTTGTCCTACACGCGTAAGTATACAGGGAAGCCTTAGGATTGCCAGCGAAGTGGTCGTCCAGGAAGCTCGCAATCGCAGTCGGAAGCTCAGAGGGACGTGTCTCGAACATAGTCCACTTACTCAAGATATCTGTGCCTTAATAGACGCCTTCTCACGCATAGCAGAGAAGCGATTGAGCATGTCTGCCGAAACAAAAGCTCCAATGTGAGACGGACGATGCAGTGGTACTGTAACAAGTGCAGCGTCGCACAGAACTTGGTCTTCTGCTGATGTTGGGACGTCGAGCACGTATATGTAGAGGCAGGCACACCAGCGAAATGTGTCCAGGGATTACTCAAACTCATCGATGCACTATACTGTTCACCTGTACTATGGAAGCGCCACGTTCCAACACGTGATTTACTGGAAATAAGAAATAAATTACTCTCTCACGCGAGCAAAAACTAGCTGAAGCACATAAAGTACAATTTCAGGCAATACATTAATACAACCAAGCAGAATGACTTTCCCTGCGCGGCCTTTTGGTTAGCTGACGGTACACATACATTGGTTGCTCTGTTTCACCGTCGAGTGATGCCACATGCCATTTTTGCACCACTTTCAGAGCCAAATTAAACGTATAATTCTTTTGTTTACGGGATACAAACATGCGCGTTTCCGTCATTGTGACACATAATCTTCTCATTCCCATCACAACGTAAAAACATGTTCCGAGTGCACGGTAGAAAGACCCTTTCCCTTGCGAGACTATTGCGTTTTTTTCTCAGTTAAGCAATTTTCAATGTCATTCGCCACCGGCTCTGGGCAAATTAAGAGACAGCAAGCGCTAGGGACCCAGGTCGCTAGTTGTTGTTGACTCAAAACGTGGCTCGTACCCACGAGGGGGAATGGCCACACTGGATGAATGGAAAAATACACCCAACAGCGTACAAAAAGGGTAAAGGCGAACAATCAAAATGAAGCATTTGGGAACTAACTCCTAACGCAAATTTTGAGAGGGCCTATACATAAACTAAATAAATAAAGATTATAGTATAATCTAACTACAAAAATAAAAATAAAATAGCATGTCCCATGGTTGGTACCCTACCAGCGTAACCTTCCGGATGCGTCAATGAATTTGTGCACAGCAGTGATCATCGAACCATGGCTTGTGCCTAATTGACAGGCCCCAAAATACAAAATGTTTGGTGTTGTAAGTGCCAAACGCAGATTACTAGCTGGAAATATGAGAAACATTCTACGGAGGGAGGAGAACCGGCGGCAAGAAAGAAATGGTCAGTAGCTTCTGTTTCATTACAAAAGGAGCAGAGGTCAGTGATAGATAAATCAGATCTATGAAGATAAACATTTTGGCTAGTGTCCAAACTACATGCAGAAGAAGAAGAAGAAGAAGAATAAGAAGAATCTCATCTGTGAGGACGAGCACTGTGCCGCGGTCGTAGACAACTAGAAGCTGAAGGAAGCATGGGTGCCAGATTTTCGAGGACACTTCAATGGCGTGGACGCGAGCCTTCAAAGCAGCAGCCTCTGCCACTCAAGAAGCGGCAGCCCCGGGTCTCTGCGGAGATGGAAGCGAAGGCCGCGGCGCACGAACTGTCGCCGCAGGAACTGTACTGGGATCCGCGCTACAAGAGCTACTTCTACGCCGGCGCACTCTCGGCCGCGCCGGGCGCGGCGGCCTCCCATCAAGAGGCGGTTAGCCATGGAGCTCAGACGGCTACCGCCAGTGAGGCCCAAGCGTCGACCTCAGCGCTACGAACCGGTCGGAGGAAGAGCTCCATATTCGTACGCAGGCGAGTGCGCGGTGGTGCGTGTGGCTGAAAGAGTGAGAATGGTTAACGCTAATTGCCTTGGAATATTATTACTTAACGGGGTGTGAACCTGGACGAGTTGGCAATACACAGCTAGCAAACACGCAAAAGCGCTTTACGAACGGCACATAGGCAAAGAAACAAGTAGTGTCATGTTTGTTGCACCTGTTAATTTGCGGATGCCCCAATACGTAAAGCGCTTTTTCAAGTTCACGCTTATTCCATCCTTCATGAGGATGGAATAAGCGTGTCAATAAAACAAACTCGCATGTTCGCAGAAGCGCACAACCAAACTTGGGCACGTCAAGCACACGAACGCGTCGCATGGAGGCAATTTTCAGAGGCGCATTAAGGACCGCCGGCAGGAACAAGAAAAAGTTCAGACACTCTCTGAGACTAAGGTCAATGCACGCAGCCGTGGATAGTAAACAAAAAAAAAATTACACCATCTTCCCGAGGGGAACCATGGGCTGATGCGGAGCATCGCGGTCGTTATAACGGCGTTCACGCGATGTGATGGGCGGCGCGCTCGCGTGCAGCATCGGGAGCAGCCTCTCGTTGTTGACGTTTACACGCGGCTTCCCGTTCTCGAACTTCGGGTTCCGCCGCTCGCTTCGTACGTTTACGTTGAACTTCACGGTCCCGAGCCTCAGGTTCTGCTGCTCGACGTTCACGAACCAACGCGGCTTCCCGTTCTCGAAGCTCAGGATCCGCTGCTCGACGTTGACGTTTCGAAGCGGCTTCGCGTTGGCGAACTGAATCTGGATCCGCTGCGCGTCGCCGACGTTTACGTTGTGAGTCGCGAGCTCTTCTCTGCGCAGCTTTGTCTTCAGAGGTGCTCGCGGTTCTGTTAATCAACTGGCTGCTGCTGTTTGAAGATGTGCCAGACAGTTCGTTTACAGATTCGTTGGCGCCCATTCAGCGCATCGGACGGCGCAGCGTGACTAAACCGAAGCAGCAACTGAGGCAGCGGCGCATGTACCGGGTTTATATAAGCAGCTGGCGCGGAGAGGAGGAGGAGAGAGAGAGGCGCGCATGCGCGCGCTATCGCACAGGTGGCGGATGAAGACACGGAGGGAGAAGCGCGTTATCGAACAGATGGCGTGGAGAGGGGGGAGAGGAGGAGAGAGGCGTTATCGCACAGCTGGCGTGGAGAGAATGGGGAGAGGTGCGGACGGACGCCGACGCCGACGCCAACGACGCCGCGGGACAGGCCGCCGCTATAAGATGCTCCGTATCTAAAAATCGCAATCTGCACTTCAGGGACAGGAAGATAAAAAGACGTGACCTGCAGCTACCCTAAAAAACCTATTCAACAACCAGACAATATTCCAGTGACTATGAACATCGGCTCTGTGGTTCATGGTTAAACATTACAAAGACTTGATGATCTAAATCTAAATGTTCCCATATATGGAAATATGTCTGAATCGAATGTAAATCGTTGGTCATCTGTGGTAATTCACGCTGCCCATTTTGTGGTTTACACTAATTCTTACACTTCCTCTGATTCCTCTACTTCAGTTGCGAATTCACTTTGGTCATAACACACGTACTCCTTTTATCATAATAAAATAAAAATGTATTGATTCGAGGTGATTATTACAACATACCTTTTAGGCATATTTAAGAGTTCTGCAACATAGCTAGCTTGTATTTCGGCCATGAAATTTATCGTCATGCAGCCGTTCTCACCATAGGAAAAATGACACATTGAGCGAAAAGCAGCTCCACTAACGTGAAACCTGGAGAGATGCGAAGCATGCAGTAATGCACCGCTAATGGGCTCATACTGCCTTAAGCAATGGCTCATAACCCCGTAAACGCGGCCTCCCCATTACGACGACAGAAGTGAAATTCTACACTGGAGTGATGAGCGGCAACGCAGCCAAGCTGTAGAAGATGACGACGATGACGAACGTGGCTGGGGCACGAGCGCGTGCCGAGCGCGAGCACGAACCGCTTGCTTACCGTGACTACGACGACGATTACGACAGGAGACGCCGACAGCCCGGGCGCTTCAGCGCTTCGAGCGCGAGCACGAGCCGCTTGCTTACCGCATGACTACGACGACGATTACGACAGGAGACGCCGACAGCCCGGGCGCATAAGGTGCTTCGCACCTAAAAACGTCTGCGTAGCGCACGACGCAGCCGCAGTGCTCCGCCATTCTCCACAGGAGGGTTCTGGATTCATTTAGATCACCTGGCCAAGATAGCGAGAAACTACTACTTTCCTAGACCAGGGCAGGGGTGGTGCCAGGGAGGGGGGTTATGGGGCTTCAGCCCCTCCCCGAAATTTTTTCGTGCTGTCATATGCATCGCTGACCAAAACAACCACCGGCGCCAGAAATCATTCTGGATTACATCTACAATGTCTCCTTCATGCTCCTAAAGACATTTCGGCGCGAACATTGCGAACTCGGCTGGATTTCGTGGCCACGACCATGCACCTGGAGTCACATTGCGCAAGGAGCCCCATTTGAGCACAAAGTTTCAAGGGTGTTTCGATGGCGAGCGTGCTCATTGTGGCATCTCGCGGCGGCCGCAGAATCTACGGACCACATAGATTTCAATTCCGAAACTTTATCGGTATAAAGTTCTCACACACGTTTGACGCGAAAGGTGCACTGTCATTTCCAAAGTCTTGCTTTAGATTTTATATTCCGGAACCTTATTTGTTTAATGTTCTTGTAAACTTTTGACGCCAAAGGTGCATTGACTTTTCTAAAGTCGTACATCGCACCATACAACGAGACAAGCCAAATCAAGCACTATAAGACAAGTCGACAAAGCACGCAGCGAGGTCCGATGAGACGAAGCGTTGCGGTGATTAATTTGTGCCGTCGTGTCACAGAAAAGAATATCAACATTTTTTTTCATCTGCGCCAAGGCGTCCATGTCAAGACACTAAAGCCAGCAAAGGTAACTACGTTCTTATTAATTTTTCATACTGGGACTTCTATTCGCGAGGACACATTGAGCCTCTTCAATTTTCTTGTTCTCGCTATCCGCGGGCTGCCAGAACCAGCCAGAGCGCATGCGGTTTTCTCGTGTTGCCTCGACCACGGCGTGGCGCACTTCGGGGCGCGTTCGTTTTATTGCGATAGCAATTATATGGACACTTCCACCGGATTTCTGCCGTCGGCGTCGCCGTCGCTGTCGCCGTGAGGTTCCGTATAGATAAAATCTTCGCCGCGCGCAGTATGCCCGAGCGGAAGCGTGCGGGGACGCACGCTGTCACGGAGAACGAACGCACTCAATCTTCCACGCGCAAGCAAGGAAGCGGGAAGCGAGCGCCGGATGGAGCGGGGGGGGGGGGGGGGGGGAATTTCTACTCTGCCAACAACCGCGCTCGTCGCTCGCTCGCACCGTCTCTTATCTCCACACGGCTCTGACCTTTATGCGCTGTGCATTCGCCGCTCAGTTTCCGTTGAAGCGATAGACCGCACGTACCTTCGCCCGCTGCGGCGTATGCTTGCTGCCAGCGTTTTGACAGTCGTTGTCTGCAGTCATTCAGTGTGATCTATTCGTGTTTGTTTGTGCGCGCTCACACCACGCTTGTTCATTCAGTTAGTAATAGTCGGGTCACATTTTCCAACGCACGCTACACATGCAATGCTGCCCGGATCGGCAGTGCAGCGCTACAGGTGTGTCCCTTCGCACGCGCTGCCCACGGGCAGCGCTTCTCATCAACACCACCATTTCACACGCGTCTTCTCGTGGTCATCGAGTCTCTCTTCATGTCGGTCTACTTACGCCGCAGCACACCTGCTTACTTGATCAGCTCATGTTTACTACAATTCATATTGCTACCAAAGCCGCTCACCTTACTTCGTATGACATTGCTGTGTTGCTATCGCATTCATTGCTTCGCCCTTCGGGCGAAACTGTGACATTTTTCTCTGACCGAGTGGATTTTGGCCAGGCGGCGTTTTAGACGTTTTCTGGCTAGTAGACGAGAAAAAGAAACAATGGTCGCTAGCCGCCATCACTGTGGGAATTCGATAGATTGCAACGCGTTCGCTCGAGGGCATCACCTTGACTTCGATGTTATTGCAACCTCTCCGGAAAAGCTTGCGTCTCGCCGGTGTCGGATACTGAGCAGTATGCATATGATTCTCTGTGGACCAAGCGTCTCACGTTTTGTTCGATATTCCTTCGGTAGCCACATTAGCTGACCAAAGTAGGCATTCGATTGTGGTCAACATGCTTTCATTTGCGTCTTTTTTTTTCATTTCGGTGTCCCAGCCCCACAAAAGAAAAAAAAAAGCATTGTTGCGGCATCGACATGAGCGCCGCCATTGGCGACATGGATGTGGTACAGCAGGCGATCGAAAATGACCGCAAGAATGCGACTGCTTCATTTTCAAAATATTTGCAGAGGTACAGGGAGTGGCAAAAAAAAAAACTGGATGTGGAAATCACCAGCCAACGAACCGGTGTCCGACAGCAGGATCGTGGGATCGTTGCATCAGAAAATGCTGAGGAATATTTCCGTAGAACTGTGTTCATTCCATTCATGGACCACGTATTAGCACAGTTGCACCAACGGTTCGAAAAGGGCAGGACAATCATGAAGGACTTTTCTGTAATTGTACCTTCCGCAATACCACCAATGCAAGATGTTCGAGAGAAAGGAGCAGAAAATCTCTTGGCCGTTTTGGCGCAGGACGTGGATGCGAAGACTGCTTTGGGAGAACTGCGACTACCGTGAACAAAGTTGGTGAACAAAGCAGGAAGCCAGCGCCCCAGCACTGAATAGATGCCCTCTCTTATTGCGACTGCAGGTTCTATCCAATTGTGTACAAACTGCTGCAGATTCTTGACACCCTTCCAGAGAACACTGCCAGAGAGAATATTTTCAAGCACGAAATTACTAAAAGCTACTTTCGCTCTACAATGTGTGAAGGAACGCAAGGTTGGTCAGGCGCTTCTATACGCCCACAGGCGTCGACATCAACATGTCCGAAGTCATTGATCTCTTCGCTAAACTTCCCTGCCGAGTTAAGTTTTTCCTTTAGATAGCGAATCAGGAAATATCACTGCAAGTAAAAAACTCTGTTCCTTCAGGTCCATAAACGCGTAATTATGAAAACGTATGACGGTTCATTATCTTTTAAAACCGCAGAAATTTCTGCTGTTTATAGAAACAGTTAGCTTTATGATCAAAATTACCATACGAATACGAACATTACGAGGACATTAATAAGCAATTTTGACCGACCTTGCTCATTGAAAGCTCGGTCCACGCGGCGTTACCCAACAAACACACTCGGGTATTGGCGGTATAGTTAAACCTGCCGCATCATCTGTGGCTTTCGTTTGTCCTTTTCTTTCCTTTTTAGCTACCTGCTTTTACTTCTTTCTTGAACCAAACCAGTACCCTTGTTTAATTTTTGGTGCAGAATAATTGTCGCTGTGCAGGCAGTTAAAATACGCATTTTCGTATTGATTTCTGCATTCTTCCTCTATTATTCTACCCATATGGCGCTGTCGCGACCACAGCGTGGCCCAAGTACATTATCACGATTTCTGTGAACATAGTTTTGTTCTTGCCTGGATTGTCTCTCTTTCTATGCATAAAGGTTACTGTCTGTGATTGCGCAACATGTTTGCTTGCCTTGTTTGACGCATTAATTTTATACAGTGACTTTTGCTTAAATAAGTAGATTTGTTGGAGAGTTTTACGTATATTTAAATATCTTGTTGCGAGGTTGTGTGTATACATGCAGTGAACTTTGTTTCCACTGACACTTTTTTGCCCTTTATCAAGCTGTACCTTCGCTTTTCTATATTTCATAGTATCTTCGCATTTCTAATGTACATTTTGAAGAACTATATTTTATATGTGCTTTCTGTTGCGACTATAATTTTGGTGCAATTACTCCATACACGACCGGTGACAGGTGCTCCTGCGCAATGCATTGGAACGAAGGACAGCGTCCTTAAGATTTTTCCCTGGCCGTTGCATATGTACAATAATGTAAACAAAGTTCTAGAATGAGAAAGATTTATTAAATTTTTTGTCTCAATCTCCTCTATAGACCCACATGCAGGGGTCGAAAAAGCATTAAGGAAAGGCCCGACGTTGTGGTCACAGTAGAAGTCACCAGGATACCGAAAGTGGACAGCCTAAGAATACTGGGACTCCGCATATCCGAAAACGGTCATAATGGAGAAACCATTAGACTACTGGATAATAGTGTTCACCAAACAATCACACTAATAAAGCGGATATCCAACAGGAACTATGGCATGAAAGAGCACGATCTTATCCGAATAATAGAAACATTCGTAATTAGTCGTATCGTATATGTGATCCCTTACCTTAAGCTCTACGATGCGGAGAAAGCCAAGATAGAATGCACCGTTAGAAGGGCGTATAAGCAAGCCTTGGGAGTTCCAGCAAATACGCCAAACGAGAGGTTCTAGCGCTCAGCGTGCACAACACATTAGACGAACTTATTGAGGCCCAGAGAGTGGCGCAGTATGAAAGACTAACGCATAGTTTAACGGACAGACACATCTTAGACGATATCGGAATAACCTACGAAGCACAGCATGGACTGTGGGGAGACATCCCAAGGAAAATAAGGGAACATCTCTCATTACCTTCAGTCACCAGAAACATGCACCCGGAGTTTCACGAAGATAGAAGAATCGCAAGAGCGAGAGCTCTCAACAAAATATTCAGTAGTGGCAGGGACGTGGTCTATGTGGACGCGGCGGAGTACACAAATAGACAGAGTATGTCGATAGTTGCTACGAGTCTAGAGGGTGACTCCAGATTTAGTGGCACTGTAAAAACAGAAAAGCCGGAGGGGGCGGAGTAGGCTGCCTTAGCACTGGCAATAGCCTCCACGGAGGCCAACATCATAGTTAGCGACTCCAACACTGCCGTCAAGAACTATGCCAAAGGAAGAATCTCGCCGGAAGCGCTAAGAATTTTAGCCAACTTTCGTGAATATCAAGATGCTTACATTATATGGGCACCTGCACACTCCTTCCTTCTCGGGAACGAAATAGCGCACAACCTGACTCGAGAACTGTCGAGCCGAGCAGGTGAAACGCAAATACTGGGAGCGGAGAGAGACCGGATGACCAGCTTTACCGAGATCACCAAACACTATAAATCGGGAAGGGCCCGTTTCCCCCCGGCACACCCATCGCTAAGTAGATGGCAAGCGACGGCATGGCACTTGTTACAAACAGATACATATCCGAACCCGGTGGCCTACCACCGTTACCATCCAGAACTTTGCACCGATAGATGCTGATTCTGACAAGAAAGGGCGGACTTACAAGTTATGGTTTGGGCTTGTCCTGGGACACCCGCACAGAATGAAACACACAAGACCAGAGAGCAGTGGGAGACCGCGCTGCTCAGCTCTGCACCGGAAGATCAACATAGGGCAATCCAGCAGGCCGAAGATGCCGCCAGAGCCCAAGGGCTCGAGGCCGTCGTCTAGGTAGAGAGGCCTATAGGTCTCACAAATCTGCTACACAAATAAAGTTTATTCCTCCTCAACTTGTTCATTTCATGTACTTTACGTTTTTCATATCAGCGGCATGGACTGCTTTGCTGGTTTCGAAATGATATAGTTCTAAATTTCGTACGATATTTATATTAATTATTCAATATACAAAAAACATGCAAGCATTCATATCAGATATCAGCCACAATTTTTGGGGATACGAATATATTCTTTTATGACAAAATACATATTTTACTTGCTGTGACAGTGCGTAGCGTTCAAGAATTTGTTTGCAGCATCTAATACACAATGACATTGGCAGTGGCGATGCAGTTATTATTCATGTATTTGATCCCTCAGCAAATTCTGTAAGGAAGAGACGGCGCTGCAACGTGACCCCCCCTGCACAAAATTTCTGCTACGCCACTGGACCAGGGGTCGCCTTGGAATGTTAAGTCATAGCAATTGAATAATCGGGGCAATTTGCGAATAAGGTGCCCCCTGGATGAATGTTGAAACTGACCTGGAAGGTGTACGTCGGGCCAGCGAAGCCGTTTCCGAAGTACCAATAATTTGCCGTCTGAGACATAGCCACCAAATGATGGTTATTGCATACACCTATGGGAATGGGACGACGTGGAAACTTTTCGCAATGTTCATAAATGGCATAGCATTTCTCTCTGGCGCAGAGTCGCTTTCCTGAAGCCCGGATGCCTTTTCTCATTTGTAGGTGAACAGAAACTGGTTGATTGCTTTATTTGCTTCGTCACAGTACAGTGTAACAGGAGGTGTAGGGAAAAGCCGTTTAAATGACGGCTTGAGGGATCCTCCGCCCAATGGCAGCAGCTGAAGGACATCACAATATCACAGCACCTTTTTGTTTAACTGTCACATTGTTTTACGTAAAGATCAAGCCATAATGGAAAACTGAAAACATAGTTTATACACAGTTTATACAACAAGGAAACCTGCTGCAATCTTCTGCACTGAAATAAATTGCGAGATAGCTTATATACAACAAAAAGAGCCGCTAATTCTGCGACACTTAAATGAGACACATACCTTTGCTAGTGTAATGATTTAGAATTCGCGGAAGAAGACATTGAAGCATATGAAAGCCATAATTAGTACGAAAGTAAGGAACGTTACACATTTCTGTATTCTTGTTTCATAGGCCTTTTCCTTTAAGCAAAGATTCGCCATCTCCATAAACAAAAAGTGAGCGTTTGCAGCTAAGACAGTACTCTCGTAGTAGTTGGTATTGATATAGATCAGTCAGTTTGATTATCTTATATTTTTAAATAGTGGGTCGCTAGGTGCTAGAACTATAGCCTTGTCTATCAGCCTTAGTATTTTCTTATGTATTCTCAGTAATTTTGTTAAGTTTGTTAAGTTCAAACGTTCAAAAGCCAGATACAGTGCACCATACGCTTGAATGTCATTTCTTTTTTGGCGCTGAGACAATGTTGCGCGTGCTCTATTCAGCGTCAGCGGTCCGTGAGTGCCGCGGCGCGGATTTTGCGCCGCCTCCTTCGAGGTATGGCACCACGAGTTTCGAGTTGCGGTTGTCATCATCACAAGCCTAATTAATGTTCATCACAGGAAGAAGGTCTGTCCTTCATCCGTCAGCCGACTCTATCCCTTCACCACTCCACCTTGTAACGTATCGTCCACGACAACGTCATTTCTCTTTACACCCATGCAGTCTGCAATTCAAACATACCACGGTTGTCTGCGTTATGCAGTAGATTGCTTGCCCAAATTGATTTCTTGAACAGTAGGCCATCCCCATTCTCAAGGGCGTTGAATGCGTGTTCGCAGCGGAGGCAGCCGCCGTCGAAGCCGGGCACGCAAGCGGCGCCGCATCTCCTTTAGCGTGGACATCCAGGGCAGCCGTAGTCGCAGCTTTGCTTCCGACCCGTCCACGTCCCGGCGTGTTTTGCGCGTGTGCCTCTCTACAGCCGTGTGCGCCACGTTCCTGCTGCTGTGGGTGCTACTCGTGTTGTGGGTGTCTGGCTACCTGGAAGACCACGAGTACCCGCCCACGGAAACCGAGAGTGATCCAGCCACAGCTCCATCCACCACCACGGACAGAGAGAAAACGTCGACCAACAAGGAGGACACCGAGAGATCCGACGACAACAACAAGCACAAAGGTCGGTGAGGTGCGCGCAGATCAAAATTCCTTCGACAGCGAAATATCAGACAGCGGTAGAGCTTTATGGGGAAGAAGCCATCAGAACCGTTGTACATTGTCGATGATCCTGTGGAGTATTCGAGATTTGTAGAATTCTAGTTCCCTCATTGGCGTTTCTCTGTCATTCTCGCAACTGTTTATGGGACGACGTGTGCAGCCCTCGTTATTGACTTGAGTGTTATCCGGTATTCACGTGATTCCACGTGGTTGTCTCGCTGCAGGATGCACTGCGCTGCTTTTAATGGTCAACTTTTGCACACGCTATCAAATGCCCTATGGGATCTTTACGGGAACTTTGTTTCAGGATATCCTGGCGCCATCTGCTTGCACTGGGTTTCTTCACAATGCAAATACTACACTTGTCACACGCGCAGCCTTAACCGCAGTTATACCCAACCGCGACAACTTGACGCAACCACAGTTACCGTAAACCGGACTGCGGCGCTGCCACACGCCGCGTATCTTTCGTTGTTTCCATCCTGTCGCCGCAGTAACGCGGAGACCTAATAATACGGTTCTAAGCCAGTGCTTACACGTCACACAAATTTCTGACAGAATTCATCGTTTCGTTACAAGTAAAGTATGATATCGCTCACCGGTATTTTTTGTTCAGATTCTGAAGATTCTGGCGAACTTGTTTGACATTATATGTACCTTCCCCCGCCGGCAGGACGGAGTTGAGACTCCACCATGACGCTATGTATGCGCGAGTTGCGTGCGTTTGAACGCAGAGCCGCCAGTTTGTCCTCACAAATGCGTATCAAGGCCTCCATCGCCGCGACAGACAAGTTGACAGGCTTTTGGGAGGATGTTTCGCTGCGAGCCGAGCTGCAGGCGTCGGAGTTGGGGGCCGCCATTTTGTTAGTTATGAATTTTACTGAGGTGGCCAACCTCAGGTTGCGACAACCATGGTTAGCGGAATAACTACGGTTAGGTTTATAGTGTGACTGGGTGTAACTGCGGTTAGTCTTAACTGTCGTGAAACTTAACCGCGGTTCGACTACCCGTGTGACAGGTGTATACGTCTATCAGGTTCTTCTAGCTTTCCCGCTCGCCGCTGGCGGTCCCTTTCTAGCTCTACAGGGTGTTTCACTTAACTTCAGCCAAACTTTAAAGATACGCAAATGCTACGTAGCTGAACAGGACCAAGGTAATGTTTTTGCCGTCGCTTCGAGACACTCAGATTATTTTATGCATTCCGCCTAATTACATAAGTAGTCCTAATTAATTAATCAGCTTCTCAAATACTATAATTGGATGAAGAGTGTCAAGGAGAAACTTGTAGAGCAACATCAAAAATTCCCGATGCAGCTTTCTGTTGCTCAATACGTGCTACATAAAAGCGTTTTTCCGAGCGTGAAATAAGCCCGCGAATACAAGCAAAGTGCCTCGCGTGGCCAGTCGCGCGGCAATTTTGCGTGTATTCGCGGGCTTCTTTTACGCGCGGAAAAACACTTTTATGTAGCAGCGTCAGCTTCTGACGAAATTATGTTCGCATATTGCTCCCAATCGCGCAAGAGCGGTGCCGGCTCATAGGCGTATTTTTGCACCAAACGCAGGAGCAAGCACCAACCCAAGAGCTGACATCTTCTCCTGAAGGAAGCCGCAAATGATCTGTGTGTGATTATTGAACGTGAAATGGCACTTATGTAGTGAACTTCAATCTGATAGTACTAGCCTGGTTCGCCAATCGCGACGCGAGTGATGTAAATATGTATAGAAGTCCTCTCTGAATATTTCTAAAGGCGTAATACCCGACACCACAAACTTTTTAGGAGCTGCACTCACTTGTGTACGTAATATCATAGGATTCTAACAGACATGGGCGACGTCTACAGTCTCGTCCTGTGCCTCGCACGTTAGTATACTGTGAATCTGTACCAAGAAGCATAAATTAATATGCTGCACGAAGTGCGGTAGCGTAGCCTCACGACAAACATAAAATACGTTGTTATGAGTACCTTAGTTTAATAACAAGATAAGAGCGCTGGAATTTTGTATTCGTAGTGACAGGGGGAGACGGGGGGGGGGGGGGGGGGGGGAGTGGGGCGTAATGTAGAAAGCTATCGGACCTATCGGCTAATCTCGTTGACTTGCGTGTGTTTCTTCCTGTTCCTGTACATTGTTTTAAAGTGGGGCTAAAAACCCCAGATTACCAAAAACCTATGCGACTATGAGCAGATGTTATGGTTTATTCACTGGAAATTAAAGCAAGTATCCCGGCCTGTTGAGCTAGTCATGTACCTTACTTGTATCAGATCAATGCTAGAGCATGCTAATAGGGGCCGTTACAAACTAGATAATCGACAAAAGAAAGTGCAAGGGAAGCCTCAATGTACAATCTAATCTGGTATTCCCGAATGGATTGTTTTAGCAAAACGTTATGCCCGGCTTGAACAGCCTGCATTAAACCAATGCTCAAAACACGAGAGACTGATTCATTTTCTTGCTGTTGAAAAGCTGCTCGAATGTGAATAGCATACTGCATATTGTTCTGAGGAAAAGTCTAAAACATTGGCTATATCACTAAGCACTTATATGAGCATTCTCCATGAACAATTGAATAAAACTGTTGACCTTTGCAAGGTTCAGAGTCTAAACCTTCTGAAAGTTTTGAGGAGATCACAATAAAACTTTCAGACGTAGATAATAAAAGCGTACCTAAATACTAGTACAGAGTGAACACACTTGTCCAGTGTGGTTTAGTGGCCGGGTGGGAACTGTGCCAGCGTCCGTAGCCGCTACCTCGCGGTAACTGCTAGGTTCCACGTATGTGTCCTCCATAGACCATCGTCCCAGTAAGCGGCATGCCTATGCGTGGTGTCATTTCAGTGCTGGCCTGTTTTTGTTTTCTTGCGAAAGATGGCGGCCAACTCGGCCGAAGTGCGATTCCGTCTGCACATGTATTTTGACCTTGTGTGCATCTTATTATGCGCATATTTTTATGATGTTTTGATTGTTGTACTTGTAGTGATATAAGGCGTTTTTTGAATATATTGCACCACAGTCATTTATTCAACTTTGCGTTTAAATGTACGAAATGAGGTCACCCAGTAATGACCAAGATAGCCAGCGGTATCGGCAAAAATATGGTGCAGATCCACTGCACTTGTTGGAATCGACTTAAGGCGAAGCTTTCATGCAACGGTCAATTAAATTGTGTAAAACTATAACTGCTCTGTGTACAATTGTCCTTCATTTCGATCATCCAATTCAACGCGGACTCCTATACAATATTTGCTTATGCACCGCACAGTTCACAACTTTAGTGTCATGTAATGTATAAATAGATCGGCGAACTCACTCACTAGTCAGCTTACTATAGGACTTGGACCGACCCTTGAGGCTGAGTTCGTGTGAGCCTGGCTGAGTAGAATTTTGGTAAATACGAGTCGGAGCACGCTCGGCTGAGTAGAGTTTTGGCTGAGTCGGAAATCGCTGCGACCGCTGCGATCGGTCGACGCCTGCCACTGCGATTTCCGTCGCATGCGACAGAAATCGCACTTGCGGGGCGCTTAAAAGCGCATCATGTGAAACGGCCTTTACACCATGTGACACACCACACTCGACGATCATCTCAAAGAGCTAGTTGGAGATGACAGGATCGAAGTGTACTTATGATTGTGGCTATAATGGCTAGGGCATCGCGCTTCTGTGCTGGGCGACCGAAGTTTGAGTCCTCCATCGGACACGTTTTAGTTTTTTTATGTACGACCTATTCGGCAAGACAGCGGCAGCAATTATGTTCACAAAAGTACGGAAGGATTCGCGAGGAAAACCATTTACGCAGATCCATTTCTGGTGCGTGCAAACTGATGTTCTTTCGCGAGAAGTACAGAAGTATAGGTGGTTGTTGTTGCGTCGCTCCAACAGTGCTTTTATTCAATATAAATTAATGTTTTCCCTAATGCTTGCCGCGCATTTCATTTACAGATGACAGACGCGCCGGCACCTTCACCACGACCGAGATTCTTACTGTTGGCGACCCCTCGAGAACTCCGCAGCGGCACTACGACGGCACCAACCTGGCAAGCCACGTCTGCCTCTACACACACCGCGACGACATCTTGTACAACTACGAACTAGCAGGTCCCGCGGATCATCGAAGAACTCGACATTGTGACGTGCTCATCCGATGCTGCTACGTCCTCGCAAACAACATGACTATTAGACCGGAAACGTCCCGGACAGGCGCACTGAAACCGCAACCGCAGCACGTCACAAAACCACGGGGCGACACGTATAATCGAGCTTGGACGGCGCTGGCGGCTGTTTTCGAGCGGGATTCGGCCTTTTCGAAGCTCCTGACGAATGGAGACAGTGGGGCTCGAAGGAAATTCGCCCGCAACGCCTTGCGCTTGGTACGATCCGAGGGCTACGCGGGCGTTCGCCTGTGGCTGCACGAGGCGGACGCATTGCGAGTCGTCACCGCAAGCTTCGTCCGGAAGGTCCGGCACGTCGCGACTGCGCTGCGGAAGGCAAACTGCACTCTTGGATTCTTTATCCCGTACCCAGCAACCCACCCTCGTCCCGCGCGGTATGCTTCCAGGCTGCGAGCTCTCGCGAACGCCCTGAACTCCCCGCAGTCGATGCTGCTTTACCCGACCACTTCCGTGCTCCGCAACGACGGCAGGTGGCCATCGCCCACCGAGATGGCGGTCGTTGAGAAGACGCCCACCGGTCGTGCCGAGATCTCGCCTCGTCGTTCGGTGTGCTACCTGCTCCTTTCGGCGACGGCCGTGTCCGTCGCGCTCTCGAAAGCCACCGAGTCGTGCGACGTGGGCAAGGTGCAGCGAGTTTCGGTTTCGGTAGCGCGGGAGTTCTTGACCAGGACGGAATTCTACGAACTTTGTCGGTCGTGGAATTCGTCGTGGAAGATGTCCTCGCATCTCTACCACAGCTATTCTTGCGGCTTCGGTAAACATGGAAGGGAAGGCGTCGTCTTCCAAACCCCGCAGCAGGCGTGGCGGTTCTACAAGAAACTTCTCGACCTCTCCCGGTCGTCATGCTTCGGATTTATTGACGGCGAGCGCGGATTATAAGGCTTCTGCGACCACGTTCATGTGTCGCTTTCTTGACTGTATTGACCTCTCCTTTATGCTTCGCTTATTTGATGCTGAATTAACGACTGCATGTATTAATCTTTGTTTAATAATTGGACCCACACGTTTACTTAGCGGATGTGTAATGAACACTCCTGAGCCTTGAACTTGAAATGACGTCGGTCATGATGTATAATCGTTGTGCAAGATGCTGTTATTTTAGTTGTGATCTCTTCAACATAACATAGAAAGTTCCATACTCGAATATAGCGGCTTTCTCTCTGGACGAATGCATGGTAGAGTAGGTCTGAGTACGAACGTACAATATGGGAAACGGCGAAATCAAACTTCATGACTACTGCAGCAGTTTCGTATTCATACAGTAGCACCATTTTAACGCGATTTTCATTGGGAGCACTAAAGAAGTGCCATTGTCGGCCAAAATGTCAAAGGGAATTTAATTACATAGGATATTAGTTGTTTACAAGACAGTGTTGAACACTCTCGTTGCTTTTAAATGGCGAAATTAATCTTACTAGCAACACATTTCACAGTGCTTTATGTTGCACCCCACACACATCAGAGGAAAGGCTCGTGCGGAACACTTGCATAACACACAATTGCAAAGGTAGATCCGCTGTAACTAACAAGTACCTTTAACCTCAGCGACTTCTTAGTGGAGTGAACGCATTACCATTATTACAAATTGTAGAAGGCTTCAGTGGAGGCTAGATGGTATGGCATGATATAATGACATATGGCGCTTAAAATGTGGCGATACACGAAAACACAAGCTCGACAAACGAGTTCACCATGGCCCTTGCGCATAACAACTGTTTATTCATTCACTCATGCTTGTCATACGTAGATACGGGAATATAACGTGTATGGGTGCATTTAAAATGTTTGATAGAGCAGAAAAAGGCATGCGCCACATAAAAAAAACACTTATATGACACGCGAAACACGTG
>NC_051155.1:55812741-55853024 GCF_013339745.2 Dermacentor silvarum
TGGTATTACCCAAAAGTCAGGACAACGTGTACAAACATTGGTATATTGCTGAAGCAGTGCTACTCTGGTAAAAAAGTTTTTAAAAGTGGGTGAAGACATAGAATGAACGCAGAACATGAAATTCAAACATATGTTGTATTTTCATAATGTTGTACAGCTTGAAATAATAATTCTGTGGAAGCTAAATAATCAATATTTGCGATATTGTGAACAACTTTCCTTTGTAATAAACAAATCCTCGTAATATTCCTTTGTATAGTGGTCAACCATACGAGACTACAGCAATTAATATGGGAAGCGAACAGTGCAGAACAAATTTGCTTTTTTTGCTTTCACTGGGAGAAGTGCACGGCAACGCGATAGAGCTCCTGTGTTCATTGAAAGTTTTTTTGCACAAGTTGTCAACATGCGAACCCCATGCGAGATTTGAGCTAAACGTTACTCCGAGAATTTTATAGTTATTGACGATTTCATTTCTGTGCCCGTCGCAGTATATATCCTGTTATAAATTAATTACTTTGTTTTTTGCACGGAAGAAAAGTACCTTCGTTTTAGATGGGTTAATTTTGAGGCAGTTAGAATGTGACCAAAATACGAGCTTCTCAAGGACGTGATTACATCTTGAAACTAGATCGGCTTTATCAGTTCCAGAGAGTAGGATAGTGCTATCATCGGCATATATAATAAATTTTGAGCTTGCGTCAATACCGACAATACCGTTTATACGTTAAACAAAAGAGGACCTAAAATACTGCCTTGGGGCACACCACATTTTATATGGAGGGGAGATAAATGGTAATTGCCAATGCACACTCTGAGTCCTGTTGGCTAAGTACGAACGGAATAGTTCGAGCTGCTTACCACGAACCCCGTAGTCTGAGAGTTTTAGTATAAGTATGTTATGGTTAAGCGAATCGAATGCTTTACTGTAATCTACGAAAAAACCGACCGAGAGTTATATGTTTATTTTCAAAGTTTTGTAGCACACTTTCTTTAAGAGCTAATAAAGCTGTTTCAGTAGAGCGTCCTTTTCTAAAACCAAACTGCGCGGCGGAAAGAAGATTTATTTTGTCAAAGAAGTTAGTCAGTCGAGAAAGCAATATCTTTTCTAAGCCTTTCGAAAAAAATTGGTACTACAGATATTGGCCTATAATTTTTTGCCTCATTTTTATTGCCGCCTTTGTAAATGACTGTTACGTTGTATCTTTTCAGTGCGTCAGGAATTTGACCTGATTGAATAGGCGAGATCGAATATATGAGTGAGCGCAGGCGTAATGCATTAGATAACATATTTTATAGGCTTTATGTGTAAGTTATCTATATCTAAAACCTCGCTGTTCGTTAGACCTATAAATGTTCGACAAACTTCAGCTTCACTTATTACATGCAGAGCAAAGCTCTCAGCAGGGCAATTATTTGACGGTCTGACAACCTGCAGGTTACTATCTGGAAGAAAGTGTTTTAGAAACACTCGGTTAAAATGATCAACAAGCGCCTGACCAACTATTTCACGGTTATTGTGCGTTAACCTTGAGGGCGTTTCCGCTTTAAGAACGCTACTAAGAACCCCATTTAGCACTTTCCATGCGGCTTCAGATTGTTGTTTCTTTATATCAGATAACATCCGTTGATAATATGCTAACTTTGCCGACCGAAGCTCGGCGCTCACTTTATTTCTGAAAGTTTTAAATTCTTTCAAGTCAGACGCTGCTCTTGTACGTAAAAAGGAGTGAAAAATCTATTTTTTCTTAACAATAGCTTTCCTGTGGGCAGGAGTGACCCAAGGTTTTAACGTGAGAGCGTTAAGGGCCTCGTGTCGCAGAAATTCCGGCGTCAGTGTCGGCTTCGGCGTCAAGCATCGGCGTCTGGCGGAAATAATCATCCCGAACCACCCCGACGACACAGGCCCTCCGCGTGGCGCACGGCGTTAGTGAAGAAAAAATTGAATTTCTCAAAGTAAAATCCATCAGAAAAATCGAAGTACGACTTAGCCACAACCTACAGGCGTTAAAGCGTCGGATTGTAATTTGAATATACGAAGAAAAAAGCCTGATAAGCAGCCAGGGATCTCTGAATGCTATCGCGTTCCACTCTTAAAGGCGAAGCTTAAGCGTCCTCCATGTCTGATGGTGTTTCGCTGTACTTTGGTTCTAGGCAACATAGCGGGGTATGTTGAAAACCGAGCCTTTCTACGTTTTGGACACGCGCGAGCCTCGGGGAAACAGCAAACAATAAAATAATAGGAAAAGGTCTAGGGTCTTCACGTTTTCATATAAGACGGCTCAATTTTCTCCTGTAAAAATGTCTTCCCAGCAATGCATTTGTGCTTAAAAGTAAAGCCGACTTTAAGGGGATCAGTGTAAGCTTAGTCTTCGTGTGCTGGCTTTCCACGTTCTGTTTTGCAGTGAAGCCTACTCAAAAAGAAAAATGTGATGCGGACGGAGTCCGATAAGGCTATCACGTTCCACTCTTACCCCCGTATTCCGAAATGCAACTTCGCTTCAAGTCCGTGCTTGGCTTGAATTAAGTGACGCCTATTGTGAACATGCCCTGGACGTTCTTTGCATTTGCTTCGGCGTGACAATAGGCGTCACTTAATTCAAGTCAAGCACGGACTTGAAGCGAAGTTGCATTTCGGAATACGGGGGTAAAAGGCGAAGCTTGAGCGTCCTCCAATTTTAAATGTGAAGCATTTCTTGGCGAACATTTGCAACTTTGACAGTATCTATCTATCTATCTATCTAGCCGCTTACGTCTTGGTGCTCTCATGGTCGTATCGTTAACTTGGTATTTACCAAAATTGGCATACTATGACAAGACTGTATGACGAACCTAAATGATAGGTCATGACATGAATATTATGGCATCTGTGTAATGTAAGTCATGAAACAGCTGCCTACGTCTTGGTGCTCTCATAGTCGCTTCGTTAACTTAATTGGCACCAAAATTGACATAGTATGACAACAGTGTATGACGAACATAAATGATACATCATGACATGAATGTCATGAGATGCGCGTCATGTAGGCCATAAAACAGTCGCCTAAATGACAATGACCCAGCGAAAAAACATTAACACTCAAAAACCACTCAAATGGGTTCTTACGTGGGTACTAAGTGAAGGCAACACTAAAGGATAACGGTAGAAGTCATAGTCATGAGCGTGACTCAGCAAAAATGACAATGACTGAGCAAAAAAAGATTAACAGTCGAAAACCACTCTAATGAGTTCTGACGTGGGTACTAAGCGAAGGAAACATTAAAGGATAACGGTAGAAGTCGTAGTCATGACCATGATTCAGCAAAAATGACAATGACTCAGAGAAAAAACGTTAGCACTCAAAAAACCACTCAAATGGGTTCGGACGTGGGTGCTAAGTGAAGGAAACACTAAAGCATGATGCTAGAAGTCATAGTTATGAGTATGACTGAGCAAAAAAAGATTAACACTCAAAAACCACTCAAATGGGTTCTGACGTGGGTACTAAGTGAAGGGAACGCTAAAGGATGATGCTAGAAGTCATAGTCATGAGCATGACTCAACAAAAATGACAATGAGTCAGCGAAACAAGATTATCACTCAACAACCACTCAAATTGGTTGTGACGAGGGTACTAAGTGAAGGGAACACTAAAGGATGAAGCTAGGAGTCATAGTCATGAGCATGACTCAACAAAAATGACAATGAGTCAGCGAAACAAGATTACCACTCAACAACCACTCAGCTGCGTTCTGACGTGGGTACTAAGTAAAGTCAACAGTAAAGGATAACGGTAGAAGTCATAGTCATGAGCATCAGCTTGACTCAGCAAAAATAACAATGACTCAGCAAAGACATTAACACTCAAAAACCACTGAAATGGTTGAAGTCATAGTCATGAGCATGGCTATAGCTTTTGCCTTAAGGTCTCCTAGGCGTTGCTAAAGGGACTCCTGAGGACTCATGACGTGAATATCATGACATGCTTGCCATGTAGGTCATGAAAAAGCCGCCTACGTCTCGGTGATCTCATGGTCGCTTCGTTAACTTGGTAGGATCCCCGCACACTGCTTCGCATAACATCGATTGCCACAGGGCGTGGGATGTGCCGGCTTTTAGGGGCGAAGCTCCTTAGGGCCGAGCCTTGTCCCTCGTTGTCCGTTGTCCGTAGCTCTCTGGTTTGCATGGAGACCGCTAGGGGCGCTGCGGTACACAAGGGCTATATAGGTGCTCTATACAGGGTCTACCAGCTATCACGCAACACGATTTTAAAAAAAGAGCAACGGCGTCACGCGAAGCAAACCTAGTGCCTATTGTTTCCAGTACAGTGTAGTAGCCGCCAGTAATTTTTTCATTACTGATATTTAATTATTTATTTTAATTAATTATCTAACTCGAGAAGTACTGTCCTAATTATCAAGTGTCAATGAGGCGTTTGTAGGCAACCACGTGGGGCATCTAACTGCGGTATTTTCAGCGCCGTACTAATTGCGTAATCATTTTTTCCAAGTGACAAAGAAACCCCGCGAAATATAAAAAATACCACGTGACGACGCTCCCACCCGCACCATAAAGCAGCGCCTTCAAGTAAGCTGATTGAAAGCAACGGCTTTTGCCTGTCGCACCGCCCAAGAGACAACGCATCACCTTGACAGTGGTATGGATGGATCCGCAACAGCAAGTTTCGCGGCGTAGCAGCGATTTCTTCCTGTCAATTATACCTAACGCTTCTTATCTGTCTCTCACGGCTGAGTGATCCACTTGATAAAAATGTTCCTTGATAACGCGGTCGAAGCCATGCTCTGATCACGGGCGAAACGCAATAATTAATAATTAATTAATAATTAATTAATAATTAATTCGACACATAATATTTTAAAATACCAGCTCTGCTCGCACCGCATCGAAGGAGTGCATGCGCAGCTATACTTCGCGCCAGAAGCTTGCTTCGGACCAAAGCCAAATTAAAGTGAGGGCGTTATTTTTCATGAGTACGTGCTTCCAAAACAGGTTCATGGAAAAAAATAACAGTAAAATAAACACACTCGGAAGTGACCCACGCGTAGAGAAAAGACAAGACCGATGCGTTCAATTAAGTAATGTACCACTGCTTAATGTTCCGATTTGGCAATCGGGGCGTGAGCGAAAAACAAAGAAAAAAGTCAAATCTCAGGATTGCTTTATTATCGGTGCATTCGTAAGCGCCGTTGAACACTAGCTACCGCTTATAGGACGTGTTCGAATAGGTCCCCTTCTGCAGCCACGCAGTACTGAGCCCGCTTTATCACATCTTCAGTGGCTTTTTTTGATGACCGAGGGTGGGATTCTGCTGCAGACATCCGTTATCCTTGCCTTGAGCTCATCTGACGTCTTCGTCTCGGTCACGTAAACGCGATCTTTTACGTAACCCCACAGAAAGAAATCGAGTGGCGAGAGATCAGGTGACCTAGCCGGGCAATGGACAGGCCCGTGCCTTCCAATCCATCGTGTGTGAAAAGTCACAATTAGCCAGTTTCGTGCTCGGCTGCTGCTGTGTGCTGGCGCCCCATATTGCTGATACCACAGAAGTGGAAGACGTGACAGCGGGACTTCGCTGCAAAACCCACCCACCGTCCCTTCAAGGATTTCGTCCACGTAACGCTGTCCAGTCAGTGTCTGATCGAAGAATATGGGACCAATTATACCACCGTCGTAAATTCCACACCACACATTGAACGACCACTGGTACTGGTGCCGAGTGCGCTTTACCCAGTGTGGATTGAAGTCACTCCAATAGTGTGCATTGTGCAGAGTTACCTGGCCATTTCTGCAAAAATTGGCTTCATCTGACCAGATGACGTTGCTCAGAAAGGTCGGTGATTCATCGAATTTTGTGAGGATCCAATTCGAAAAATCTAGATGATTCTGCAACTCCCTCGCTTCCTAGCATTGGTGCAGGTTAACGTGGTACGGGTGAAAGGCCGAGTCATTTAAAATCCACCAAACTGACGACTTGGAAATTGGTGCCTGGGCGGCCACGTCTCGCACGCTAGCTTGAGCGTTTGAGGCCATAAATGCGACATTCGCGCGTATGTTAGGACTCAAACATTAAGCCCTCTGCCACTGTTTTTTCAATGCTGCCGCTTTCTCGCAGGCTTTCATAATTTCTGATGATTGTCGATGCGTTGGGTCTACTGCCACACTTCCATGACCGATTAATCTTTGCGACCTTTCTTGTGTTGCCACTTGCAGCTCCCAAGACAAGCATCATGTTCGCCTTCTGTTCATTAGAATAAGACATGGCGACTGGGGCCATACAAAACACACCTTTAAACCTTTGCGCGGATTTCATCGATCAGCTTCTGCGGTGACAGGTTCTGCGCAGAAAAAAAAGCCACCCATGCACACTATCTACGCTACGACAAGAGCTATCGCAGCTCGTTTCCAACAAACACCAAACGCGATGTGCTCCTTTGGTCAGGGTAAAGAACACACTCGGTCACGATTTCTTTTCTTTCTTTCTTTTGTTTATTTCATTCTGGCTAACTCAGAGGGAGCTTGTTCGAGGGCGCTGCTTTATTATGCGAGTTGGAGCGTCGTCACGTGGTATTTTTTTATATTTCGCGGGGTTTCTTTATCACTTGGAAAAATGAGTGCGCAATTAGTACGGCGCTGAAAATACCGCAGTTAGATGCCCCACGTGGTTGCCTACAAACGCCTCATTGAAACTTTGATAATTAGGGCAGTACTTCTCGAGTTAGATAATTAAATAAAATTAAATATTTAAATATCAGTGACTAAAACATTACTGGCGGCTACTTCACTGTACTGGAACCAATACGCACTAGGTTTGCTTCGCGTAACACCGTTACTGTTTTTTTTTTAAATCGTGCTGCATGATAGCTCGGACACCCTGTATACTGTACATATGTACAATATTATATATATATATATATATATATATATATATATATATATATATATATATATAGTATATGCACGCCAAGCTCCGGCTTCCGGAGAACGCTTCCGGCGTTTTGCCCGAATGATCCCCCGGTGCTTCGCCCGCTCATCATCATTTACTTGATGGATATGCGGTGTTTTTTTTTTGTCTTATTCTTTTTCATGGTTTGAAAGTTGTAAAAGGAAAATGTATAGCGTATATTCGCTGAAAAATTTCAATGAACTTAGAATATGTCAGAGGTGGTCATAGCGCTAGAAGACACGGACAAGAACGAGAGAACAGGACGAGCGCTATCGAGTTGAAAGATAGCGCTCGTTTCTTCATGATTTTCTTCCCCCCCCCCCCCCCCCAAAGTTCATAAACATAGTCGAAGGGGCGCAATTACAGTGCAGTATGCATCATATGATGCTTTAGTTTTATTTAAGCGTGACATCAGTATCAGTGCTCAGGATTGGTCTTTCATATTCGGAATCAAAAACGTGAATGATACATATTCTAAAAGTATGGTGTTTTGGGCTAGTTGGTTAGATACATCAGAGGTGGTCATAGCGCTAGAAGACACGGACAAGAACGAGAGATCAGGACCAGCGCTATCGAGTTTGATAGGATTTGAATAACCGGACCATTCAATGGGGACGCTTTCGCCAACGAATCTGCCATTTCGTTGAGAAGTTGACCCTTATGCCCTGACAGCTAAACCAATCCAATCAAAGACAAAAGAGGGGGAACTAACGATTTGAAAGCGCGCAAGACGTGGGAGTCAGCAGAAGTAGTGTGAGAAGAGCACAAAGACAGATAATCCGTCACCACCATTGTGGAACGTGCTGATGTATTTAGTTTACGGAAGGGCTATAATTACAGCTCAAAATTTTGCTACACACATGGGTACAAAGTCTGGGAGGCGAAGAGAAAACGAACAATCGAAAGAAGATAAAATATTCCAATTCCACACTTTTCTTCGCTTTGGGAAGCATCAGTCGCAAGAATTGTCTCGATCGGTATGTGCAAGAAGTAACCGATTAAGATATAGTTTAAGTTGCGGTAAGATAGTAACTTTGCATTTCCGGGAAAAAATATAATCGAACTGTATTTTAATGGAATCGGTATTGCAAAAAGAAACAGGAGTCATCTGACGAATTTGGACGTTTAAATGATCTAGGAAGGGTTTGCATACAAATAATTTGAGGTGCAAACAGCGACAGCCTCCGCACGCGCTGGGAGTCTGCGTTGCTCAGCTCGGACCTGCAGTACCAACTCTGGGCCATCCAGTGGGCCGAGCAAGCCGCCAAGGGCCAACAACCCTTGGCCGAAGCGTAGGCATTGTCCAGGCCCACCCCACCAAATCGCAGGGCACTCAATAAAGTTATTTGAATAAATGTGTGGAATCTCGGCCAGTACCAGCCAACAAAAAACAATTCAGGCTAGGAGATAAAGACTGATGGTGAGCGCCGTAAAGGGGATTCATATAGCCTTAAAAATTATTGTACAGCTAACAATCGAAAACGCGTAACAATAGAAGGGATCCTAGCTTCCAGATGTCTAATGTTAGAGTAGCCTTTAACTTCTGTAGTATTGCTGAATGTCTTGCTTCTACCATCGGGATGTTCTTTTGAGCTTTGATCCTAATTTTGTAGGTTCGCCCAGGAGCCAGACGTCTGAAATACTCCGTTAGAAATCGCCTGCTTAGGCAGTTCAGGTTGCGTGACGTCGAGAGTGGCACCTAAGAATAATGAAGGATTTCTGTTCACTCTGATTGGGTTATGTCACCTCACTCTCCAGGAATCGAGCTGGTCCGAGCTTCCAGAGGCACGTCGCCCAATCTATGAGCGATGAAGTAGACGACCGACCTTGTTCAAGCGGTCGTGGGAGCGTCTTCTTGCTCATCTCTTATGCAAGTGGTTTCAGAAAAATATCAAAATCGACTAAAAACTCCATAACGGTGAGAAGCCTGGAAAACCGATGAGCCCTGAGCAGTCCTTCCTTCCCCTCCAAGAGCATTACGAAGGACATACAACTATGAAGGACAGATTGTGAATCCTCTTGTGTCCTGTGTCGAGCTGCTAGATATGTTCAATTTACCACGATGCACCAAATGAACCAAGTGATACCCACTGTGGTTGCTTAGTGGCATTGGCGTTGCCCTGCTAAGCACGAGGTCGTTGGATCACATCCCGGCCACGGCGGCTGCATTTCGATGGGGGCGAAACACAAAAGCGACCGTGCATTGGATGCACGTTAAACTCCCCTATACTACGGGCCTGCCTCAACATCGGATCGCGCTTTTTGCACGTCAAACCCAAGAATGTTGTTTTAACGAATTAAGCGTATTTGCTTATCGTATTTCCTGTGTGCATAACTAACTGAATGTATTTGCATATCGTATTTGCTGTGTGCATATCATAAATCATTCATTGAGCAGCAATGAATTCTCTGCCTACGCCGAAGCACAGCAGCGGCCATAGAACGAGCCTGTGGTAAAGGTCCACTCCTCGATTAGCTGGCAAAAATCATCTGCGTAAGCAAGGCGGAGCTGCGCATGACCGTTCTGGTTGATGTTCGGCTGCGCAGCATCGAAGGCTTGCAGGACTTCGTGCAACTCACGGGCGTCGTCAGAGACCGGGTCACGTGCTATACTCGCGAAGACGGACGGAAGCAGCTGGACAACCACAACAAGCAGTGCTGCAGGCACTGCTTCACCGGCACTGGCTTCACCGCAACAGCCGGCGCTGGCTTCACCGCAACAGCCGGCGAATGTTGCGCGAGAATGAGCCAGCCATCGAGCCATGGGCAAGTACAGTTCAGGGTGCGGAAAGAAAGGTTGCGGCCCGTTTCTGTAGCGTCGCATTAATACTCGCCCACCACGACGGAACCCTCTGGGCAGGATGTCGACATGCCCTGAAAATTCAGTGCCACGTGGGATATGAATGGGATGGACGGATGGATGGACAAAGCTTTTATTGGAAACCAATGGCCGGTGCTTTCCTGAGTTGCGGGAGCCGACGGTGGTTAGGCGGCCCGGAGTCCCTGCTCATATGAATGGGACTATCAAAGCTATTTTTTGTCAGGCTGTGTGTTGTGATGGAGCTAGTAGTAATGAGGAAAAGACAAGGAGGTTTAACCATAGAACGCATAGATATTACAATCTGTTTCTATTCAATTTCTGCAATAAGCATTCTCCGATCAGTTCAACCTTTTTGGGGCCATCGAAAATTTCCTTATTTATCATGCCAATAAACGTATCAATCAATTTTCGGATGCAAAATAATTACCTATGAATCTGATCAAATAAAGCGCACAGCGGTTTTGGATTGACTATTTCTAATCAAATGACGCGAAACTTACGTAACCATCGACGCAATTATTGGGTGGTGACCCACAGCGTTGTTCGAACCACCAAATCAATGCTCTCCTCGTTTATAGCAGCTCACTTTTGTTTGCTTTCAAAGCAAACAGCATCACCTACCTTGACATGTTCGTCTTATCTAACTGACTGACAAGAGGCGAGGATAGCGCAGAAGCGCAGAGGGTTTCGGTAGGGCCGAGCTAGCCCAGTGAAAAAAGATAACCGGTTGAGGAGGGTGGTGCCGGAGTCTGCGATTGGTGCCCTTCCCCTTGCCTATAGCTTGCGGTGGCTGGTCGAAAATCGTGGCGGCGTGCAACGGAAGGTTAAAATGCCATTAAAACGGATCCTCAGCGAAGAAGAGCTTACAGAGCGATGTCGTAAACGTGCCGAAAGGGCTCGAGCACGTTACACTGCCACACAATAATTATACGCAAATAAGTCCATTCTCCCCGACAGCTCCGAGCAGCTAGTGTCCGAGTGACCGGTAGGCAGACATCATCTATTCCTTTCGGAACGGGGCAGTTTCCGGCTATTCCGTTCAGTTTCGTTTGGCATATTATTGAATAGTTAATGTGTACGCGTCTCATTGACGTGCTCAGTTCTCGCGGTTTTGTGACGCCGCGTGACAGACTGGCGAAGGGGGCGCTGCCCGAAAACTTTTGACCAATAGCGGAGGGTTATGGCAAAAAAGGTGTAGAATATGAAACAATTTTTCTTTTGATTGGTCTAATCAGTGCATAATCAATGTGTGCACGTCATATGAGATGGAGAGTTTTGGCCGTTTTGGTGACGTCGCGTGACAATGGGGATCGACCCGACAAATGCTGGACCAATCGGGAAATGCTGATTGCAGAAATGGCATAGCCTTATGTTATAGCGCCCATGTTTTATGAAATTCCACTCACCTGCGGTAAAGCGCGCGTAGACCAGACCGGGTCCATGCCTTTAAAATAAGACTTCGACAGCATGAGGATGCAGTAGCCAAGATACCGATATCTGGCAATCTAGCTGCGCACTCTTCAAAACGGCTATGTCACCCAATATTTTCTCGGACAGACCAGTTACTGACGCTTTTTGTTTAAAACTCAGCAGTTCGGTCGCATGCGTGTCAGTGCATCTTCACTCGTTTTGGTTCTAGACACCATTGAATTCTAAAAATAAGGGTTTCGCACAGGATGTCTTGCACCATGTCTTTGAGGCACGTGTTTCGCGTGTCATATACGTGTTTTTTTATGTGGTTGCATGCCTTTTTCTGCTCTATCAAACATTTTAAATGCACCCATACACGTTATATTCCCGTATCTACGTATGACAAGCCTGAGTGAATGAATAAACAGTTGTTAATGCGCAAGGGCCATGGTGAACTCGTTTGTCGAGCTTGTGTTTTCGTGTTCGCCACATTTTAAGCGCCATATGTCCTATATTCATGCCATACCATCTAGCCTCCACTGAAGCACTTCTACAATTTTGTATATATGTTAATGCGTTCACTCCACTAAGAAGTCGCTGAGGTTAAAAGTACTTGTTAGTTACAGCGGATCTACCTTTGCAATTGTGTGTTATGCAAGTGTTCCGCCCGAGCCTTTTCCTCTGATGTGTGTGGGGTGCAACATAAAGCACTGTGAAATGTGTTGCTAGTAAGATTAATTTCGCCATTTAAAAGCAACGAGAGTGTTCAACACTGTCTTGTAACACCTAAATATCCTATGTAATTAAATTCCCTTTGACATTTTGGCCGACAATGGCACTTCTTTAGTGCTCCCAATGAAAATCGCGTTAAAATGGTGCTACTGTATGAATACGAAACTGCTGCAGTAGTCATGAAGTTTGATTTCGCCGTTTCTCATATTGTACGTTCGTACTCAGACCTACTCTACTATGCATTCGTCCAGAGAGAAAGCCGCTATATTCGAGTATGGAACTTTCTATGTTGAAGAGATCACAACTAAAATAACAGCATCTTGCACAACGATTATACATCATGACCGACGTCATTTCAAGTTCAAGGCTCAGTAGTGTTCATTACACATCCGCTAAGTAAACGTGTGGGTCCAATTATTTAAAAAAGATTAATACATGCAGTCGTTAATTCAGCATCAAATAAGCGAAGCATAAAGGAGAGGTCAATACAGTCAAGAAAGCGACACATGAACGTGGTCGCAGAAGCCTTATAATCCGCGCTCGCCGTCAATAAATCCGAAGCATGACGACCGGGAGAGGTCGAGAAGTTTCTTGTAGAACCGCCACGCCTGCTGCGGGGTTTGGAAGACGACGCCTTCCCTTCCATGTTTGCCGAAGCCGCAAGAATAGCTGTGGTAGAGATGCGAGGACATCTTCCACGACGAATTCCACGACCGACAAAGCTCGTAGAATTCCGTCCTGGTCAAGAACTCCCGCGCTACCGAAACCGGAACTCGCTGCACCTTGCCGACGTCGCACGACTCGGTGGCTTTCGAGAGCGCGACGGACACGGCCGTCGCCGAAAGGAGCAGGTAGCACACCGAACGACGAGGCGAGATCTCGGCACGACCGGTGGGCGTCTTCTCAAAGACCGCCATCTCGGTGGGCGATGGCCACCTGCCGTCGTTGCGGAGCACGGAAGTGGTCGGGTAAAGCAGCATCGACTGTGGGGAGTTCAGGGCGTTCGCGAGAGCTCGCAGCCTGGAAGCATACCGCGCGGGACGCGGGTGGGTTGCTGGGTACGGGATAAAGAATCCAAGAGTGCAGTTTGCCTTCCGCAGCGCAGTCGCGACGTGCCGGACCTTCCGGACGAAGCTTGCGGTGACGACTCGCAATGCGTCCGCCTCGTGCAGCCACAGACGAACGCCCGCGTAGCCCTCGGATCGTACCAAGCGCAAGGCGTTGCGGGCGAATTTCCTTCGAGCCCCACTGTCTCCATTCGTCAGGAGCTTCGAAAAGGCCGAATCCCGCTCGAAAACAGCCGCCAGCGCCGTCCAAGCTCGATTATACGTGTCGCCCCGTGGTTTTGTGACGTGCTGCGGTTGCGGTTTCAGTGCGCCTGTCCGGGACGTTTCCGGTCTAATAGTCATGTTGTTTGCGAGGACGTAGCAGCATCGGATGAGCACGTCACAATGTCGAGTTCTTCGACGATCCGCGGGGGTCTGGCTATTACCTGCTAGTTCGTAGTTGTACAAGATGTCGTCGCGGTGTGTGTAGAGGCAGACGTGGCTTGCCAGGTTGGTGCCGTCGTAGTGCCGCTGCGGAGTCCTCGAGGGGTCGCCAACAGTAAGAATATCGGTCGTGGTGAAGGTGCCGGCGCGTCTGTCATCTGTAAATGAAATGCAGGGCAAGCGTTAGGGAAAATATTAATTTATATTGAATAAAAGCACTGTTGGAGCGACGCAACAACAACCACCTATACTTCTGTACTTCTCGCGAAAGAACATCAGTTTGCACGCATCAGAAATGGATCTGCGTATATGGTTTTCCTCGCGAATCCTCCCGTACTTTTGTGAACATAATTGCTGCTGCTGTCTTGCCGAATAGTTCGTACATAAAAAAAACTAAAACGTGTCCGATGGAGGACTCAAACTTCGGTCGCCCAGCACAGAAGCGCGATGCCCTAGCCATTATAGCCACAATCATAAGTACACTTCGATACTGTCATCTCCAACTAGCTCGTTGAGATGATCGCCGAGTGTGGTGTGTCACATGGTGTAAAGGCCGTTTCACATGATGCGCTTTTAAGCGCCCCGGAAGTGCGATTTATGTCGCATGCGACGGAAATCGCAGTGGCAGGCGTCGACCGATCGCAGCGGTCGCAGCGATTTCCGACTCAGCCAAAACTCTACTCAGCCGAGCTTGCTCCGACTCGTATTTACCAAAATTCTACTCAGCCAGGCTCACACGAACTCAGCCTCAAGGGTCGGTCCAAGTCCTATAGTAAGCTGACTAGTGAGTGAGTTCGCCGATCTATTTATACATTACATGACACTAAAGTTGTGAACTGTGCGGTGCATAAGCAAATATTGTATAGGAGTCCGCGTTGAATTGGATGATCGAAATGAAGGACAATTGTACACAGAGAAGTTATAGTTTTATACAATTTAATTGACCGTTGCATGAAAGCTTCGCCTTATGTCGATTCCAACAAGTGCAGTGGATCTGCACCATATTTTTGCCGATACCGCTAGCTATCTTGGTCATTACTGGGTGACCTCATTTCGTACATTTCAACGCAAAGTTGAATAAATGACTGTGGTGCAACATATTCAAAAAACGCCTTATATCAATACAAGTACAACAATCAAAACATCATAAAAAATTGCGCATAATAAGATGCACACAAGTTCAAAATACATGTGCAGACGGAATCGCCCTTCGGCCGAGTTGGCCGCCATCTTTCGCAAGAAAATAAAAACAAACCAGCACTGCAATGAGACCACGCATAGGCATGCCACTTACTGGGACCATGGGCTATCGAGGACACATACGTGGAACCTAGCAGTTACCGCGAGGTAGCGGCTACGGACGCTGGCACAGTTCCCACCCGGCCACTAAACCACACTGGACAACTGTGTTCACTCTGTACTAGTATTTAGGCACGCTTTTATTATCTATGTCTGAAAGTTTTATTGTGATCTCCTCAAAAATTTCACAATGTTTAGATTCTGAAACTTGCAAAGGTAAACAGTTTTATTCAATTGTTCATGGAGAATGCTCAAAGTGCTTAGTGATATAGCCAATGTTTTACACTTTTCCTCAGAACAATATGCAGTATGCTATTCACATTCGAGCAGCTTTTCAACAGCAAGAAAATGAATCATTCTCTCCTGTTTTGAGCATTGGTTTAATGCAGGCTGTTCAAGCCGGGCATAACGTTTTGCTAAAACAATCCATTCGGGAATACCAGATTCGATTGTACTTTGAGGCTTCCCTTGCACTTTCTTTTGTCGATTAATCTAGTTTGTAACGGCCCCTATTACCATGCTCTAGCATTGATCTGATACAAGTACATGACTAGCTCAACAGGCCGGGATACTCGCTTTAATTTCCAGTGAAGAAACCATAACATCTGCTCCAGTCACGTAGGTTTTTGGTAATCTGGGGTTTTCAGCCCCACTTTAAAGTAATGCGCAGGAACAGGAAGAAACACACGCAAGTCAACAAGATTAGCCGATAGTTCCGATAGCTTTCTACATTAGCCCCCCCCCCCCCCCCCCGTCTCCCCTGTCACTACGAATACAAAATTCCAGCGCTATTATCTTGTTATTAAACAAAGGTACTCATAACAACGTATTTTATGTTTGCCGTGAGGCTACGCCACCGCACTTCGTGCAGCATATTAAGTTATGCTTCTTGGAACAGATTCACAGTATACTAAAAGTGCGAGACTGTAGACGTCGCCCATGTCCGTTAGAATCCTATGATGTTACGTACACAAGTGAGTGCAGCTCCTAAAAAGCTTGTGGTGTCGGGTATTACGCCTTTTGAAATATTCAGAGAGGACTTCTATACATAATTACATCACTCGCGTCGCGATTAGTGAACCAGGCTAGTACTATCAGATTGAAGTTCACTACATAACTGCCATTTCACGTTCAATAATCACACACAGATCATTTGCGGCTTCCTTCAGGGGCAGACGTCAGCTCTCGGGTTGGTGCTTGCTCCTGCGTTTGGTGCAAGAATACGCCTATGAGCAGGCACCGCTCTTGCGCGATTGCGAGCAATATGCGAGCATCATTTCTTCAGAAGCTGACGCTGCTACATAAAAGTGTTTTTCCGCGCGTAAAAGAAGCCCGCGAATACACCCAAAATTGCCGCGCGACTGGCCACGCGAGGCACTTTGCTTGTATTCGGGGGCTTATTTCACGCTCGGAAAAACGCTTTTATGTAGCACGTATTGAGCAACAGAAAGCTGCGTCGGGAATTTTTGATGTTGCTCTACAAGTTTCTCCTTGACACTCTTTATCCAATTATAGTATTTGAGAAGCTCATTAATTAATTAGGACTACTTATGTAATTTGGCGGAATGCATAAAATAATCTGAGTGTCTCCAAGCGACGGCAAAAACATTACCTTGGTTCTGTTCAGCTACGTAGCATTTTAAAGTTTGGCTGAAGTTAAGTGAAACACCCTGTAGAGCTAGAAAGGGACCGCCAGCGGCGAGCGGAAAAGCTAGAAGAACCTGATAGACGTATACAACTGTCACACGGGTAGTCGAACCGCAGTTAAGTTTCACGCCAGTTAAGGCTAACCGCAGTTACACCTATACCCCAGTCACACGGGCATACCGAAGGTCCTTTCATGTTAAGGAGCATAGAGCTCTCAAAGGAACATTAGGTCAAGGGATATGTATCAGTGCTACACGGTCGCCAGGTGGTCTCCGCTGAAGCTTTTGGCAGAAACCGCAACGTACTCTAAAACGCAAAAGTGACGAAAACACACACACACACGAGGACACTTCGATGCGTAGCAGCTGATAACCAAATCGCACATGGCACCCATTTTGCTCACGAGGGTTGCAATGTGGGCTTGTTGGTAACGCATCTTGGAGGGTTAACGGCAGCGCGATGAAAGTACGAACTGAACTTCGATAACAAACAATGTTCGAAGTTAGCGCCGTGTCTTTTAATCGCGCTACCGTAAACCCTCCAAGACCCATTTTGCGTCGGTGTTGCTGATTGTGACAATCCGTGCCGGCGCTGTTGTACCGGCGCATTCATCATTGAGACTGCAGGTGTCACGAAAGTGTTTAGTGCTTATAAACTTCTGTAATATAGTGAAACTTGTCTTAACAGGCAAAAATTGAACTTTCGTATTTATAAAGAATTTTGTTTTCTTCTGTCGGACGCCCTCTGGGCTCAAAAGTATTCCTTTGAGATTTCAAAGGACAAACGCGGACTCCTTTGGCTCAAAGCTCCCTTCAACTAGGCCTCCTTTGATGCGCCCGTGTGACAGCGCGCGTCCTCCCTTGAAGTAAAGGATCTTTGATTCAAAGGATTTTGAAAGTGCCCGTGTGACTGGGGTATTAGTCACACGATAAACCTAACCGTAGTTATTCCGCTAACCATGGTTGTCGCAACCTGAGGTTGGCCACCTCAGTCAAATTCATAACTAACAAAATGGCGGCCCCCAACTCCGACGCCTGCAGCTCGGCTCGCAGCGAAACATCCTCCCAAAAGCCTGTCAACTTGTCTGTCGCGGTGATGGAGGCCTTGATACGCATTTGTGAGGACAAACTGACGGCTCTGCGTTCAAACGCACGCAACTCGCGCATACATAGCGTCATAGTGGAGACTCCGTCCTGCCGGCGGGGGAAGGTCCATATAATGTCAAACAAGTTCGCCAGAATCTTGAGAATCTGAACAAAAAAATACCGGTGAGCGATATTCTACTTTACTTGTAACGAAACGATGAATTCTGTCAGAAATTTGTGTGACGTGTAAGCACTGGCTTGGAACCGTATTATTAGGTCTCCGCCTTCTGCGGCGACAGGATGGAAACAACGAAAGATACGCGGCGTGTGGCAGCGCCGCAGTCCAGTTTACGGTAACTGTGGTTACGTCAAGTTGCCGCGGTTGGGTATAACTGCGGTTAAGGCTGCCCGTGTGACAAGCGTAGTATTTGCATTGTGAAGAAACCCAGTGCAAGCAGATGGCGCCAGGATATCCTGAAACAAAGTTCCCGTAACGATCCCATAGGGCATTTGATAGCATGTGCAAAAGTCGACCATTAAAAGCAGCGCAGTGCATCCTGCAGCGAGACAACCACGTGGAATCACGTGAATACCGGATAACACTCAAGTCAATAACGAGGGCTGCACACGTCGTCCCATAAACAGTTGCGAGAATGACAGAGAAACGCCAATGAGGGAACTAGAATTCTACAAATCTCGAATACTCCACAGGATCATCGACAATGTGCAACGGTTCTGATGGCTTCTTCCCCATAAAGCTCTACCGCTGTCTGATATTTCGCTGTCGAAGGAATTTTCATCTGCGCGCACCTCACCGACCTTTGTGCTTGTTGTTGTCGTCGGATCTCTCGGTGTCCTCCTTGTTGGTCGACGTTTTCTCTCTGTCCGTGGTGGTGGATGGAGCTGTGGCTGGATCACTCTCGGTTTCCGTGGGCGGGTACTCGTGGTCTTCCAGGTAGCCAGACACCCACAACACGAGTAGCACCCACAGCAGCATGAACGTGGCGCACACGGCTGTAGAGAGGCACACGCGCAAAACACGCCGGGACGTGGACGGGTCGGAAGCAAAGCTGCGACTACGGCTGCCCTGGATGTCCACGCTAAAGGAGATGCGGCGCCGCTTGCGTGCCCGGCTTCGACGGCGGCTGCCTCCGCTGCGAACACGCATTCAACGCCCTTGAGAATGGGGATGGCCTACTGTTGAAGAAATCAATTTGGGCAAGCAATCTACTGCATAACGCAGACAACCGTGGTATGTTTGAATTGCAGACTGCATGGGTGTAAAGAGAAATGACGTTGTCGGGGACGATACGTTACAAGGTGGAGTGGTGAAGGGATAGAGTCGGCTGACGGATGAAGGACAGACCTGCTTCCTGTGATGAACATTAATTAGGCTTGTGATGATGACAACCGCAACTCGAAACTCGTGGTGCCATACCTCGAAGGAGGCGGCGCAAAATCCGCGCCGCGGCACTCACGGACCGCTGACGCTGAATAGAGCACGCGCAACATTGTCTCAGCGCCAAAAAAAATGACATTCAAGCGTATGGTGCACTGTATCTGGCTTTTGAACGTTTGAACTTAACAAACTTAACAAAATTACTGAGAATACATAAGAAAATACTAAGGCTGATAGACAAGGCTATAGTTCTAGCACCTAGCGACCCACTATTTAAAAATATAAGATAATCAAAGTGACTGATCTATATCAATACCAACTACTACGAGAGTACTGTCTTAGCTGCAAACGCTCACTTTTTGTTTATGGAGATGGCGAATCTTTGCTTAAAGGAAAAGGCCTATGAAACAAGAAATACAGAAATGTGTAACGTTCCTTACTTTCGTACTAATTATGGCTTTCATATGATTCAATGTCTTCTTCCGCGAATTCTAAATCATTACACTAGCAAAGGTATGTGTCTCATTTAAGTGTCGCAGAATTATAGCGGCTCTTTTTGTTGTATATAAGCTATCTCGCAATTTATTTCAGTGCAGAAGATTGCAGCAGGTTTACTTGTTGTATAAACTATGTATAAACTATGTTTTCAGTTTTCCATTATGGCTTGATCTTTACGTAAAACAATGTGACAGTTAAACAAAAAGGTGCTGTGATATTGTGATGTCCTTCAGCTGCTGCCATTTGGCGGAGGATCCCTCAAGCCGTCATTTAAACGGCTTTTCCCTACACCTCCTGTTACACTGTACTGTGACGAAGCAAATAAAGCAATCAACCAGTTTCTCTTCACCTACAAATGAGAAAAGGCATCCGGGCTTCAGGAAAGCGACTCTGCGCCAGAGAGAAATGCTATGCAATTTATGAACATTGCGAAAAGTTTCCACGTCGTCCCATTCCCATAGGTGCATGCAATAACCATCATTTGGTGGCTATGTCTCAGACGGCAAATTATTGGTACTTCGGAAACGGCTTCGCTGGCCCGACGTACACCTTCCAGGTCAGTTTCAACATTCATCCAGGGGGCACCTTATTCGCAAATTGCCCCGATTATTCAATTGCTATGACTTAACATTCCAAGGCGACCCCTGGTCCAGTGGCGTAGCAGAAATTTTGTGCAGGGGGGGTCACGTTGCAGCGCCGTCTCTTCCTTACAGAATTTGCTGAGGGATCAAATACATGAATAATAACTGCATTGCCACTGCCAATGTCATTGTGTATTAGATGCTGCAAACAAATTCTTGAACGCTACGCACTGTCACAGCAAGTAAAATATGTATTTTGTCATAAAAGAATATATTCTTATCCCCAAAAATTGTGGCTGATATCTGATATGAATGCTTGCATGTTTTTTGTATATTGAATAATTAATATAAATATCGTACGAAATTTAGAACTACATCAGTTGGAAACCAGCAAAGCAGCCCATGCCGCTGATATGAAAAACGTAAAGTACATGAAATGAACAAGTTGAGGAGGAATAAACTTTATTTGTGTAGCAGATTTGTGAGACCTATAGGCCTCTCTACCTGGACGACGGCCTCGAGCCCTTGGGCTCTGGCGGCATCTTCGGCCTGCTGGATTGCCCTATGTTGATCTTCCGGTGCAGAGCTGAGCAGCGCGGTCTCCCACTGCTCTCTGGTCTTGTGTGTTTCATTCTGTGCGGGTGTCCCAGGACAAGCCCAAACCATAACTTGTAAGTCCGCCCTTTCTTGTCAGAATCAGCATCTATCGGTGCAAAGTTCTGGATGGTAACGGTGGTAGGCCACCGGGTTCGGATATGTATCTGTTTGTAACAAGTGCCATGCCGTCGCTTGCCATCTACTTAGCGATGGGTGTGCCGGGGGGAAACGGGCCCTTCCCGATTTATAGTGTTTGATGATCTCGGTAAAGCTGGTCATCCGGTCTCTCTCCGCTCCCAGTATTTGCGTTTCACCTGCTCGGTTCGACAGTTCTCGAGTCAGGTTGTGCGCTATTTCGTTCCCGAGAAGGAAGGAGTGTGCAGGTGCCCATATAATGTAAGCATCTTGATATTCACGAAAGTTGGCTAAAATTCTTAGCGCTTCCGGCGAGATTCTTCCTTTGGCATAGTTCTTGACGGCAGTGTTGGAGTCGCTAACTATGATGTTGGCCTCCGTGGAGGCTATTGCCAGTGCTAAGGCAGCCTACTCCGCCCCCTCCGGCTTTTCTGTTTTTACAGTGCCACTAAATCTGGAGTCACCCTCTAGACTCGTAGCAACTATCGACATACTCTGTCTATTTGTGTACTCCGCCGCGTCCACATAGACCACGCCCCTGCCACTACTGAATATTTTGTTGAGAGCTCTCGCTCTTGCGATTCTTCTATCTTCGTGAAACTCCGGGTGCATGTTTCTGGTGACTGAAGGTAATGAGAGATGTTCCCTTATTTTCCTTGGGATGTCTCTCCACAGTCCATGCTGTGCTTCGTAGGTTATTCCGATATCGTCTAAGATGTGTCTGTCCGTTAAACTATGCGTTAGTCTTTCATACTGCGCCACTCTCTGGGCCTCAATAAGTTCGTCTAATGTGTTGTGCACGCTGAGCGCTAGAACCTCTCGTTTGGCGTATTTGCTGGAACTCCCAAGGCTTGCTTATACGCCCTTCTAACGGTGCATTCTATCTTGGCTTTCTCCGCATCGTAGAGCTTAAGGTAAGGGATCACATATACGATACGACTAATTACGAATGTTTCTATTATTCGGATAAGATCGTGCTCTTTCATGCCATAGTTCCTGTTGGATATCCGCTTTATTAGTGTGATTGTTTGGTGAACACTATTATCCAGTAGTCTAATGGTTTCTCCATTATGACCGTTTTCGGATATGCGGAGTCCCAGTATTCTTAGGCTGTCCACTTTCGGTATCCTGGTGCCTTCTACTGTGACCACAACGTCGGGCCTTTCCTTAATGTTTTTTCGACCCCTGCATGTGGGTCTATAGAGCAGATTGAGACAAAAAATTTAATCAATCTTTCTCATTCTAGAACTTTGTTTACATTATTGTACATATGCAACGGCCAGGGAAAAATCTTAAGGACGCTGTCCTTCGTTCCAATGCATTGCGCAGGAGCACCTGTCACCGGTCGTGTATGGAGTAATTGCACCAAAATTATAGTCGCAACAGAAAGCACATATAAAATATAGTTCTTCAAAATGTACATTAGAAATGCGAAGATACTATGAAATATAGAAAAGCGAAGGTACAGCTTGATAAAGGGCAAAAAAGTGTCAGTGGAAACAAAGTTCACTGCATGTATACACAAAACCTCGCAACAAGATATTTAAATATACGTAAAACTCTCCAACAAATCTACTTATTTAAGCAAAAGTCACTGTATAAAATTAATGCGTCAAACAAGGCAAGCAAACATGTTGCGCAATCACAGACAGTAACCTTTATGCATAGAAAGAGAGACAATCCAGGCAAGAACAAAACTATGTTCACAGAAATCGTGATAATGTACTTGGGCCACGCTGTGGTCGCGACAGCGCCATATGGGTAGAATAATAGAGGAAGAATGCAGAAATCAATACGAAAATGCGTATTTTAACTGCCTGCACAGCGACAATTATTCTGCACCAAAAATTAAACAAGGGTACTGGTTTGGTTCAAGAAAGAAGTAAAAGCAGGTAGCTAAAAAGGAAAGAAAAGGACAAACGAAAGCCACAGATGATGCGGCAGGTTTAACTATACCGCCAATACCCGAGTGTGTTTGTTGGGTAACGCCGCGTGGACCGAGCTTTCAATGAGCAAGGTCGGTCAAAATTGCTTATTGATGTCCTCGTAATGTTCGTATTCGTATGGTAATTTCGATCATAAAGTTAACTGTTTCTATAAACGGCAGAAATTTCTGCGGTTTTAAAAGATAATGAACCGTCATACGTTTTCATAATAACGCGTTTATGGACCTGAAGGAACAGAGTTTTTTACTTGCAGTGATATTTCCTGATTCGCTATCTAAAGGAAAAACTTAACTCGGCAGGGAAGTTTAGCGAAGAGATCAATGACTTCGGACATGTTGATGTCGACGCCTGTGGGCGTATAGAAGCGCCTGACCAACCTTGCGTTCCTTCACACATTGTAGAGCGAAAGTAGCTTTTAGTAATTTCGTGCTTGAAAATATTCTCTCTGGCAGTGTTCTCTGGAAGGGTGTCAAGAATCTGCAGCAGTTTGTACACAATTGGATAGAACCTGCAGTCGCAATAAAGAGAGGGCATCTATTCAGTGCTGGGGCGCTGGCTTCCTGCTTTGTTCACCAACTTTGTTCACGGTAGTCGCAGTTCTCCCAAAGCAGTCCTCGCATCCACGTCCTGCGCCAAAATGGCCAAGAGATTTTCTGCTCCTTTCTCTCGAACATCTTGCATTGGTGGTATTGCGGAAGGTACAATTACAGAAAAGTCCTTCATGATTGTCCTGCCCTTTTCGAACCGTTGGTGCAACTGTGCTAATACGTGGTCCATGAATGGAATGAACACAGTTCTACGGAAATATTCCTCAGTATTTTCTGATGCAACGATCCCACGATCCTGCTGTCGGACACCGGTTCGTTGGCTGGTGATTTCCACATCCAGTTTTTTTTTTGCCACTCCCTGTACCTCTGTAAATATTTTGAAAATGAAGCAGTCGCATTCTTGCAGTCATTTTCGATCGCCTGCTGTACCACATCCATGTCGCCAATGGCGGCGCTCATGTCGATGCCGCAACAATGCTTTTTTTTTCTTTTGTGGGGCTGGGACACCGAAATGCAAAAAAAAGACGCAAATGAAAGCATGTTGACCACAATCGAATGCCTACTTTGGTCAGCTAATGTGGCTACCGAAGGAATATCGAACAAAACGTGAGACGCTTGGTCCACACAGAATCATATGCATACTGCTCAGTATCCGACACCGGCAAGACGCAAGCTTTTCCGGAGAGGTTGCAATAACATCGAAGTCAAGGTGATGCCCTCGAGCGAACGCGTTGCAATCTATCGAATTCCCACAGTGATGGCGGCTAGCGACCATTGTTTCTTTTTCTCGTCTACTAGCCAGAAAACGTCTAAAACGCCGCCTGGCCAAAATCCACTCGGTCAGAGAAAAATGTCACAGTTTCGCCCGAAGGGCGAAGCAATGAATGCGATAGCAACACAGCAATGTCATACGAAGTAAGGTGAGCGGCTTTGGTAGCAATATGAATTGTAGTAAACATGAGCTGATTAAGTAAGCAGGTGTGCTGCGGCGTAAGAGACCGACATGAAGAGAGACTCGATGACCACGAGAAGACGCGTGTGAAATGGTGGTGTTGATGAGAAGCGCTGCCCGTGGGCAGCGCGTGCGAAGGGACACACCTGTAGCGCTGCACTGTCGATCCGGGCAGCATTGCATGTGTAGCGTGCGTTGGAAAATGTGACCCGACTATTACTAACTGAATGAACAAGCGTGGTGTGAGCGCCCACAAATACGAATAGATCACACTGAATGACTGCAGACAACGACTGTCAAAACGCTGGCAGCAAGCATACGCCGCAGCGGGCGAAGGTACGTGCGGTCTATCGCTGCAACGGAAACTGAGCGGCGAATGCACAGCGCATAAAGGTCAGAGCCGCGTGGAGATAAGAGACGGTGCGAGCGAGCGACGAGCGCGGTTGTTGGCAGAGTAGAAATGCGCCCCCCCCCCCCCCGCTCCTTCCGGCGCTCGCTTCCCGCTTCCTTGCTTGCGCGTGGAAGATTGAGTGCGTTCGTTCTCCGTGACAGCGTGCGCGCTCGGGCATACTGCGCGCGGCGAAGATTTTATCTATACGGTACCTCACGGCGACGGCGACGACGACGGCGACGCCGACGGCAGAAATCCGGTGGAAGTGTCCATATAATTGCTATCGCAATAAAACGAACGCGCCCCGAAGTGCGCCACGCCGTGGTCGAGGCAACACGAGAAAACCGCATGCACTCTGGCTGGTTCTGGCAGCCCGCGGATAGCGAGAACAAGAAAATTGAAGAGGCTCAATGTGTCCTCGCGAATAGAAGTCCCAGTATAAAAAATTAATAAGAACGTAGTTACCTTTGCTGGCTTTAGTGTCTTGACATGGACGCCTTGGCGCAGATGAAAAAAAAATGTTGATATTCTTTTCTGTGACACGACGGCACAAATTAATCACCGCAACGCTTCGTCTCATCGGACCTCGCTGCGTGCTTTGTCGACTTGTCTTATAGTGCTTGATTTGGCTTGTCTCGTTGTATGGTGCGATGTACGACTTTAAAAAAGTCAATGCACCTTTGGCGTCAAAAGTTTACAAGAACATTAAACAAATAAGGTTCCGGAATATAAAATCTAAAGCAAGACTTTGGAAATGACAGTGCACCTTTCGCGTCAAACGTGTGTGAGAACTTTATACCGATAAAGTTTCGGAATTGAAATCTATGTGGTCCGTAGATTCTGCGGCCGCCGCGAGATGCCACAATGAGCACGCTCGCCATCGAAACACCCTTGAAACTTTGTGCTCAAATGGGGCTCCTTGCGCAATGTGACTTCAGGTGCATGGTCGTGGCCACGAAATCCAGCCGAGTTCGCAATGTTCGCGCCGAAATGTCTTTAGGAGCATGAGGGAGACATTGTAGATGTAATCCAGAATGATTTCTGGCGCCGGTGGTTGTTTTGGTCGGCGGTGCATATGACAGCACGAAAAAATTTCGGGGAGGGGCTGAAGCCCCATAACCCCCCTCCCTGGCACCGCCCCTGCCCTGGTCTAGGAAAGTAGTAGTTTCTCACTATCTTGGCCAGGTGATCTAAATGAATCCAGAACGCTCCTGTGGAGAATGGCAGAGCGCTGCGGCTGCGTCGTGCGCTACGCAGGCGTTTTTAGGTGCGAAGCACCTTATGCGCCCGGGCTGTCGGCGTCTCCTGTCGTAATCGTCGTCGTAGTCGCGGTAAGCAAGCGGTTCGTGCTCGCGCTCGGCACGCGCTCGTGCCCCTGCCGCGTTCGTCATCGTCGTCATCATCTACAGCTTGGCTGCGTTGCCGCTCATCACTCCAGTGTAGAATTTCACTTCTGTCGTCGTAATGGGGAGGCCGCGTTTACGGGGTTATGAGCCATTGCTTAAGGCAGTATGAGCCCATTAGCGGTGCATTACTGCATGCTTCGCATCTCTCCAGGTTTCACGTTAGTGGAGCTGCTTTTCGCTCAATGTGTCATTTTTCCTATGGTGAGAACGGCTGCATGACGATAAATTTCATGGCCGAAATACAGGCTAGCTATGTTGCAGAACTCTTAAATATGCCTAAAAGGTATGTTGTAATAATCACCTCGAATCAATACATTTTTATTTTATTATGATAAAGGAGTACGTGTGTTATGACCAAAGTGAATTCGCAACTGAAGTAGAGGAATCAGAGGAAGTGTAAGAATTAGTGTAAACCACAAAATGGGCAGCGTGAATTACCACAGATGACCAACGATTTACATTCGATTCAGACATATTTCCTTATATGGGAACATTTAGATTTAGATCATCAAGTCTTTGTAATGTTTAACCATGAACCACAGAGCCGATGTTCATAGTCACTGGAATATTGTCTGGTTGTTGAATAGGTTTTTTAGGGTAGCTGCAGGTCACGTCTTTTTATCTTCCTGTCCCTGAAGTGCAGATTGCGATTTTTAGATGCGGAGCATCTTATAGCGGCGGCCTGTCCCGCGGCGTCGTTGGCGTCGGCGTCGGCGTCCGTCCGCACCTCTCCCTATTCTCTCCACGCCAGCTGTTCGATACATAGAGTTTCATATTACTATAACTAGAGGGCAATGTGGCGCTGCGATCGTTCAACTATCATGGGAATGATGGGAAGTACAGGCTACGGATTGATATTCTGTTGACTGGCGAACTAGTCTACAGGTATTTTTTTTTGTCAGTTTTGGTTTCGCTAGTTTTGCTCCAAGCGCAGTTGCTACAATCCGCAGTGGGGCAGTGCGGCGCAAAACTCTCGAGCTCTCTGTATTTGTTCGGTCGCTCGAAGTAGCGATAGGGTTCTTTATTCTATGGCGATAGCGTGCTGAACTAGCAACTGGAACGATGCTTGTGTCGCGGCGTGTTGACGAAGCCCTTACGAGAAAGCGACGGCATCGTAAAAGGTGAGAGAACGTGTTTTGACTGTTTTGACCCTGCTTTGTTAAGTGTGTTAGGTTGACGCCGTAGCGTTAGCCGCTTTATCAAACTTCAGAAGATCGAAAAGAAGGTAACATACAAGCACAGTACTCGCGGGATCGAATCTCGGCCACGGCGGCCGCACTTCGATGGGGGCGAAATGCGAAAACACCCGTGTACTTAGATTGAGGTGCACGTTAAAGAACCCCAGGTGGTCCAAATTTCCCGAGTTCCCCACTACGGCGTGCCGCATAATCATGTCGTGGTTTTGGCACGTAAAACCCCATAATTATTTTTAAAGCACAGTACTACGCACATCTTCTCTGCTTAAAACCTTTAAAGCACGTAGAAAAGGTGGCATATCCCCACAAATAAGTTTCAGTGGCGGATTTCATTAAAATTCCTGGGATGACTGATCGGGCCGGCGTATGCGATCATTGTAACGCGTCGCGATACTGCATCTAGTGATGACTTTCGTGTGGGATGTCTGATCGGTTGTGGTTCCGTTGTAGTGTGTCAAGTACGCTCGCTTTTACACGAGCCCATAGAAATCCGTACCAGCTACGTTCGTTAGATTATGGGGGTATGCAGCATACTTTTCCGGCGCACAACATTCATAATTATATGAAAGCTTGCAGCTTTCATTTATATTTCAGCTTGCGATTACTCTTACTTTCCTGTCTAGTTTACTAACGCAGTGCCACTTGACTGACGGAAGAATGTTGCATGTGATAACTGAAAAAGAAAATGGTGCGTTTCAAATACTCTAGCTCAGATGAAGAAAGAAAAACACTATAGTAATGAGGTTGACTAATTCCTTGCTCATAACATTGGTGCATTGCAAAACCTGGAAGTGTGTGGTGGTGTCGTGCTGTCATTGCTCCTTGCAATTTAACTTGGTTAATGTCCGCATGAAATTGACTCCTTATACTTTTTAGTTTAGAGATTAGTATTAACATAAATGCAGTGTGTATATGTGTCGCTGTAGTCATTCATTTTTGTAATGTTGCCAGGATTGACATAAGATTGACAGTTGAAGGAAACGTAGCAAAAGGAAAATAGGACAATCAAGCACAGTTTTTTGGTTTGCTTGCAAAACACAGTGAGACAGAATTAGGAAGGGAACACTGAATAATCTAGTGACGAATGCACTGTAACCGCAGAATGTTATTGTGCAAAACACATTTATACGCTTAATGCAGGTGGGGCTTCTCACTACTGCATTGGTTTAAATAAAAGTACAGAAAACACAAGGACATGTGGTATAAGAACAATCTTGAAATGCGGCACAACAGAGAGGAAGACGAACACAGGCGCTGCAAATGCAGCGCTGCGTTGCGCTGCATTTCAAGATGGTTCTTATGTCAAAATACCAACTAGCCCAACAGTCAACTCTTTTAAAACGTGGTATAGTAGCACCACAAGAGCATAATACCTAATAGCACTACTGCCAACATTCGCCAGTGCAACTATTACAGCATTCCTCTTTGATGACGTACAAAACAGGCAATTATTACAATTCTTATTGGCATACAAGTAGCTGTATATACCTCTCTGTTATTTAAGAAACCTAATGTGATGATCAGTTGTGGTTCCCTTTTCTCCTTCTTGCGTTTCATTAAGTACATTTGGCATGACCACATTTTTTGTTCTGCGGCAAGTACATTCCTATGTATGGCACACCTGGTTTGCAGCATCGTTTTCTGCATTTTAGGAAAAGCCTGTCTAATGGGGACGAAGTAGTTCAGATGTTTGCATTTGGCACATCAACGTGGCACACAAGTGAGGCCTGTTTTGCCAAGGTATGTGGATACTATCTGAATGTGACACATTACTAGGCTATCTCTGTAGACAACTGTACACTGGCACCTGTACTAATACTGGTGTCATTGTCTTCATTTTGATTTGGTTAGTGCTTGCCTTGTAATTTTATTATATTCTGAGGAAAGGGCACTTGCACAAAGCATGCATGCTAGCGACTTTAGCAGCCCATAGAAGAAGTTCCATTGCAAGATAGATGCTGACGATGCTAAAGTAAGAAGATAATAGTAGCTGACTTTAATAAAAAAATCTGGACAGCAGTAACCTGATTGTTATACAACTTGCCTGCGTTTACAGCAAAAAGGTGAAAGTTTTATGTGTGAATGCTGCCTAGGTATTGTTTGGCTAGATGCCCGTAAGTGCTTGGCATGAAATTTGGCTTAGCCTGCTGAAATGTATATGCTAGCTCTAGTGCAGTATGCGCTTAGTGACATGAGAAAGTGCCTGCTGGGATTACCATACTGAAGGCTACATCACGTAATGTAAATACAAGGCATGCTGTACCCATATTTATGGGCAGTAATTGAACAAGGAATGTCCCTGAGCCAGCATTTTGACAAGGGGACTTTGTTATCATCCGGGCAACCACTGCTTTCCTTAGCACCATTTTCTTGTATGTTTTGATGACTCTTTTCCACCCTTACTGGGGGAGGAGAATAAGACGGTGTGGGGGTAGGTAATTAAAAAAAAGTGGACTGGAAATTAAAGGGAAGGGTTAAAGGGAGGCTTGCAGTTATGAAAAGGAGAACAGTAGGGATACTGTTAGGTTCTTTAAAAAGTGGAGATAAAAATTGGAAACTAAAAACAATTTACATGGCAGATGTAACTTCAGATGCAGATAGAACCAATTAAGTCTGCGAAAAGGGAATTGGGAGGACATAATTTTTGGTCAAAGAAGCTGAGTTCTAGCCATTAATGTTCCGTTAAGAGTAGAAATGAAAACTGCAAGCAAAGAACATGTATAAATGTCCCGTTAAAAATTTTAAATAATAACACTGCATGCTATAGGAACGAAAAAAAATATCAACGAAGCAAAAATAAAGGTATTAAACTGTGTATCATAGGGAGTTAATAGGGAATACTCCGTGAGAAAGTACAAAGAAGTATATATATATATATATATATATATATATATATATATATATATATATATACAGCAAATCGATGAAATAAATCAGTGTCGGGGTTATGAACAGCCCTGGCATAACCAGGTGTAAGACCACAAAATATAACAGTAATGATAATAGTACTCAGTATAAACAAATAATTAATGCTACTGCTTATATGTACACTACTGGTTTACTGGCTACCATGCATTGGCTTATTCTCCTCCCCCATTGAGGGTAGGGGAGAGAGACACATGTACATAAAAACACTGCTTAGGAAAGCAGTTGCTACACTGATGAAGACGAGACCCCTTGTTGATATGTTCGTTTTAATGAGATTCCTTGTCCGACTACTGTTCATCACTTCAAGCCCCATATCTGTGCGAACTTTTGTATTGTTTGGATGTCTACCCATAGTTGTATAAGATACATGAAGTATGCATTAGACAGGTATCATTACACATTTGTTCACAAGGTTGAGTAATTAATGCTTAGAAATGTAATCTTTACATTTAAATTATGCACGTGTGAATGTGACATCTGCAAAGATAGAAATCAAGTAGCAGCAGCTATGTGAAATAAATCAGTGACCTAACTGCAATGTCTGCGACTATAGGGTTGCCTCTGCTTATGCAAAAAATGCACCTCTCCAGTGGCTTGAGAGGTTGAGTAAAAAAAGAAGCTTTGCACTGGTTTCAGGCAAGTTAATTTAATATACGGTAACATTCATGTGTCGGTGTTTGCTTCAAATGAAAGACTGTGGGTATGTAGGGTGCAGCCAGAGCTTTTATCATGATTGCTGGAATTGTTGTGTGCAGTTCATACGGGGGTTTATTCATTGAGACATACTTCAGCTTGCGCTGGTGCTAAAGCAGACATTGGAGAGTACATGCTGTGATAATTGAAAATTTACTAGAACAAAACACACGAATGTGGAGAAACACACTTATGAGCATTATAACTATACATACAAAGAAATGGCAAACATAAAGTATTGGAAACAAGTGCACAAATAATGAAAACTAAAAAACGACAATAAAATCAAGAGTGAAAAGCCACAGAAACTACTAACAAGAATGATGACAGCGAGACATAGATAACATAGATACAAGTTAACTACAGAAATGTATACATGCTTGCACAAAAGGGTAATTTGTTGGATCATGTACATATGTACCAGCCGGTAATAAAAGGCTAGCACTGGGTAAGGCATTTTATGTTTTAATTGTTCAAGGAAAGAAACTGGGTCTAAATGTGTTGGTATGGGACAAGTAAGGACTTGAGGATGAGGTGATGGTGGTGGAAGATGAAGTGGCAAAATGTGGATAATCATTATTTAAGACTCGGTTAAAAAACAGTGCTATATAATTGCTAAAGTACGCAAAGCAAGAATAAACCGTAAAAAATGTATTAATTGGAGAAATGTACAGCTCCAATACTTCATACTTTTCTCGCTCTGGTCTGCCTTAAGTCCTTTCAGCCGAGACGCCACTAATAGTCCTGTTGTTAATGTTATAAGTGGTCAAATCTGTAAGCTTTGTCACATTGATCACACTGGACAGCGAGTTTGCTAAGCATACTTACAGTGAGCAGAAAATGCAAGCCAGCACATATTCATGGAGCAATTTCACGTGCTAAATACAGCAATATAAATGTGATTACGCTTATCAGAACTGTTTTCATAAATAGGTGTAACTCTAGTGTAATTTATCATAGAATCATGACAAGTGTTTCCTGTGTCACACGTTGCACCGGCTCAGCGCAAGTAAAACATGTTGAGATGTTTATAACGCCGTGGTAAAATACCGATGTTACAAGTAACCAACAGGGGCCAAGCACTGAAGGTACAACACAGATAGAACAGTCATTTAACAAATACTATGTAAGGCAGTAGCCTCGATACAGTGTACAGATGCTTATACTCATATGTAAATGGAGTAGGTTGTGCAAAAATACTACAGACCCAAGAAAATTGCAAGGAAAGATCACCATCTGTAACTGTGTTCTCATCTGTGAAACATACCCACATTTCGAATTGCAGTTCATATCACAGTGTTCTGCTAGTTTGTTCTGTATCACCAAAGCTTGAAAGAACACGAGAGCCTACAAGAAAACAGCAATGTAGAACTCGTAACACTTAATCAAACACTTCACACCTCATGCTCAGAAAACAAAAGAAAAAAACTGTGAACAATAGCACTTCCATATAGTCTGTGGACCTATTCCTAGGCCCACGGGAATAACCTAACAAGCTTTTGAACTTTGCGCACAAAATAAGTGTTACGCCCTATACAACATATATCACTTTGAAATGGCGGCAGAAGTGCTATGAAGGGGCACTTAGGGGTAATATACATTGGTGATATGCAGTGAAGCTGCAACATTCATGCAGAATACACATGTAACATACATGTGACAGACATTGAAGGTGCACCTTTGAAGTATGCATCACGTATAGTAACTGCATTACAGGTTGTGCTCAATTCTGTAATGATTTATCTGCATGTGTACGAAGTAGCTTGTGCTGTAACCGGTTTTAGGTGGGTCACATAGGCGTAGTCCAACACTCCACAATAACACATGCACAGATATGCAAATGAAATTGTCACAGTGACCTCAATTCACATTTTCTGTGATGTAGTGTAACTGCAATGAAGTGGCATAATTGTTTACGAAGTAATGTAAGGTACAGCCTACAATAAGAAGTAGAGCGTAGTTGTGGCTGCATAAAAGTACAATCAATGAAGGAAATGGCTTTGCTTATGAAAAAACAAAGAAACACTAATCCTCAAGTACAACATCTCAACAAGGTGTGCAAAAACAAAAAAACAAGGTATTACAAGCAGAATTTTATACTTGTTAATAAACAGTTAAATTGTCATGCGTTGCAGATGAGTGTAGGTACGCATGAAATTATCGTTCCTAAAACCAAAAGCAAAGTAAAAAAAATTCATTTTGTTCATTCCAGTGGTGCAGAATTCACGCTACCAGCTCCACTACAGTGTCAGCATTGAAATGTCGAGCACCAACCTAGTATGCCTTCAGTGACCACGGTTTCGCTCATGCCCTCCCCATTGAGACTGCGGGGTGATAATTGGATGCGATCAAACGCCATCTTCATCAGAAAAGCCACACTCCTTGCACCATTGCCTTATGCTGTCCAACATGATGCAATGCTGTAACTGATGGGTAAGTTTTACGCATTGTCTGCATGATTCTTGGCATTCCATTGTTACATGAACACATCAACACTGGAATGTCAAGCTAGCTAGTCGATGACCATTCATTTAGCAAGAAAGGAGGAGTCCTTGCATTGTCTATGCATTTATGTGCGAGGTGCATTTTTTAAGTGGTAGCTTATGTGAAACTTTCACACTGGTCAGATCTGTTTCGATGGGGGCGAAATGCATAAAACACCCGTGTACCTAGATTTAGGTGTGCGTTAAAGAACCCCAGGTGGTCCAAAATAATCTGGAGTCCCCCACTACGGCGTGCCTCATAATCATACGGTGGTTATGGCACGTAAAACCCCATAATTTCTTTTTTTGGTCAGCTCTGCCTTGTCCTGCCAGTGTGAACGCGACTCTTACAATGTATTTCTTACAACCGACAGCAAGGCACTAGTGGTCTAACTTCTGCATGCGCTATGTGTACACCTTAAAGTTGGCACATTGTTGTTTGTAAACAGATCATGCTAAACACTACATTGCTCACACCACCACTGATCTTGGCCTGTGTGAGACAGTCTTGTTTAGTATCTTTGATTTTGTTAGTCCGATATTATTCCCTTACTTTTACCTGTGTCCTCTCAATAGCATTATTGAAACGGTTCACATGTGCAGCTTGCAGCCACTGATGCTTTGAGGATGCTTACACATGTTCCTACTGATGCAGGAACAGTATGCGTTTCGTCATTACATGCCTTATATATGCCCCTCTGCTCTGTTCAGTGATTCGTCGGCCAATAGCTCGCAGTCGCAGTGCTGCATATTTGGCCTGCAGCACTTTTGCAAGGTTGATAATGTGTTGTGGTTCTTCATGATAGTGTTGTATTTGCTGAAGCATGTTGGTGTTCAGGTGAGCAAACTCTTGAAATGCTTTGAGTGTGAGTGTCTCAATGCTTTCCTTGTGCACATCAGTGTGCTGACGCATGACGCACTCAGAGGCATGTAATGCAGCGTGAACAAATTTTGAAGGTTCAATAAGGCCACCATTGTCTTTCAGAGTTGTCAACAAGCTGTGCACAGTGTCAGACACAAGCAGAGCAGCACACTCTGCACATGAGAGCTTCTTTGTAATGCTTCTGACAACAAACCCACCAATGTACTGTACTACTTCTCCCGAATATTCACTTAAAGCAAAGTAATCGTGGTCGATTACAGCTTCTGTGAGAGTCGCTGTTGGTTGCCCAGTGCTGCAGTGTGTGCTCATGCTTGCATTGCCTTCGTCATCGCTTTGTGCAGTGAAAAAGCCACTGGTGTGTGCCTGACTCCTGGGCAGGCAGATACCCTCCAGCTGTGGTGTTGCATTGGCATTCATCGAACATGCGACTACTGCATGGACAAGAGTCTTGCGGTAAGCGTGTCGGAACTGTGAAGCCGATGGGTTATTGTTCCATCCACCGCGCTGTCTGATGCAGCTGAAGTACATTTCCAGTGGGTCTTGGTTTAGGTGGCTGGTACAGAGGTACCTATGAAGAAAAATTAGACAAACTTCTGTTAAGAGAGACTTGTAAGTTTAGAGCACTATATGCATTACTTCTGAACATGTTTTTGCTCAATGTATTGGGTGTCCATGCCCAACCGTGCACCAACTTAGCCCAAAAGCATGCAAACACTTAAACACACATGTGTACAGACAGTGTGAACAAAGTGGTGTAGCAGTGCCAGCAAAAAAGGGCATTAGAATACAAGTTAGCTGGTTTCCGAAATGGTGAAAAGGAGCCTTTTTTTAGAGTGAGGAGCAGCTATACTTATGTTATGCTTGTTATCTCCACTCATTGCATTAGTGACGAGAAGTTGGATTGGCGCCCTCTCGCAAGTGACGTTATAGCCAGGACGCTGCTCACTTCGGCTCACTAAGCTGCCGTGCGCGCTCGTTTTCTACACGCGTGCTCGGGGTATCGGTGGCTCGAGCCAAATTTGTTGAAGGATGTTTCGGCTTCTTTCTGCTGTTGTGCCTGAACCGCAGTTTCTTCTTTGACACCATGTGAGTCGTGAAAGTTTGCGGCTTGGATATCGCAAGCTGAGTAGCGTTGAAAGGATATACTGGTTTTGGAATGTGTAAATCCGCTATGGCTGCCCATAAATTTTGTGTAAAAAGGATGTCTGCAAATTCAACACATGAAGTTATGTACAATGCTCCACTAAACACTTAACATTCCCTTAGTACTTATATATGAAAGAAATTGCATTTTACATGGAAGAAATGTCTTGTATTTGGTGTCAACATTACAAATCCATGTTACAAGGACACTGCCCAGTGAATTAGCTATCATCATGGTTCTTATTATTCTGTTAAATTGGTCTAGTCAAATGTGGCAACCTTATTACTGCTTAAAAGGAAGACTTAATGAGGTGCGCTTATTGTATGAAAAGGTTAGCAACTACTTAATTTCACTGTTCTCTGAAACAGGCATCTAGAAAACGCTGCTCATGGCTGTTAACACAACAGCGCGTCATGTATAGTATCTATACATACTTCACAAATACCTTAACAGCAATCACCTGGAAGAAAATTTCATGGCTAAGGTAGAGGGCCAATAAATTGCAAGCGATGAAATGTTTTGTAAAGGGCCTCACTAGCCTTTATCGACATATGACACAGCCTTCCCGCCTCCCGCAACAGAAGCAACTGACTGTTGTTATGACGAGGCACGCATTGTTCGCGAAACTCGTTACTTTATTGCTACTTCGAATTGAAGCCATGAAGTAGTTCTTTACAGTGCCAGTTGCAATGCCTAAGGTATAGTACTCGAGGCACTACAGCGCAGGTTAGGCTCCCTTGAAAAGGAAAATTCTAACATCTTCTGCCTCACCATGTCTCGATCCTGCATTGTTTAATATATGCAATAATAGATACAAATTGTGCACTATTCGCTTCGTCAGTACATAAAGAGAACCTCGCATACCCGCCTCATAAAGAAGACACCACAAACCTCAAATGATTTCACTTGATTTTTTACCTACGCCGGGGAATAATGATATCTTCAATATGTCTCATATACGGATACTACTACTAATGAATGAGGCTTCGGCTCCTTGCTCTACAGCCTTACAGTCTACAGCCTCTACAGCCTTACAGCCCTACAGCCTTACACTCGAAAAGTTTGGGTCGATCCAGCAGTCTGTGTCAGGTCACCAAACAGATTTGTCATGTCTGTTCCTCAAGCAACGAGCATCAGCAAATAGCTCAAGTGAGTTGAATGTGTAGAGCGGAATGGGCAATAAGTATTGGTGCATTCCTTCGCGTATGCTGCAAACAGCTGTGAGCCTCAACTAGCATTACTTCAAATTACCACCACTTAAAATTAACCGGTGAAGATGTGGCTAATTTAAATCAGTAGTTAAGAAAGCAAGTAGTGCAGGCATAACCTAAAAAAGCAGGGTTAGTTAACCCGGTGCGGTGGCTCAGTCATATAAGGCGTTGCGCTGCTGAACATGAGGTCGCGGGATCGAATCCTAGCCGCGGCAGCCGCATTTCGATGGAGGAGAAATGTGGACATGCCCGTGTGCTTGCATTGTAGTGCACGTTAAAGAACCCCAGGTGGTGAAAATTAATCTGGAAGCTTCCACTACGGTGTGCCTCATAATCAGAACTGGTTTTGCCATGCAATACCCCAGAAAGAAGGAATGAAGTCCTCATGTTACTGCTGAGCGTTTGTGTGAAGCATTGCAAAAAAAATATTACACCATGAACTACTCGTTGTGAGCAAACATGTTCTAGCGGGTTAAAATCAAGGTTAATGTTGTAGAAGTCATATACAGCCAGCGTTTGTGACATGCTTGTTGCACCACGGCAGGTATGTTGTCCCAACTGGATTCTTATGTGCCAATTTTTTTTGTTTATGCTTTTATTATTCCCTTGAGCTACCGCAGCAAAGTGTAGATCCGTGCATGCAAAACCAGCAAATGGGCTGGTCTGACCTCCTTCAGCTGGCACTGTAGCGTTGCCTTTGAGAAGTATATTGACGTATAGGAAATAAGCACTTTGAATAAATTTTTGCAAACGAAGACGCTGTGAAAGTATATTTGAGATGACCGTCATAAGTATACAAGCATAGTGAACGAGAGCGCACAAATGGAAACACTGCAGAAGTAGCCCGAACGCCGCCGGAACTGAAGCAGGCGACAGGCGCGAGTTTGTGGCGCAACGTCACATGAGCAGCACTAGCAGCGCCCCTGTAGGTCGGTCTCGGGGCCAATAGCACTGGTAAATGTGACAGAGGTACTCACAGTTCCATGCTTTGCTTGCAATATGCACTTACTCACTGATCTAAAATGTTGGTTCAGGCCCCCTTTTATTATTTATTCGTTTTTAATTTACTTAAAAAGCTTGCAACACTGTTATGGCATTTTGTAGGGGGGAGGATACAGATTACGGGAAAAAAGAAACAAAGTGTGTAAACAGAATAGATAGAAGTAACAGTAGAAAAGAATGTTTGTAACAAAAGAAATTAGGTTGAAGTAATCAATCCTTGAAGCATGGTTAACTAGTGTCAGTGTTTGAAAATGGGTCGGTGTTTTAACGACCGCATGAGGGAAACAGAGGGCGGCTGTCAATGCTTTAGCGGCTGATGGCTGATGGCTGTCTGGCTGACCATTGCGATAGGTGCTCGTGCACCACACAGTTTCCAAGCACATGTGCGCTCAGAAGGATCCAGAGGTTGGTTGATAGAGAAATATTTGAAGTGTCTTGCATGAAAAAAACGGCTAATAAGTGTACTCTATAAGCATCCCATCACTGGACCTCACCAAGAGTCTTCCTATCTGGAAAATGACATTTGTATCGATTCGTTTTGATACATTCTGTGTTACATTGGGGCGAGGGGAAATGAAAGTTGAAGGTTGCTTCTCTTTGCATTGGGCGCTCTGTGCATCCCATGAATATTAGGTTTAAGCGTAGTAAAAATGTTGTTGAAGGTTAGCGTTGTGTTCTGTGTGCTTCTCGTCCTTGAGCCACACTTTTCAGCTATACTTAACAGTGTCTCAAGTTTGGAATATGCGCCAACTAACCCTGCTTTTTTCTCAATTTAAAGAATAGTATAGTTACAGATGCCAGAAAGAAAGGGCATACCAACACATTTAAAAAGAATGTTATCAAGCAGTGAAGAGAACAGTTAATCAGACCTTCGGAGCTACCCAAAAGCTAGACCCATTGTGTAAGCTGATAGCAGAGAAAAGACCTGAGTGCGACACCTTATTTCATAGACATAGGTGTATATCCACAGCTTTATGTAAAACTACCTAGAAGAGTTGCAAATTTGTATTGATGCCAAACTGGGCAAAAAATGGGCTTTAAAGCTTGCTGACGTTTATTCTTTGTCTGCCTTTTAAGCCAATGTTACCCCACCGAGAGGGCCTTTTATAGGACTTTTACTAGCACGTCATTTGTAAATTTCTGTTACGCAACAGGCAGCACGTTTCTGTTCTTGTTTTAGTGCGGCAGCTAAACGTAACATCTGAGGGTCACAAGAGTTGTAAATTCTACAATCGGGTATACGTTTGCGATATAAACACTTTGTAACTTTTGGTGATGCTTAATAAAAAAGTGTGAAAAATGACATTTGACTTTCTGCCATCTTTGTTTGTGATGCGTTTGACATGTTTTCTACCCATGTAACATTCTTTAACATATATGTGTCAAGATATTTGTGCTTGGAAATCTGCATAAGCGTTAAATTTCTGAAGAAGTTTGACCGGGTTATAGGCTGTTTACGTGAAACAGAACTGTACCGACACATGATAACATTTAGACACCTATATCATTTACGCACAATAATTTTGCAAACAAGGCACATGAGTTCATTCTGTATATATCTTCAAAACGTGCAGTAATCTGCTGTGGAGACCATGCTGCGTATTCATTGAGCACACTGTATATGTTTTGTTTGCTAGCTATTAATGTATGCCCTTGCAGTTGGGGGGGCAGGGTTTTAACAGGCCAATTTTGTTGGAAAAGTTCATTCTAGTCATGCAGAACAATCGGACCAATTATTTAGGCGATGAAACCTTTGTCAATACCATGTGCAACAGAGTGAAATGAAGTGTACTTAGTGTACGATTGGTAAATGAGGCAACGAAAGCCATCACATGGGCAGTTACAGTTGACATCTTTGGTGAAGCTGTGACACTTTCTCTTTGACTTTTAAGTGAATACTTGGTATTCTTACCTGCACAGCTCTTTCTCAAACATTTTGGTTGCTAGTGGGATACGCTCTTTAGTGTGAACGCCAGAGAAATCACTGACATTCTTCGCCCATCCTCGACTACTGGCTTTTTTTGACTCCAGTCGCAAGCCCATGAGTTGTCTCCAGCCAGTTCCATGAATTCCCTCTGGTGGCACATCGTAGACGGCCTAAGTGGAGCCTTGAAACCTTTGGCGACAGGGCTCCTAGAGTGAGAATGTCAAATGCCTAGAAGTAAACAGTTATTCATTGCAGTTTATGAACCAGAGAGTTATACGCTTGATAGTCTACCTGGCATATTCTATGCATAAGCCGGTTTGTTTATAGGGTCACTTGCTGGGGGGGGGGGGGCATACACTGCTTTCGTGCCTCACATTTAAGAAATTTGGTTTTGATATGTTACAAGCTTACACACACAGGTACAATCTCTGGTTGAATTTTCACTGAATATGATTAATCATTATCATCCTTTTTTTTATGTCCACTGCAGGATGAAGGCATCTCCCTGCGATCTCCAAATACCCCTGTCTTGTATAGCTGATTACAATTTCTACCTTTAATTTCTAACTTCATCACCCCACCTAGTTTTATGTCGTCCTTGACTGCGCTTCCCTTTTCATGTGTCCATTATGTAACTCTTATGGTCCAACGGTTATCTACCCTACGCATACATGCCTGTCCAGCTCCATTTTTTTCTCTTAATGTCAATTGGAATATCGGTTATCTCCGTTTGCTCTCTGATCCGCCCACATCTCTTCCTGTCTCTAACGTAACTACTGACATTCCCATTCCATTGATCTTTGCGCTGTCCTTAACTGCTTTGGCCTTAACTTAACTTGCTTAAATATTATTGTTAGCGCTTAATTCTTTTTTTCTTTGGCCCAAACAAACAATCCATTTCAGTTGCAGTGTTTTCACACGGGGGTAAACATTTC
>NC_051155.1:55853124-55885603 GCF_013339745.2 Dermacentor silvarum
CTAGTACACAATGCACTATTTTTTATATATTTTCTAACGCCTGCACTTCAATTTTTCTGCATGGATGTATGTGCGCATCTAAGATAATATATCTAATCTTTTTGTTGCTTATTAGATGCCGGTCGGAATCATGTTTGTTGTTAAGCTGTCCATCGCTGCCAAGGAAGGGGGCCGTCAGCTCCATCAAGCTGCTCAGTGCAGTAGGTTTCAGGCGGCTGCTCCCTCCATGTTAATAAGAAACAACAAAGTTGAATTGAATTGAAATTTTATATAAAGAGCCTTCAACATTATGCTATGACTATGACCTTTGAAGGCCCTGTATATACCAGTCAACATGAAAAAAAAAAAGGCAATAAACCCAGCAGTACAGTATGAAGAGAAAAAGTTGTCGCAGTTTCACCTGAAAGGCGAAGCATCAATTGCGATAGCAAATTTGTAGAGAGCTATACGGAGTAATGATAGTAGCTTTATCAGCTGTATAAACTTGGACATGCAGCAGCACCGGCAACACGCACAACTGTTGTCGACGCCATCGGCGTTTTGCCCGCGTTCGCACAAAATGCGTGCGGCGTTGGTGACTGTTGCCGGAGCCTCTGATATAAATAGGCACTTGGTGCTGCAGCTAAACGTCGCTTCTCTTCCCTCCCCCTCCCCCCCACGGCCTTTCGTGCGTCCGAAGAAGGCGCGTTTTGGCGCTGAGCCGTGCTCCCTCAAGGGCTGCAGAAGATAGCGCCAACCTTTCCCTTTCCCTCAAGAACCACTTATCATCAGGCGCGTTTGCTCTACATATATGGTGATTGTAAAGGAGGAAAGAGACGCCTACTTCTGCAGCCCATGGCGCAGAACGCGCGTTTGTTCTCCGCCGTGGGTTCACTCCCCGTGAAAGCGCGCGTCCCTCGCGCCCTTTCACTCGCACATACAGCGTTCGGCGGCGCGCGGCGACGATTTCATCTCCATTGACGTCATACGGAACCTCACGGCGACGGCGACGGCGACGGCGACGGCAACGGCGACGGCGACGCCGACGGCAGAAATCTGCTTTGGAGTGTCCATATAATTGCTATCGCAATAAAAGAAAAATTGGTGTGGGTTTAGCTTTGGTTAACCCTGCCAGGCCCTGGTGCCCTGGCTAGGCCCATTGTCGAGCTGTGGCCGAGGTGTGGTTTCGCAATGATATACAGACATGTTTTCAATGAATACAGTGTTTATTCATCATTTTTTATGCCTATGAAGACACTGCAGTGATCAGTAAAGTAGTGAGACTTGGTTGCCACTCGCAGCCGGGCCCAACTCTACTCGGGCAACGGCGGCAATGTCTCCTTTCAGGGCTCCGTAAAGGCCAAATATAGTCCGACGTAGCGTGAACGCGTGCACACGTTGTGTCATGTTGGTGAGAACAACAGCGGCTATAGTTCGACCGATGGTTCGACGTATTGGCGCCGCCAACGTAACCGGACGCGCGGCCAATGCGCTCCGACGCGCCCGGCGTCTGATGACGCTCGCCCGTACGCACGCATGCATGCGCGCGCGCACACACACGCAAACAGACATGCAAACACACACACTCGCATAGACGCACGCACGCACGCACGCACGCACCGATAACGTCGGACTATAAACGCGCCTTGTGGTTTGACCTCTAGCTCTTAAGGTGAAAACTGTGGAGTTGCCGACGGCTGCCCGAGGTAGCGTAATGAAGTTTTCGCTTCATAAACCACATTCCGTGAACCTATGTTTGCGGCGTGTCCATAGAAACAGCGCAAACACGGATCGCGACCACGTTAAGCCACCAACTAGCTTGCATGCACATCCTGCTACATTTAGTGAATCCACGTCGACTACGAAGGTAAGGTGCACAGACACCGCTGTGCCGAGGATGCTGACGCTCACGTTGGAGCAAGGCACTGTCTAAACACAAATGGAAGATGAAAAAATCAATCAAAAGCGTGGCACTGCGGGCCGCTCGTCTATCCCGCCTGTGTGACTTCTGGTCCCTGGAGACGTTTGGTATTCGGTTGCGCTCACTGGTTAAGCGAATTGCTATCGATACTGTTACTCGTCGAACATTGCGTAAAGCAATAATAAAATCCGGTTGCACGTCACGGGGCCTTCCGATGCTAAAAAGGCCTTGTACAGATAATGCATCTCTTGGACGGGCCTCTTGTAGAGCTCTAATTGAAAACACCACTTTTTGCAAATATACTGGAGTCGACTCTTAGAGAAAGGCTACTTTACAGAACAGCTTCACGCTTTTCGAGCAAACCTCGGGCAGCTGTCGATCGCATAAAGCGCATATATGCCCCCACAACGCAGCTTCACGGCATTGTTTCTCTACAAAACAGCCTTTCGAATGTCATCGACTTCACGGAATGAAGCCACACCTAGTTTACTCGTACCAAGAGGCAGTTTTAATTGCTAAAACGCTGAAAGGTTTGAGTGGAAGAAGACGCATTTCTCTGACATGAACGTTCTAGACCCATCGCTGTAGTTTTCAATCGTTACGTGTTCAGTGGCCGTCGCGAATTCAACAGTGTAAAATTTAACAGTTATGCCTAGTTGACTCTGCATTTAATTTTCCTGAGGTTTTCTAGGTTTCCTCGTCTGTTGGGTTCATACAAATACTCTACATAACCGTAATATAGCGTTCTTGTGCGTCCTTAAGGCGGTGAAGCGTAGGGCATACTTAAATACGAGAACTCCTATTGTGATTACATTGTAAAAAATAAAGAGAGAAACTGATGGCGAACGCGGCTGTTTCGCTGTGCCACTGTGTTACTGAGTCGCACAGGTGCTACATGGCCGACTTTTACCAGCCTCTTCATCTACGCCCACAGAGCGAAGATGCATGTGCTTAAAATGCACACGCCTATGCACACGTGTATCGGCAAAAAACAACAAAAAAAGTTTTAATCACGCATTCGTGCCCTCAGAGGCAAAGAACGCTGGTGGAGCCATGCGACATTGACAGCTATATGGATGCCGCTTAACCTTGATCCGGACGAGTAGGTTCGTATTGCTGATAGCTTTTATTCAGCGCCTGTTTCATCCGTACTTCCTTTTTTTTCTACAAATTTTGCGCTGTATCGACGCTGTCAGCATGGCAGGTGCTTCACACTGACGCAGCAATTACAGTCAGACAATGTTTGTCGAGTCGTGCCGACGTCCTTCTCTCTTCCTCTCCAGGTGCGTAAGGCCGAGCGCCAAGCATTCATCAACTGCACGGCCGAGTATGCCCGGGACATGCACGCCACCGAGTACGTCGAACGGCTCTTCGACGACGAGTCCTACCGAAAGGAGGTGGGCCTAATCAATTTCGCCTAATCATGTTACCCAACGTCCCGTACTTGATAGCTCCCGGGTCACAAGAGACGGCGTATAGTAGGGGGACTTGGGATTAATTTCGACTATACTCGCGGACAACTTTTTGTGGCAATGAAGTGAAAGCTACGGGCGCGTGATGCTGCACATGTGTTATCGCGCCGAGTAGTCCGGCAGCGTTTGACAGTGCTTGTCGTTGCTCGGAACGGACGCTCAATCAACGCAGCTTCCACGTGCGGCTGTTTCGCGTTTACCCAGACGCGGAAGGGAAAAGCCGCAAAATAAGTAAACTTTTACACTCAGTGTTTTTTTTTCTGTCTTATGTAACTGTTGTTAATAAGCTCTTTATGTTTTCACTTCCCCAGGCTAAACCAACGTGGATTAAAACGCGGGATTCTTTTCAGAAGCGCTCTCAGTTGTGCGCGCTTTGCCTCCGTAGCTTTCCCTTCATTGCCACAGAAAGTTGTCCGCGAGTATAGCTGGGGTCAGTTAACGCGCATCCAATGAGACGTACACGTGGGCGTTTTTGCATTACAGCCCGCTCTTGAATGCGGCGGCCTCCGCAAACGGTAACCGAACCCGCGACCGCCTCTTCGGTAATCAAACCCTACAGTAAGCCATCGTTCCAGGTGGTGCGCGAACTTGGAGCATGATCGGTGTAATACTTGCGATGACGCTGTGAGCGCGGAGTGTAGCGCTCAGGTGTGACCACGCGTTAAACTGACACACCACTTGAGATTCTTATCTGTGTTGTTCGATATACACAGCGCATAGGGCCCTTCTGCAGAAGTTACGCGCCTGGTGCATTAATTTGTTACATTACCTGCACGTGCAAGAAAGTGAGCCGAGCTCTTCGTGCTTGGCTTGTTAGTACATGCCGTAAAGCACTTTGAGTTTGCCATAGCCAACTGTCAGTAGTCGTCACTCCGTGCTTCGGGGCAAGCTCTAGCTTGCACGATCTTCGCTTACTGAGTGCTCATTCAAAAAGATCGAGATTCAAGTCGTTTCGAGGCCTCGCAAAGCTGTTCTAGAAATGTTTACCAGCGATTCGCCTCGACTGTCGATCGTCCGAGTGTCGATCGTCCCAAGAAGTGTATGGGCCTAGCGTCTATGTGTGATGTAATATGTGTTGAAGTGCCTATACCTCTGTGTTATTTCTCTTCTTTCTTTCCTCCTCACAGGGCGGGCGAGCGTAGTTTGGAATTTTTTTCCATGAAATATTATTAATAAGGCATGAATCCATGAACGACTATAAATGGCGAAAGTTGCAAGGACATTATTTTTATATTCGTAGTCTTTAGTTCTCGACGGGCCTCGATACCCGGAATTATTTTTGCCGTTGCAACGGCGACCCTATGTTACAATTAAATGTCAAGCGGTCACGTGACCGGCGCAGCAGAGACGCGACAAGAAACCCTGCGCATCCGCGCGGAGTAACTAGAAAGCACCGCTTGCCATCACGTGCTTGGATGTTTTCCCATGATTCCTCCTTTTTAGTTTTTTTATGACTACGCTTCAAGGTTGTCACGTCACGCTCCTTCCTATAGTCTTTTTTTTTTCTTTCCTCCATAGTTCTGAATCTCAGCAACGATAGTCAGGAATGTTGACGTCATCAATGTGGGCGCTCGAGCAAGTGTGGCTAATATGATCGTTCAATGGCTGACGGTCCACTTGTGACCCCTCCCTCACCGTGCGGTGACCCCCGCGACTGTGCCCCCATGTGCACAATCGGTTTTTAAGGCTAGAAAGCAGCGGGCATGAATCTAAGAAACGCACAAGGGCGTAAAGAAATTTACGAAATAACAGGCGTGATCGGGAATTTAACGCGATGCTGTTTCCTCTTTACAGTTGTACGACTGCTATTACAAACAACGAAAGGCTACAATGGTATGTAAATGTTTTTTTTTAAATACCGATGAGCGCATCCTCAGGTGTAGTGATGAATACAGCAAACCAAGTTATCTCTCTTTTAAGAACGCGCTGACTTAAAAGCAGTACACGAAGAAACAAGACTGAAATGCAGGTTGTCTTGCGTCTTCGTCTAGTGCCGAATTAAGTTAGCGTGTGCCTTAAAGAAATCAAAATGAACCAACAAGTCCCATTCATTGCTCTGTTGACGTTTGCTTATCATGACACGAGAATCTCACATTCCGGCAATGCACCTATAACAACATAGAAAGAAAAGAAAAAAGACAGGACTTCTCGAATGAGCTGTGGCTTACTGGTTCGGCGTTAACATCCCCGAATAGACCCCGTTCCGGCTGCAGACTGCTGTAGTCGAGAGCTGCCTAGTTCCTGCTGAATGTCATCGATCAGTAAGAAGGGCTCTGCATGTGTTAGGCACAAGACTGCCCTTTAATTAGCGCACGTTAATACGTCCTTTAAAAAAACAAAAACGTGCGAAAATCATTGTTGTGAAAATGCGTACCATTTATAACGCCCTGCCGAGGAAGTCAAGATGCTAGAAGTACTCGGCTTTCCTCTCTCGGCACCAGCGCCATTTCAACCTGATACTTCCTCTTGTTTCTCATTGTAGCTGGAGAGAGGCCTGGCGCCGCAGTTGTCTAACCGAGCGTACAGGGTAAGTTAAGTACATATTTTTTATTGGCCCAAGAAAATTTCGTCGGTATGGTCAGCGATCGGGCTGATATCGAACGCTATGCTGCTAATGACGAAAAATACGGCAGAACCGGTCTCACTACGACTGTCGATGTTATTTCTATTAGCATTCAAGCATGGTAAACTAACGACCCACCATTGACATAAAATTTTCGAGCTAGTATTTCTTTGAGTGCAAATGGACGTCCTTAGCCTCGAAGCCGTAAAATAAATATCGGCAAACTGCAAAGCACCCATAATAGATTTACTATAATAGCTCTTCTACAAACCAGTTTTGACATTTCCCAAGAAGTGTATGGGTCAAGACGTCATACATACAATGTGGTCACGTGGGAGCAGAACATCGCCGGGCCTGCTGTGCTGCTACTCGATCGTTGTGAGGCCCGGCGTGGCCCGGCAGGGCACATACCCCGCATGAAGAACAAAACCAAACTGCTTATTAAAAAGCTACTGTAGTAAATTATGTACCTTGGTGACACCATGCGCATGACTCTGCTGGCGTCATGACGTATGGACGGGACCGCGAAAGTCCAGCGAGGAGCACAAGATTGTCATTGCTTTATTTTTTAGAATTCGTGGCTTCCCATAGCGCGTAGCACTGCCATGTTGGTCGTCACGATCATCGTCACGACATTCTGTACACGACACTAGAGTTTAATTAAAATAAGTTGAAAATGTCAGAAGTGGTTTAGGGGGCCGTTTTAATTAGGAGCAGGTAACCACCGTGATCTATTAGAGTTTCAGAATGGGTGCCAAGGGAATATAATAACAGTCGAGAACGCCAGGGAACTACTAGGCGTGATGAAAATGAAGAAATTTTCAGACATATGAGGGTGTCAGCTGGCCAATTCAAGATCGCGAAGACGGGCCTTTGTCCTGCAGTGGGCATAAAGTAGGCTGTACACGGCTGTTTTAAAAAGATGCACATTTTTATATATTCACGGGTAGCGGGACGTTTTGCCCTAAACAATGTTAACGTGTCGTAGATAATGGTAATTTGACTACATCATCGTAATAAGAAGCCTGTAGTGATGTTAGGCCTAATGTTAATCCCAACAGCCGACAAACCGTCTACGGACAGCGTCAATATCTGCCCCCCCCCCCCCCCCCCCCACACACACACACACACGTAGGCGTGCATGCAGCAGACATACGCTAAAGCATATATACAGGCATGTACTGTACCACGAACCGCAAGAGTTTTGGGACCACTGGATCTCAGAAAGCGCTGCATTTCCGATCAGTTTGTCACTGTAGACAGTATTAAAGCCACAGAACACTACGTTGTTGGCATATACTAGTATGGACCTTTTTCCAGTAAGCGACCCCTCTAGCGGCCGCCACTTCAACTAAACTTGACGGGCAAGACACATACGCTCCCGCCGCTTCTCGCCTCTACGCAGAGCATGGTAGCGCTTGACCAAGCAGTCTCTCGCGACGGCCATCCCTGCTTTTTTTTTTTCTTTTTTCCTTTTGTCGCTTGTGTTGTTGAAGTAGCTTCTCATCGTCCTGCTCAAGCGCGCGCGTATTTGCTCAGGTGTAGCAACAACACATTTTACATTTACCGACGCGACAGCAACATGCTGATGCAACGTGCAGGCCGTTTGTAACCAAGATTTGAGAGATGCACCAGCCTTTATTCTTCAACAGCTTGGTCAGTACTTTGATTCAACTGGCGAAGGCATGTGTGATCGTCAAACGCGCCGCGGTAGGACTGTCTTCAGGATAAACTCGACCGGTCGTTCGGAGTGGCTCGACTTGAAGGAGGCGGTCAACATACGCATGCACGTACTACGTGCTTGCCCTCAATATCGGGCATGCAAGCGGCTCACTATGATGAAAAAACAACGTGCAAAACTTCTGCACACGTACTGCGAGTGTGCTGCAGGGCAAGTGCTGTTTATCTCGAGATATGTATCGTATATGGCATGGTACTGGGGACTAAGCGGACGCAACGCAGTATGGGGGGCTAAGTAGAATGTAAGTGGACGCAACACCTTGTTTTGTCAGGCGCGTAAAGCTTCATTTGTCTGCAAAAAGTAAGACTCGCGAGTTTTTGTATAATGCGACACCGCGAGTGTGTCGCTTTGGCCTCGCACGATGCATTCTGATCGGCTGTGTGGCGAGATTCTTCTTTTCATTTGACAACACGTAACCGTACAGCTATTTCCGTCTGCATGCGGTAACGCTTTCTTCAGCCAATGGTAAAATTCGTGCGGTATACATACCCGTAGATTAAAACATCGCCGTGACTTCCGAGTCGGTCGTATACGGCGAGAAGTGCAATAATCACAGCGCTAGTGTCATGCTGTTACCAGAACGCAGGCTTCCCTCACTCAGCAAGAATCGCGTGATAACTCACTGATAACACGGGGTATTTTTTTTATTTGACAGTGCGCTCCACTCCCGTACAATACGTTCACCATTCCACGCCGGTTTGTGCAATCGACAGTACAGCAAGTGTCCGGCATGAGATTCGTCGCAAACGCTGCACCTATCGCTCGAGCGTTAGTTCACGGAGTCGTTTTCATCGACAAAAGTGCTTGCAGTCTTTCCCACTAACTGCTAAGTGTTTTCTTTAACCAACATCCTCGCCCAGAACACGAGAAAAATTATTGTTCAGCCCCTCAAGCTCAGGAAATTGCCGCGGATCATACAAGGGTTCACGCACTCACTTCGCACACCTGCCCTGCGATAATGGCGGCGCGGCGTGGAATGCAGCTGGGGCGAGGGTACGCGCATGCGCATAGCTGAATTGGAAAAAGGTCATTGGAAACCCCACTACCACGCTGCGTGGCAAAGCTGCGGAAGTAATCCGCTTCCTCTCAGACCCCGTGTTCCATAAACTTTTGCGGTTGAAGATCGTGCGCGCGGATGTGTAGGTGACTGGGCGAGAAAACGAAGCGCCAGGGAAAACTATTGCAGCAGTTGAGTGCAGGGTTGAACTAACCCACCGATGATGTGTTCGTCGCCCTAGGATGGTAACATATCTCTCGTGTTTTTTTTTTTTCTTTCTTTCCAGAAATGTCTCGCTGACGCCATGAAAACCAGCGCCAAGAAAGTCTGAGAGAATATGGGGCGCGGGCAGAAAAATGAAGGGGGGGGGGGGGGGAAGGGGATCTTTATAATGACTGTTCCACTCGGAGGGGTTTTCTTTCGGAGCCATGATGTGACGTGGGCGACTGACAGCTTGACTTCCAAGGCAGAAGAGACCGCGACCCCTTACGTGGAAAGCAACACCACGTCTAGACTCGTCACCCGCACGCTTTCACATGGCAACTTTTCTATAAAAGCGAATATTTTTCACAGTTTTATAGGTAACGGCAGTTTTCTTGACATTCGTGTGGTGCCGCGCTGAGATTATATAACTTGTAGGCTTAGCTGTGATCAGCCCTATTAAGTGCAGCAGCGACTAACAGACCGCTGACATTCGCAACGTATAAGAGCCGCATCACGAATACCAACTGCTCTCTTAGCTTAGTCTGGTCTTCATTATATTCGGCACGTTTAAAATACCGAGAACTTCCACTCATAGTAAGGGAAAATAATGAGGGTGCGGCTGCAGTTTAAGCGACAGGAATGTTTCACGCTAAACGCTCAACGACCCTCATTTGGTCACACGGCCCTAAATCGGAAGTTCACCTTCGGTTCTTAAAACACATCCTGTTAAGGACATGCGCCAACACACTAAATTTAATAAACGCTATGAGAAACAAAAAGCTAGGTTTTTTCTCATGATATAAGCGCACGCAACCATAACATGACCTTGTGCACTTGCAGACCGATTACACGTGCACGCGCAGGCAAAGTAGCTTTCTATAGATATGGTTAGCGCACCGCCAGGGAGTTCGACGTGAAATGGGAGCACTTACTATGCGCCCTATCAACGGCATTTGCAAATATGAAGGGTAATTGATGCATGAAGCAACATTCGCTTCTCATTTGCATTAGCACGCATTATGGGTACGCTTTCGTGTAGCGAGTTGTATGCAGTCATCATGCAAAAGTGAACCCGTTGAAACGTCGCGTGAGTGGTGAGTGCTACCTACGGTAGAAGCACGGAGTTGACACCAAAAACGAAACGTAATAAACTGCACTAAAGGTTTCTGTGCTTGCTTGCTTGTTCCTTTGTTTTATTCTAGACGGAACCACGTCATGAGTCATCAATTTTTATGATTCACTCCTTTTTAAACAAATTAGCAGAACCCATCACACGACAACTGTCGACGGTTAATGCACTTATCATTCAAACAATTTATTAACACAACGTAGTGCCACTGAATTGCTTGAACTGCTCATTGAGAAATTGACGACATTAAAATGGAACTCAATAAAGCAATAAAAAGGTGGTGTCCTATATTACGACATGGTCGCACATTAGCGTTACTCTTGCGTGTCACTCAAAGCTTCCAGCGGCAGTATCTTGCGGAATTCTGACAACCAAGAGACCAGCGCATTTAAATATACATTCCTGCCATCCTTGCTTGCTCGAATTCTAGTATTGTATATTTCAATGGTTCTTTGAGATTTACGAGTGAGATGAAATAGCGGTGCGCGAAAGAGCTGTCACCTATTCCTTGGCTGCATTGTTTGGCAAATCTAATACGGGCGTTCATATAACACAGTAACGCAAGCGCGTAATGAACAGAGGATGCATTTAGTTCTCCTGTTGACTTGCTAGCCATAACTTCAGCAGGCAACGTGACAGTCACATCTGTATCTAGCAAAGAATCTCTGTACGGTTGGTATCTTCACAATAACCCAGATTGGAACCTCGATTCGTTAAGGCTAACGCGCCGGGCCGGGTAAGGGCCAGGTTTGTGAACAGCGGGTAAGGTTCGCACGGGCTAGCGCACGGTATTTGCGGGCTCGGGCCGGGCCAGGGCCAGAAATAAATGATTCGTGTAGTGCTCTATATGCAAGTTCCACCTGCGCATGAACTGGTCTTCGTTTACACGTCGTTTGCAGAATATTTATCAATGCAAACAAGAGGGTTTGACAGCTAACAGGGCTAGCAACATGACTACAGTGGTGTTGGTTAGGCCTAATCACAATTCTGGGAATCCGAGCGTGCAATCAATATTCAATTCGATATTTTCAACTAGATGTGAAACAGATATATTAGAGGGAAATGTTTCATAAAATATGAGTGGCTCGCTAATACGAAGTGTGTTCTTTATTTCGGCGTAAATAAAAAGTGTCAATTCGTAAATCTAAGTTTCGTCGACGGCGGCGACCCATCGCGAGAATTTGTCGCCGTAGTCTCAAGTTTTCCGATCAATGCAACATTATTTTCGTCGCAACTTTTGCTCAGGAGTCAACACTTTCTGCCCCACGTTGGCGGAAACCTTTTTTCATTTCCAAATTTTCAGTCGAAATCTGGCAAACGTACGTCTTTCCCAAACCGATGTGCTTCGGACATCAGTCACTCCGTAGTCACTGAACATAAGAGAACGCACACGATCGATGTTTCCGTCTCCCCACGAGCTGGTGTTTGTGTTGCTTTGTGTTAATCAATACGCGCTACATAAAAGTTTTTTCTACGCCTGAAAGAAGCCCGCAAAACACAAAGTGGTGCCGCGCGACTAGTCGCTTGGCACTTTTCGCGGGCTTCTGTTATATAGGCTTGGAAAAAATGTTATAACGCACGTATTGAGCACCAGAAAGCTGGATCAAGAATTTTTTCAGGACTGTCTGCAATATTCTCATTGACAGTTTTGCTCTGAATATAATATTTCATGAAGTTGAATGGTTATTAATAACTAATTATGTAATTAGGTGAAATACAAAAAAGACAGTCTGACTTGCTCCAAGCCAGAGCACGCAACATCACCTCGGTTCTGCCCATCTACGTGGCATTCGCATATCTTTCAATTTTGGCTCAAATTACGTGGGACACCCTGTATGTATATATACATTATTTGAACCACTCGGTATGTTGGGTCACTGCCCCCCCCCCCCCCCCCCCAATTAATGCGCCAATGTAATACAGGAGGCATACTAGCCTTGAGTGTATTTACACGTGTGTCGTACTTCTCAGTGCCCTGTCCTCTCCACATGCACCTCTCAATAACATTTTCCCCACGACAAGCATCATACAACGCCTTCATCCTAGTGATGCAGACAGCTAACAGCTACACGTGACGAGGCTGGGCTCGCGTTATCCGCAGCTACTGCTACTTCAATACCCGCCGCGGTGGCTTAGTCAGCTAAGGCGTTGCGCTGCTGAGCACGAGATCGCGGGATCGAATCCCGGCCGCGGCGGCCGCATTTCGATGGAGGCGAAATGCAAAAACGCCCGTGTGCTTGCGTTGTAGTGCACGTTAAAGAACCCCAGGTGGTCAAAATTAATCCGGAGCCCTCCACTACGGCGTGCCTCATAATCAGAACTGGTTTTGGCACGTAAAACCCCACAATCAATCAACTGCTACTTCGACAATTTAAACAGGCTTCGCGTCATTTAGATTGCAACATTGCGCTGTATATACGCGTTGTTTTCTCAAAAAACAACATGCACAGCCCTCGGGCCGTAAGACCGCAAATACCGATTTGATATCTATACACTAGCTCTCGCCCTCAACAAGGAAATTAGCGCCCACTGAAGTGTACCGTACAACATTCAACACAGTGCACTCCCTGTGAAAGTACCCGGCATTGAAAGTGGTAAACAGATAAACGCTAAAGGCGCTTGTTAGTGCACATAGCCATCTTGTTCCATGACCTCGATCGTTCCCCACACACAGATAAGCAAGAATTCAAGGCTGTCGGCTAGCTTTTGGTGTGCTTTTATTTAAGGCTACAGCATGGCCATAGCATAGCGTGTACATATTTTAACTATACCATGTTATGACAACGTCAGTAATTGCGTCATATAGCAAAACGTTCAGCATTCCATGCCCGTGTACGTGCGTAATTGTAGAATGTAGCATATTTCACGTGAATACTACTAAAGGCTGCGTGTCCGCAAAGATATAAAAATTACTAGGGGTTCCTTATGCTACAACTAAGACGACTTCAAGGCGAAAGCCCAAGAGCCGCAAAGTCAATGACACGCCGGCCACTTTTTTTTGCTGAGTCATCATCACTCTGACACCACAACTTAGTCATTTTTGCGAGTAATCGTGTTTTTTTTTTTTTTGCAAGTCGCCCTTATGATTCACCAAACTCGAACAGTGACTCGGCACTTTTTTTTTTTGCTCATCAAGTCACTCTCACTTGGACCCTCAAATCTCACATATATTTTTGCAAGTGATTCCCCCACTCCATAATCCCTTGATTCACTCTTAATTCACACTTGATTCACTCTTGTTTCACCCTATCACTGCTTGATTCACCTACATTCACTCTATCATCTTGGTTTTACTTCCATCGCACTTGGTTTGTTCTATTACTCCAAATTTCCAATTTTCATTTCTCTTGATTCACCCTATCACCACTTGATTCACCTTCATTCACTCTGAATTTGCTCTCATTTACTATTCATTATCTTATCTCACTCTATCTCATTATTAACTTTCGTTTCACTCCTATCACCCAACTAAACCCCTTTTATTGATCATCAATTCACTCTTAATTCACCTCATTACCTTTCTATGTACACATTATCACTTCAGTTCACTTGCTTAATCATTCTTCCACCCTTAATCGCGGTTTTGTGCGCGTTGTCGCCTTTTATCCAAAGAGGACCATTTTGTGTGAACGACGCGGTTTTGAAACTCCCTTGAAACATAGACCTCTCCAGGAGAAATATGACTTTAGCCTTAATAAAGCTGTTTTCGAAGCTGATTTTCGCTAGAAATGGCGCTGATGTTGTCGGTAAGTGGTCTAGAAACACGGTTGCCATAATTTATACTTAAATGTACTAGACAACTCTCAAATGCGTTACGCGGCCTCATAGTCGCAAGTGCAACGAAGCACAAGAGGAAGATTTAATTGACGAAGGCATAATTTCGTGCTCCAACTGAGTTATTCCACAATTACCCAGCATTTGTCGCCTGAATTTGTTGTCTCCTTACTAAACAATTCGTCCTGATTTTCAAAAACACCCAAGTCATTACTGGAGATCACGACCATCTGCAGGGTCGTCACAAGGCTACGCTGCTGAGCACAGTGCCGGGTCAAAAATTGTTTTCTTTCCTTTTAACAGCGGAGCTGTTTAAGCTCTTGGTTAGGCCGCTAGTGCGCACAAAAACTGTGGGCCGATCCTGGAGGTAGGGCAGAAAGGGTCCAAGCGCAATCGCACATACCCCCGTGAACTAGGAAGCTGCGTAAGCTCGAGGATGGTCCATCGAGTACACGCCGCAAAACCTCCGCCTGGCGAGACGCCACCATGCGTCGCCTAGCAAGGCGTCGCCCCAGCTGCGCCGACCGCACCGAGCCACGCCACAGCTGCGTGAGCCGTGACGTCATCGCGCGCGCCGCATCGCTTCGCCTTAGCTTTGCCGATCCACCACGTGACCACGCCGTGCGGAGTGGTTGCCGTGGCTTCGCAGAGGCGGAGCTAAGCCGTGACGCCACTGTGCCGACCCACGGGATATATAGCTCCGCGTCGCCGTCGCAGCGACACCGAAGCCCCGCCTCTCCACGCCGAGCACATCGCTGCGAAGATTGGGCGGCCGAAGAATAGCGTCACTCCCAAAGAAGAGGAAGCGCGGCAAGAAAGCCGCCGCGCCGCTACTCGAGAGCGAGTGAGACGACATCGGTCCGATCCCGAGTATCGCGCCGCCTAAGCGGCGGCGAAACGTCGGGGATTCGCACAAGATCCGGGGCCCGCGAAACCGAGCAAAAGCGTTTGAGCGCCCAGAAGCGTCCAGATACTTTAATGACCGAGTGTTCGTTGCTCCTTGGACTGTCGATGATTCCGGGGTGATCTTGCGCAAAACGTGGCTGAGTCTCGAAGCATAACCTCGCAAAAACTTGGCCGAACCGAGATAAAGCTAGGTGGAGTCGCCAGCTTCGCTGTTTGCCCAGTTTTCGAACCACCAGTGTGAAGCTGCCCCTAATTTTTTTTCTCCCTTTTTTGCGTAGGACTGCCTATGAGCCAACGCCGTTGGGTTCTTTTTGGGGTGAAGATGAAGCAATTGATGTTTATTTGCTTTGTTGTCGACAATATTGTAGTTTACGGAAAAGCCACATCGAAAAAGCGCTTTATCAAGTCCAACCTTATTCAACCGCTCCTGTTCTGCTGTCATTCGTTGCATGCCCATATATACTGCTCTGGAGCTCAGTGACGGCGTTTAATCAGTAATTTCCGTCTTGCTTTTTGGTTACATGTGGTTATCTTGAGAAAGTAACTCCTTTCCGCTTCATTTCTAGCCCACCGCAGTCAAGCCCGGTGAATGTGATGCACCGCTATTGAGCGCGGTGTCTCAGGTTCGATTTCCGACCGCGACTGCCGCATTTCATTGCTTTCTCAGCATATACTCGTGTAAATCTGGCGGGTTGTGTGTAAAGATTGTAGCGATATCCAGGTATTAAGGAGCCACTACGGCTGTGGAAGCCTACGGTGAAAAGAAACTCTACATTTTTCATCGCTATAGATACCTGATGCCGTGGGGCTCGAGCAGACACAATTTTTCGTTGTGCTTTTTAAAACAACTCAGAACACCCCACCATAAATGAAAAACAAGTAAACAAACACGACAGAATGTTCCAAGTTGCTTACAGGTAAAAAACAAAATGTTCCCCGTGGTCCAAACAACCCACCACCCTTTCTTTTGTCTTTAAAAAAATGTCCTTGATTGAAGTGTCCTTTTATATGCCTTGAAGAATAAAATATCTGACCCCTTGCGAAACCGCATAGTCTTTACCTTTTTACGTACACTCAGATCTATTCTCAGCCACCACTGAAAATGGCTCTGCATAGAGGCACAGCAAATTCACTATCGCACATATCTCAATCTATCCAGAATTTCCCTTTTCACACAGCTCAAAATATTAGGTTTAAAAACCCAAACATTTAAAAAATCACTGATGGGTTCTGGGTACCATAATGACACGCGTACTTGTTCATCTTTCTCCGGCGACCGCTTTTCACCGGCTGACAAATGTTAAACGTTATCGCTCGGTGCAGGACGCGCCTGAATCTACCAGAAGATTCTCGAATGCTATCGATGGTTCTATTCGTTGTCTGTAGCCGCCTAATCTTGTGTAACCAGACTGTATGCGCGACGCGAATTGTGTAGTACTTTCTGGAAGACACGCGGTCACCGGCGATTACGCTGGAACGTTCGACGAGTCACGTATAAAAGCCGACGCGCTTGATCCGCTAATCAGATTTTCGAAGACAGCCGACTTGTAGTCGCCGCTAATAGTTGTGCTTCGAGTATCACTTGCTATTGTGGGCACAGGTTCGCCCAAAAGTTGACAGTCGCTTTAGCATACGCTAAAGAGTATGCTAAAGAGTATGCGCCCTCACGAGACGTTCATTAAATTACTTGACATTCTCATTCGAATGCATTGTTACTTCCCATTACTTGCTTTCTCCCACCAAAGGGCGTGGGGTGGAGTGTCTTGATCACCTCTATCGTAATTAAGGTAGAGCTAATTGAGGCACTCGAACCCACGACCGCTGTTGACGGCACCATGGTGGCACTACCACATGGGGGCACCACGAATTTTGGTCTCACAAAGCTGGACGTCGGATTTTTCGACCCGTGAGCCATCTAAGGCTTTCGCCTTAATAAAAAAAATACGACTTCCATTCGCTGCCAGCCTTTCGCTCTGACCTGACACGTGACCGAAAATTATATATACTCACTAAAGAACGCGATCCCCAACCAGAGCTGTGATCGGGTCATCAAGACACTCGGCGCAAGTATGGGAGGTGGGCGGGTCGGTACCCTGATCATGTGCAGCACATTGGCATCGCAGGGTGCGCACCCGCTACACCGGGAGACTGTGTCGCTACGTGGTGTTGTCTGCCAACAAGGACCTATAGAAGCGCGGGTTAAGCTTTGTGAGCTGGCGAGCACTGCACGAGCGCTAGACGGGGGACGCCGGTGGTAAAAGTTCGGGGGCGTTCATCCGTCCAGTGGGTAGTGAGGTGCCGTGGCAGTTCGTCCTGAACCACCGTCCGCGACTGCCGCCGTGATCGCATTGCGAGAAACGTCACTTTAGAAATCACCAGCGATGGTGTGCCACAGTCTCCTTTTGCGAAATATAAAGTTGCCTTATTATTTTTCTCCGGTCAGCTTATTCCTGGGGTTTTTTTTAGTGCCTTGTTAATTATTCTAGCTGCACGTTATTTTAACTGGTTAAGCGGTGATATTCGCTCTGCCCCTTTAAACGGGCTTTCCTTCTTGAAAGAGCGTATCATGCACCAGAAATAAACAAGAAAATATCCAGAAATATGCACATTTCACGCACTGTGAGAATGAATGTTATGCGAAGCCTTTTCCGGACTGCCTATGACCACCAAGGGTATCCTTTGTAACCCTACGCGTGATGTTTGCCCTTCAAAAACCTCCTTGACGCCAACTTGGGTCGCTGTGTATGTGTCACTGTATGTGTGCCCACTTTCATAATAATTATTATATAAAACATATCATCGATAATTACCCACCAAGCATAAGACAGATTGCTAATAGCACTGAAGTCGCCAATTCACCCACACACATTTTACTTCGCGAGAACAATGGCCATGACGCGGACTACGTGGTGGTGATAATATAGCGATTGTCCCAAAGGTTACAGTAGTGACTTGTCGTTGCACGCGGAAAGGGCCCCTGTAGCACGGTACGCTTTTCTCTAGGAGCCCAACACGATGGCATGAGGACTGAAGCAGTACAGAGGATCTCGGTGAAAAGTATGTCCTGGTGGCGGTGACTGCAAGCCCACTTTTTACTGTCTTAGGATACCAACAGACGAGTGCGCAAGAGCTGGCGCGGGTGGTAAGCGTGGACGATGACAGCGGGCGTATGCTGGCGTCTATAGTGACACTAAGGCAGGGAACCGAAGTGTCCTAAATTAATGCAATGTCCCGACCGAACAACAGGTAAAATGAAGAATACGTGGAAGTTTCATGGCGTGAAGAGTTATTGACCCTTTTCGCGGAGCAGTTTGTTTTAGAGAGACGGCATGACGCTTCGTTTATTGTTAGTGCTTAGTAGAGTGTTAGTGTCGGACAATGGAACTGCGTTCACGTCAGAAGAGTTCACCGAGTTTGCAAGAAAGAACCAGATCTGGCAGATTACAGTCGCGCCTTATCGCTCCTCCTCCAATGGACAGATTGAGAGGATGGTGCAGGAAACAAAACAAGTGTTACGTAAGTTGCCTGAGAGAGATTGGGCAACAAAGATGTCCCGTTTCATGGTGGGCCAGCCCATCTTACCCAGTACAACTACGTAATCTGTCCTAGTTCGTCTGTCCGACGGTTGCCTATGGCGAAGATATGTTGTTCAACTCCGCAACCGTGCCATCCTCCTAGACCTTAGGTGGAGCTAATAGTGACACTTGTGTGGACACAGCCGATGGTGATCACCCCTCTGTGGGTGGCCAGGACCCACCCCTGCGGGGGCTGAGTGAAGATTTCCCAAGTTCAAGTCTACGCCAGAGACTGGCCCCGTTCTAAAGGACATGGAATATGGCTGCCCTCCGATCACTCTGGCGCTGGCTGCACTGAGCCACCGGCGAGAAGGGATTCATTTGAATATAATAAATATGAAGTTGGAAACGGAACACCAAGCGACAATTCGAAATGAAACATCCTATGCCCGCACGCAACAATGTTACGTAAAACGGTGTTTGCTTACCACATTTCACTCTTTAATGGCTTTTGCTAAGTTTCAGTAAATATAATAATTCTCGAACAAAAGTACATATCAGTAGCCGAGACCTCAATTCACATCGAAGTACGTACTACGGGCAAAAGTAAAGGAAACGCGCATTTACTTAAAAGCCGATCAGCTGTTTCCACAGAGGCCATCTTGCGGGTGCTGAACAACCTAGATTGGACGAGTAATCGACGCATATATAACTACGGCTTTAGAAATTGCGTTACTTTAGTGTATTTTGAAATGCATTCGAACCGCTTTTATGTCGAAAATTATAAAACAATTTTGCTTTCAGTAGCACGCGATTGTTGGGTTTTCGGGCGGTTCTGTCCAAAATGATGTTGCTATCTGGCCCATCTAAAAAAATTAGGGGCTGCTTCACACTAGTGGTGCGAGGACTGGGCAAACAGCGAAGCTGGCGACCCCACCTAGCTTTATCTCGGTTCGGCCAAGATTTGGCGAGGTTATGCTTCGAGAATCGGCCACGTTTTGTGCAAGATCACCCCGCAATTATCGACAGCGCAAGGAGCAACGGACACTCGGTCATTAAAATATCTGGAGGCTTCTGGACGCTCAAACGCTTTTGCTCGGTTTCGCGGGCTCGTAACTCCGGATCTTCTGCGAATCCCCGACTTTTCGCCGCCGCTTCGGCGGTGCGATACTCGGGACCATACCGAAGTCGTCTCACTCGCTCTTGAGTAGCGGCGCGGCGGCTTTCGCGCCGCGCTTCCTCTGCTTCGGAAGTGACGCTCTTCTTCGGCCGTCCCATCTTGGCGGCGATAGGCTCTGCGCGGAGGCGGCGGGGCTTTGGTGTCGCCGCGGCAGCGACGCGGAGCTATATATCCCGTGGGTTGGCGCAGTGACGTCACGGATTAGCTCCGCCTCTGCGCAGCCGCAGCAACCAGTCCGCACGGCGCGGTTACGTGATGGCACGGCAAAGCTAAGGCGAAGCGATGCGACGCGCGCGATGACGTCACGGCTCACGTAGCTGTGGCGTGGCTCGGCGCGGTCGGCGCAGCTGGGGTTGGCTGAGGCGAAGCGTTGCTAGGCGAGGCATCGTGACGTCATCGCCAGGAGGAAGTTTTGCCGCGTACACTCGACGGACCATCCTCGAGCTTAAACAGCTTCGCTAGTTCACAGGGATATGTGCCACTGCGCTTGGACCCTTTCTGCACTACCTCCAGGATCGGCCCACAGTTTTTGTTCGCACTGCGTGGCCTAACCAAAAGCTTAAACAGCGCGGCTGTTAAACATTATGCACAGATTATCGAAGATGGTTACCTGACGAAACGAATAGCTTTCTTATGATGCTGAATGGTCCATGGCTCATTGAAATGCAACGGAGGTACTAGCAAGACTGGAGATATAAAGTTGCAATGATTTTGTTGATGATACATCTATGAATTGGCTGTGTCATTTCTTTGACGAGTATAAATGCAAGGATCCTAGGGGGAAATCATTGCTATCTCTTTATTTCTTCCTAGGTTATCGACGTGAATTATGTCCGCCTAGAAGCGCAACCGATCGAGCACACCGCACCGATTTAGTCATTAACGAAATGCTTCTCGACGTAAATGTTAGCGCAGCCGTCAAGGATGAATGCTGACGTTCCGCTTCGCCGCGCTCAGCGCTGAATTTTCTCATCTGGTTCACTCGTTGCTGTCGTCAAGCACGCTTTCTTGGCAGCATAAGGTTCTCTACCCTTTCAGGCACGTAGACAACATCGCTCTGCCAACTTTTCTTCCCGAGGGTCCGCTTTGGCGCCATTTTAGCATCCCGTTGCACGCTGCCGAAATCGTCGAGGAGCCATCGCAGGCTAAGAAAGGGAAAGCGGACGAATCGCAGACACCAGCACCACTATCCTCACCCCTGTCTCTCCTGTGTGACGCTTTTGTGATGTCATCGCCATTCGGACCCTTCAGAAACATATTTTGTTGAACTATCGCGGCAACTCTTCAACGGCGAAGCACGCGTACAAGTACAAATAATCGAAAATTTTAATTATCGCAAGCACGGCCGACAAAGAAGATGCCAGGATGCTGGTCGGCATCAAATGAATACAGCTTGGACGCACTTACCACAACGTGAAAGGCAACATACGAACCCCGGACGACGTCTCCAGAGGCATCATCAATGGACTCATACCTGGAATGAGCACCATAGACCTCATGGCAGGAATCCGAGCACCAGCAATATACATCGTTCTTCACGCCCGAATGATGGGTCAGTTGACGGCGGTAGCCGTATTCTTCGAAGGACCACATGTTCCCTACTACATCATCTTCCAGAGCGTAGACGTCCGCTGCAGACCATATCGCAAGTCAGTGCAGTACTGTCGAACCTGTGGCAACACGAGACACCGTCAAGACGTATGTCTGAGACCGATGCCGGATTTCTGCTACAAATTCGACAGGACCGCACAACCACAAGACCACGATTGCCAACCCACCTGCAAGCTCTGCGGAGAAGGGCTTGAAACTGAAAGTACAGAGTGCAAGAAGAGACTGAAGCCGAACCCACCACCCTACAATATACGGCAGCGGCGCCTCAACAGACTCCAAGAAAGAGACAACCGCGGGAGCTCCAGCAGTGAAGAGTTCCCGGAGCTGGCACCTAGGCCACCAGCTTACCCAGTATAGCAGTGCGGGAAACTCCCCAAGGCGCAGTAGATCCAAGTCAATACTGCACGACTGCCTCGCGCTTGCGCTCCCGCTCGGTCAAACGCGCTGAGCTTCGCCGACGTGGCAAGTGGCTGGAGCGGCTTCGAGTGGCACGAGCAGCTTCGAATTCTCGTCGGCCGAAGTCGCAGCCATACGGGTACGTTTTACTCCAGCGGTGGCGGCGCGGGCGCCCTATCTTGATAGCGATCTGCGACATGAAAAGAGTGCGTGCACACGCGGGCCTCATCTTCAAAGCGATCTGTGATGTGTACGAAGTGCAACTAGTGCCGGGAACTTCGTTTGCGCTGTGCTTTTAACGTTTAGTTCGCGTTGAAGCGAGAGACGGCTCGAAGGTCAATTCGCTCGCTGCTGCGGCCGCGCCTCCTCCCTCCAGTGTTTTGATATCGAGTTTCCGAGGTCATCGAGCGAGATGTGTTCATGTTTACCTGCGCGCGTGTTACACCGTGCTTGTTAATTTTGTTAGTAAGCGAATGTTTACCCAAGCTTATGCGGCCCATAGAACAACTATCCTTTGTTCGCATAGTTGTCTACTAATTTGCTATCGCAATCGATGCTACGCCTTTCGGGTGAAACTGCGATATTTTTATTTACCTTTTCTGCAATTTTCTTTTTTTGTTATGACCTTCTTTAACGCTACCATACATTTATTATTAGACTGTTATCACATCTACCAATCGGCCATTCTATAATTTCTTATACTGCACCATCCCAAAGCAGGCTTCTTTGCACGCGCATCAGTGATGCGCGAGAGTAACCTTTCAAGGAAAGTAAGCGTTCAAGGGGACATGACGAGAACGGTTATCTCTATTATTTATCAATTATATGGACACTGCAGGCGGATTTCTGCCACCACCGTCGTCGTCGCCGTGAGGCTCCGTATAAAGTCCAAGGGCGATAAAATCGTCGCCACGCGCCCTATGCTGTAGGTGCGAGTGAAAGCTTGTGAGGGTGAGCCGGCGATCGCGGCTCAATCTCGCGCACGCAACGGAGGGGAGCTGGAAGGAAGCGCGTTGTCTTCCAGTCGCGCGTAACGCATAGGGGTGAGGGAGGGTGATGGGGGTGGGGGGCGTTCTACACCGCGCGCGGCCGCCCGACCACTGTATCTCAAGGCTACGTTCACACTTACACTCTAAGAACAGTTGCACCCTTTGGGGCGTATTTTTGCCACAGAACAATAATCGTCATCTGACTTGCGTGGCTTTCCTTTCTTTAACGCTGTGCGCCCGGCACTTCTCGGTCACGAACGACAAGAGCGTTATCAGCGTGACACAGCGTTCTCGACAGGAAAGTAGCAAGTGCAGAGTTTTCAACATAGGAAACGCAAGCAAGACAGATGACGATTATTGTTGTGTGGCAAAAATGCACCCCAAAGGGTGCAACTGTTTTTAGAGTGTAGGAAGCGGCAAGCGGGCGGAAAGGCCAAACCGACCGGAAAAACTTTTCCGCGCATGTCGAAGTTGTTCACATTTGTTTTGCTACCGTCACGGCAGCCGCTGCCGGTATCGCCACATCCATAAAGTCTGCGCACGTTTGTCGGCGTGGTGGCGCTCATTATCGCACCATTTTAAGCGGTGTGTTCATTCATTGACCCATCCATCTGTCATCAAAAGCGAACATTTCGCGCAACTTCGCGTGTCATCCGCCACCTTTTGTAAATTCCTCGTTGGCGTTCCGTAATTCTCCTCACCTGGGCACGGTAGCGCTGAGTCACAGGTTGGTACCTTGGCGTGATTATATTTTAAAGACGATAGTCTTTCTTGGGGAACTTAAACGCTGAAAATTTGGTCTGTCTGTCTGTCTGTCTGTCTTTTTGTCTGTCTGTCACCCGATTTCAGCCATCCGGCCAAAATTGGACCACTTGCTTACCGCCCACGCTACTTAAACTGGTACGGCTGTTCATACTTGTGAACGTTATCGATCACAAAGTAAATATTACGCATATCTGAGGTGCAACATCACTAGGTAAGTATTAGGAGGTGTGTTCCTTTAATAGAAAATACATAGATACGTAACTCTAAAGACCCTAGTTTCTTAAGCTGCCCTGAAAATGCCATGCTATGCGCGCTGACGAACGACGTTCCCCGACTGCGCGCCGACGAGCGCCCTCTGCCATGGAGGAAGGAAACCCTCTGCACAAGCTCATGTTTCCCGATGTATTGCCAGATGGTGTCCATGCCTCACGCAGCGCCTCCTCAATTTTATCAATGCCAGCCAGATGCGGCCGATTCAACATAAAGGAAGCGCTGTCTGAGGCAGGGCAAAACATAAATGGCCGCTTGATGAAATAATGCGGTAAAATGAAATCTGTTCAAACAAACCTCCATTGCATTTATCATGCCAGGACGGAAATGGTACGAGAACAGCATCACAGGTGGCCGCGGATCAGACCAGCACTCATGTAGTACGGCCGGCAGAAAACTATCGTCTTTCGACGACATTTGCAGCGAAGCACGCAGATACGCAGCAATTTTTCTTTAATAGCTTTTATTTACTAGTTGTAATAACGTGTCATCATTTCGTATTATTGGCGGCGCCTCCAGGACACCAAAACGGCAACGGGAACACTAAAGCTAAAACCCGGGCTGGTCCTTGTGTTGGGGCTCGCCAAAGCCTGCGCGCCCTACGCGAGACCTACGCTCCGACCTCGGCGGCCCCAACACATGGACCACCCTGCTTCCAGCTTTGATCCCCCCGCAGACCCTTGGTTGCCGTGGAGATTCGGCGCTGCCTTTTTTTTAATTATTGGTATGATATAAGGAGATGTTGACGCACAAATAAGGCACCGGTTATTCCTTAGCAATTGAATGGGTCTAACCTACAACATACAGGGTTCAAGATTACATGTCCAACAACCTTCTCATAAAAGCACCAGAACATAAAAAAATACTTGTCAAGCAACGTTTTCACAGTAGCACTACAAAGTAAGAAATACGTGGTACATGCAATATACAAGTTAAATAACTCCACGGCACTGCAGAAGAAAGTCTCAAAAATCAAGAAAGTCTGTAGTCAGCGGGTGGTCCATACATCGTCTAAGTGCATTACCACATATAGTCAGAACAGAATAGTCAACATAACATAATCCACAAACACATACAGCTACGTTGAAATAAAAGGAAAATTAAAAGCGTTAATAAGGGTCAACAATGACGCTGTCTTCAAAAAAAAGCTTTTAATGCTTTTAAATTACTATATTATCAGTGCTAATTGCATTGTAGCATTGGTAATAAATTCCCCTTTTTATACACCAACGCTAGAAGTGTTGTCGCTGGTGGTGCCCTCTCATCGCTCATCGATTCATTCCAGGCTTGTTTAGTGTTGCTTACCGAGACATGGCTTAACGACACCATTCACGACAACATCTTTACAAGTGAATTGATTTTCAAGTTTTTTTCGGTGAGATAGACAACAGCGCATTACCTAAAATACAATTACCAACAATTACTAAAAAGAAAATAAGATGTTACGGTAAAGCCAATTTCGACGCAATTAACAAAGAATTAACAACTTTTTCAGATCAATTTCTGCATGAATTTCATTCACGCTCCATTGAACAGATCTGGGTCCTCTTAAGAGCCACCCTCAGTTTTCTCATTGACACGTTCATTCTTATGTTATCCATTTCCTGCAAAAGCAGTTCTTGGTTTACCAACGAGCTTCGGCGGCTTAATAAAAAAAAAGAAGAGACTGTACAGGCAGGCAAAACTGACTGGTCTCGCGAGTGCCCATGTTAAACCCAAAACGTGTGAAAATGCTTATAAGGCATTGCTAAAATCTACTCACCATAACTTTTTTTTTCTCATGATTTACCATCCATGCTAAAAAATAATACTAGTCGCTTTTGGCGTGCTGTGAACCCTGGAATTCGTGCTGACATCAGTCTTACTGATTCTAATGGTGTTCCTATCCCAGATTCAGATTGCGCTCAACTTCTTAATGATACGTTTGTAACAATTTTCACTCATGAAAACGTCAACTCATTGCCAACTTTAAAGGCGTTAGTGGGAATCACTATGCACGAGGTAGTCATCAGTTGGCCTGGTGTTCTATCTCTACTAACCAATCTTAAAACGTCATCTAGTGCCAACCATCTAGGCTTCAATAATAATTTTTTGAAGAATACATCGCATAGTATTTGTTCTATGTTAAGCGCTCTATTCTCCCAGTCACTATAAACTGGCTGCATTCTTAATGACTGGCGCATTGCTAAAATAAAACCTATTTTCAAATCAGGTGATCGTGCTCCTCCGCTTAATTATCGTCCCATCTCCTTAGCCAGCACTATTTGTAAATTACTCGAACATATCATACACAGTCAAGTCATCAACTTCCTTCAAGACCATACCATTATTTTCAAGCATCAGCACGGTTTTCGCAAGGGCTACTCATGTGACACCCAACTTGCCGGATTTATTAACGACATACACGAACTGACAGACGCTGAATTTCAAGTTGACGCAATCTGAGCTTTTTCTAAGGCATTTGGTCGTGTTCCACACCATAGGTTGTTACTTAGAGTTTCACAGCTTAACATATTCACCCTACTATAATTGCATGGATCACCGGTTTTCCCTCATCTAGAATTCAGTTTACATCAGTTAAGAATTCTAACTCATGTTATGCTGATGTTACGTCTGAAGTTCCACAAGGCAGCGTACTTGGACCTTTACTCTTTCTAATCTATATTGTCACGACTAAAGAAGACAACGAAGTAAGGGACATGAGCGCTAGCATGTCTCTCTCCGAAGAAGATAAAGTTGGCGTGGCCAATTCTTCTTGGGCCTAGAATATAGAGCTTGTGTCTGTTGTACCGTCGTCCTGTGCGCTGTTCTACGCGTCCTGCGACAATATTAATGATATACCCAGTTGCGTGTCATCCAAAATCAGACTATTTGCAGATGATTGTGTAGTTTATCGATATATAACAAGTAACACTAATTGCCACTTACAACAAACTGGCCTGGAAGCAAAAAGTGCATGGTGTTCTAATTGGTTAATGCCATTAAATATTTCCAAAGCTAAACTCTTGCCTTTCACCAATAGGCCACGAATTCCAACCACTTACTCCCTTGATAACAATGCTGTGGAACTCGCCACAACTTACAAGTACCTTGGCATCAATCTTCAGTCAAACTTATCATGGAATAATCCTATTAATCTTACCCTTGCCTCTTCAAACTGTACTCTCGGACTTCTTAAAACATAACTTAAAAGCCCCAATTCATGTTAAAAAACTAGCGTACACACCATTAATCCGTCCTAAACTAGAATACGCGTCTGCCATTTGAGATCCCGAACAAACTTATATCATCAGTAACATCGAAGCCTTGCAAAACCATGCTGCGCGATTCATTTTTTCAGATTATTCACGTTACACCAGCGTCACCTCGTTAAAGAACAAAGCTGAGTTGGACAACTTAGCACTTCGCCGTAAAATTTCTCGCCTATAACTTTTCCATAAGCTTTATCACCATCCATCACTTCATGATTATTTCTTTCAGTCGGCACCAGTTATCTTTCCACGTCGTGACCATCCATATAAAGTCAAATGCATTAACTGCCAGTCATCCCATTATGCATATTCGTTCTCATCCCGCACAATAATTGAATGGAACGCCTTACCATCAGACATTGCCGCGGAACAGGACTTGCCGAAGTTTCAAGATTTAATTCGTTCACGACTTGCCATCTAATCTTATTATTATTCTTTTGGTACTGTACAGTGTTTTCGATGTTTGTAGCTGTTTGCTTTTCATTGCAGTTGCCTTATGTTCTCCTAATATGCAATAATGTTTTCTCTGCAATAATTGTGACCTCTCTTGTACATTACCTATGAGTTTTACTCTATCATTACGTTTGTATATTTCTTTTGTTTTTAGCATGATGTTTAATTATAATCTGTGACCAGTGCCGGTGCGCTTGTGATCCCTCCCCCCCCCCCCCCCCATGTAACAGCCTCGTAATGAGGACCTTGGGGGTATTTTGAACAAATAAATAAATAAAAAAGCGCTCTTCTGCAATGCCCTTGTTGACCAAGGGCCCAAAATTTTCCTTAAACTGAAAGGTCTCCGGTCTAATGTCATTAGGGTTGATTTAAGTTGACATCGTGGTGTGTCGTCATGTGGGCAATCTAGAAGGGAGGTGATGCAGATCTTCATTTACAAATCCACAATCACATTCAGGGATTTCCGCACGGCCAATTCTATCTAAGAAACGTTTTGTGTAGGCAGTGCCTAGGCTTAATCTATGAATAAGGGTTTTCATATTTCTGTCTAATGATAATGACAATTTGAATTAAATAAGCGGATCGATATGGTACAAATTAGAGCTCTTAGAATACTGGTCAAACTACGTATTTCTACACATTTTGAAAGACGTTGCCCTTATAATGCTGCTTAATTCTTTTTTCTTTTACATTGGGAGCGAAACCACGTCATCTTTGAGATGTGCTTGTCGTGCTGATTCATCGGTTGTTGTGTTGCCAGGAATGTTGCAATGTACAGGTATCCATTGGAATGTTATTTCACGCTTCGTTTGGCTTGCCTTTGCGAGGTCTTTAAGTGTTTCATATATTATACTATCACTGATTGTTTTTTGGTATTGTATACCCGGCGTGGTTGCTTAGTGGCTATGGTGTTGGGCTGCTAAGCACGAGGCAGCGGGATTAAATCCCGGCCACGGCGGCCGCATTTCGATGGGGGCGAAAACACCCGTGTACTTAGATTTAGGTGCACGTTGAAGAAACCCAGGTGATCCAAATTATTACGGAGTCCCACACTACGGCGTGCCTCATAATCATATCGTGGTTTTGGTATGTAAAACCCCATAATGTAATGTTCTTACTTTTGTGCTGCAGAGTGATATTAGTGCCGCCTCTGAATCGCTGAAAATTACCGATTTTTGCGCACCTCTTGCTGAAGTTATAAATTTTATCGCACATAGGATTGTGAATAGCTCAGCCGTTGTGGACGAGGTTGCACGAGATAACTTAAATGATTCTTGTTTATTGAGGTGCGGTATAATGAATGCTGAAGTTGACGAGGTTGCTGCACTGGAGCCATCTGTATAGACGTGTATGTATCCTGAAAACCGCATATACCGGGGGTTCAACATTAAGCCTTATGGTTTTCTTAAAGTTAGGCACTGGGAGGAACGCGAAGATCACCTGCGCAAATAAGTTATGTGGCCGGTGAGCACAAAGTGAGATGATAATTATCGCTGTCAGCAGCCCAATTAACTAAAATTGAATAATTAACTTTTTGTTGACTGCAGTAAGTCGGTATGTTTGTATTGAAAGGTTAGAGGCAGTCGTGTTTCTACACAGTATCAGTTGGAAGAATTCTTCTAGCGCGTCTGTGCTCCGAGATATCCGACTCCAAATTTTAATTGTTGTTCGCATGATTACGCATGCAAGAGAGTGAGGATAGGCGCAAAGCTTCTCCCTGATGTGACGGGGGCTGCTGCGTGCAGCGTTTAGTCTGACAACAGGGCGGACGCATATGCAAAGATAACTGTTCCCCTTCCCCTCTCGACTGGCGAAATCAAGATATGACAGCGCGGTGTGCCGTACGCTTCCCCAGCCGCCTTTCTCAATCCTGCAACAGTCTGCACCACCCGCCGCTCCTACTGCTTCTTGGGCCGTGTCGCGAGTCAGCAATCCATGGCGGACGCCTGACAATCGTCCTATCTGTTACGCCTGCTGCACGCCAGGGCACGTCGCTCGCTATTGCCGCCGTCGCCTTCCAACTCCCGACGACGCTGCCCGGCCGTTCCAGTATGGCAGTGAGCCCATGCGCCAATCAGCCCCGGGTCCTTCCCAGCGGTACGTTTCTTCTGACCTCCCTGAATTTCCGTCGCACAGCTCCCCACCTCCTCGTCAACGATCGCTCTCCCCAATGCGTTGCCGACCCACACTCGCCGATCAGGAAAACTAAACACTGCAGTTCTCGAGGCAAGAACTGCGCCATCTTTGAGCTGTCCAAGTCCTCGCTCTTCTCCTGCTAACATGGTCGCCATATCTGTCGAAGGTATTTCTACTTTTGCGCTTGTGGACACCGGCGCCGCCGTTTATGTTATAGCCGCCAAACTCTGCCGTTCGCTGCGCAAGGTGACCACGCCGCTGTCTGGACTGTCGCTTCACACGAAAAGCGCGCAGCACGTGACACCTCTCGCAGCCTCTACTGCCCGTGTGCTTTTACAAGGCATTTTGTACATTGTCGAGTTTATTGTTCTTCCTGCCTGCTCACATGACGTCATCCTTGGGTGGGACTTCTTGTCCCATCATAATGCCATCATCGACTGCGCACGAGCTGAAGTTGAATTTTCGCCGCTGTGTGACACACCATCCCACGGCGCTCTTGATCAGCCGCCTAAACTGGTCGTGCGTGAGGACACTGACATTCCGCCTGGCTCTTTTGCCCTTGCCCCAGTTGTCTGCGATGCTGTAAGCGATGCTACAGTCTTCTTTACACCATCTGACATCTTTATGAGTCGCAAAGCCATTCCACTGCCTTTTGCAACGCTTGACATCCCCGCCGGCATCAGCAATATTTTTGTGTACAATCCACTTTCTGCGTCGGTTACGTTGCTTGTCGGCGAATGTCTCGGCCGCGTGGAACAGCTTGACTCTTCGTTCTTTGTTACCGTGTCAGACAAATCTTTCCATCTTGACTCGAATGAACTCCTCGCCCTTTCAACGCTTGAAGAGTCGTTGAGTGACATGTTTTCCAGTTCCATCGCCACTACACTAACACCTGCCGAACACTCCGAGCTTCTTCAGCTTCTACACCACTTCAGAAATTCCTTCGATGTTTCTCAGCCGCAATTGGGCCGAACTTCGGAAGTGCAGCACTACATTGACACCGGCTTACGCCAGCCGTCGTTGCGTCAACGACCGTACCGTGTCTCCGGCGACGAGAGTCGCGTCATCAACGACCAAGTCGACGATATGCTGCGCCGTGGCGTTATCCAACCATCCCACAGTCCCTGGGCATCTCCTGCCGTTCTCGTTCGCAAAAAGGACGGGTCTATCCGCTTTTGCGTTGACTACCATCGATTAAATAAGGTCACGCGCAAGGACGTTTATCCTTTGCCGCGCATCGACGACGAACTTGACAGCCTTCAGGGCGCGCAATTCTTTTCGTCTCTAGACTTGCGTTCTGGCTACTGGCAGGTTACAATGGCCGAAGCCGATCGCCAGAAAACGGCGTTTATTACACCTGACGGCCTATAAGAGTTCAACGTGATGCCCTTTGGACTTTGCAACGCGCCTGCAACGTTTCAACGACTCATGGACAATACGCTGCGTGGCCTCAAGTGGTTTATGTGTCTTTGTTACCTCGACGATGTCGTGGTTTTCTCGCCTGACTTTCCGACCCACCAACTTCGCGTTAGACATATTTTTTACGTGTCTCACCAACGCTGGCCTGCAACTGAACCTAAAGAAGTGCCGCTTCGCCGCGCGGGAGCTGACCATCTTGGGCCACACCGTCTCCAAGCATGGCGTTTTACCGGACCCTGCGGAACTACGTGCAGTCGCTCAGTTCCCGAAGCTTACTAACTTCAAAGAACTACGCAGTTTTTGAGCCTGTGGTCATATTTCCGGCGCTTCGTCCGCAATTTTGCATCGATCATGTCGCCCTTGACCCAGCTCCTACGCGGTGGCGCGGAGCTCTCCTCCTCGTCCCCTGCATGCGACGCCGCGTTAGGTACACTGCGTCGTCTTCTTACCTCTCCACTTATTCTTCGCCATTTCGAACCGACAGCTGCAATCGAGGTACATATAGACGCCAGCGGGCTCTGTCTTGGCGCCGTCCTCGCGCAACGCAAACCCGGCTAGTTCGAATACGTGGGCGCCTATGCGAGTCGTATGCTGACAAAAGCAGAGGCCAATTACAGCGTAACTGAAAAAGAGTGCTTGGCTCTAGTATGGGCGCTTGGCAAGTTCCGCCTATACTTATACGGCCGCCCATTTGATCTAGTAACGGATCACCACGCGCTTTGTTGGCTCGCCACGTTGAAAGATCCATCTGGCCTAGAGCACTGCACGGGCCCGGGCCGGGCCGTCCGAAGCGTTTGGCGGCGGGCTCGGGCCGGGCCCGGGCTGAAGGCCGCGGGCCCGGGCCGGGCTCGGGCTTGAGGCCGCAGGCCCGGGCCCGCCCATTGAAGGGCCTAAGTAGGCCTTCGAGCACACGCGACCGTTATATAACGCATTGCATGGTTCAATGCATTCTGTGCCAAGCTGAAGTGACACGTGCAAGATGACTGTCATCGTCATCATCAGCCTATATTTATGTCCACTGCAGAACGAAGGCCTCTCCCTGCGATCTCCAATTAACCCTGTCTTGCGCTAGCTGATTCCAATTTGCGCCTGCGAATTTCCTAACTTCATCACCCCACCTAGTTTTCTGCCGTCCTGGACTGCGCTTCCCTTCTCTTGGTATCCATTCTGTAGCTCTAATGGTCCATCGGTTATCCATCCTACGCATTACATGACCTGCCCAGCTCCATTTTTTCCGCTTAATGTCAACTAGAATATCGGTTATCCCCGTTTGTTCTCAGATACACACCGCTCTCCTGACTGTATATCTTATCAGATGACTATATCTTATCAAAGAAAATAGTAAAGCAGATGAAGTTCTCATTTTTAACAGCGGAGCTGTTTCAGCCGGTCCTAATGTGTCCGCTGAATCCAAATATGTGGGCCGATCCTGGCAGCGTGCAGAAAGGGTCCAAGCGCAGTGGCACATACACCTGTGAACTAGCGAAGCTGAGCCTCAATAAGTCTAGCTAAGAATAGTGGGGACTAATTGCCTATCGATAGGGAATTGATAGCCAATCAATAGCTAGTCGATAATCGATCAATAATCAATAAATTCCCTAAAATGCTGGGGATGACTTGGTATTGCTTAGCCTAGCCCAAATACGTGGCCAATACCTTACAATAGCCAATCGACAGCCAATCAATAGCTAATCGATAATGGATCAATAATCAATAAATTCGGATAACTTGATAGTGCTTAGCCTATCCCAAATACGTGGCCAATATCTTGCAATAGACAATCGATAGTCAATCAACAGCTAATCGAT
>NC_051155.1:55885703-55959880 GCF_013339745.2 Dermacentor silvarum
AGAGCTTAAACAGCTCCGCTGTTAAATGGAAAGAAAACAATTTTTGACCCGGCACTGTGCTCAGCAGCGTAGCCTTGTGACGACCCTGCAGATGGTCGTGATCTCCAGTAATGACTTAGGTGTTTTTGAAAATCAGGACGAATTGTTTAGTGAGGGGACAACAAATTCAGGCGACAAATGCTGGGTAATTGTGGAATAACTCAGTTGGAGCACGAAATTATGCCTTCGTCAATTAAATCTTCCTCTTGTGCTTCGTTGCACTTGCGACTATAAGGCCGCGTAATGCATTTGAGAGTTGTCTAGTACATTTAAGTATAAATTAGGGCAACCGTGTTTCTAGACCACTTACCGACAATATCAGCGCCATTTCTAGCGAAAATCAGCTTCGAAAACAGCTTTATTAAGGCTAAAATCATATTTCTCCTGGAGAGGTCTATGTTTCAAGGGAGTTTCAAAACCGCGTCGTTCACACAAAATGGTCCTCTTTGGATAAATGGCGACAACGCGCACAAAACCGCGATTAAGGGTGGAAGAATGATTAAGCAAGTGAACTGAAGTGATAATGTGTACACAGAAAGGTAATGAGGTGAATTAAGAGTGAATTGATGATCAATAAAAGGGGTTTAGTTGGGTGATAGGAGTGAAACGAAAGTTAATGATGAGATAGAGTGAGATAAGATAATGAATAGTAAATGAGAGCAAATTCAGAGTCAATGAAGGTGAATCAAGTGGTGATAGGGTGAATCAAGAGAAATGAAAATTGGAAATTTGGAGTAATAGAACAAACCAAGTGCGATAGAAGTAAAACCAAGATGATAGAGTGAATGTAGGTGAATCAAGCAGTGATAGGGTGAAACAAGAGTGAATCAAGTGTGAATTAAGAGTAAATCAAGGGATTATGGAGTGGGGGAATCACTTGCAAAAATATATGTGAGATTTGAGGGTCCAAGTGAGAGTGACTTGATGAGAAAAAAAAAAGTGCCGAGTCACTGTTCGAGTTTGGTGAATCATAAGGGCGACTTGCAAAAAAAAAAAAAAAACACGATTACTCGCAAAAATGACTAAGTTGTGGTGTCAGAGTGATGATGACTCAGCAAAAAAAAAAAAAAAAAAGTGGCCGGCGTGTCATTGGCTTTGCGGCTCTTGGGCTTTCGCCTTGAAGTCGTCTTAGTTGTAGCATAAGGAACCCCTAGTAATTTTTATATCTTTGCGGACACGCAGCCTTTAGTAGTATTCACGTGAAATATGCTACATTCTACAATTACGCACGTACACGGGCATAGAATGCTGAACGTTTTGCTCTATGACGCAATTACTGACGTTGTCATAACATGGTATAGTTAAAATATGTACACGCTATGCTATGGCCATGCTGTAGCCTTAAATAAAAACACATTAAAAGCTAGCCGACAGCCTTGAATACTTGCTTATCTGTGTGTGGGGAACGATCGAGGTCATGGAACAAGATGCTATGTGTACTAACAAGCGCCTTTAGCGTTTATCTATTTACCACTTTCAATGCCGGGTACTTTCACAGGGAGTGCACTGTGTTGAATGTTGTACGGTACACTTCAGTGGGCGCTAATTTCCTTGTTGAGGGCGAGAGCTAGTGTATAAATATCAAATCGGTATTTGCGGTCTTACGGCCCGAGGGCTGTGCATGTTGTTTTTGAGAAAACAACGCGTATATACAGCGCAATGTTGCAATCTAAATGACGCGAAGCCTGTTTGAATTGTCGAAGTAGCAGTAGCTGGGGATAACGCGAGCCCAGCCTCGTCACGTGTAGCTGTTAGCTGTCTGCGTCACTAGGATGAAGACGTTGTATGATGCTTGTCGTGGGGAGAATGTTAATGAGAGGAGCATGTGGAGAGAAGAGGGCACTGAGAAGTACGACACACGTGTAAATACACTTAAGGCTAGTATGCCTCCTGTATCACATTGGCGCATTAATTGGGGGGGGGGGGGGGGGGCAGTGACCCAACATACCGAGTGGTTCAAATAATGTATATATACATACAGGGTGTCCCACGTAATTTGAGCCAAAATTGAAAGATATGCGAATGCCACGTAGCTGGGCAGAACCAAGGTGATGTTGCGTGCTCTGGCTTGGAGCAAGTCAGACTGTCTTTTTTGTATTTCACCTAATTACATAATTAGTTATTAATAACCATTCAACTTCATGAAATATTATATTCAGAGCAAAACTGTCAATGAGAATATTGCAGACAGTCCTGAAAAAAATTTTTGATCCAGCTTTCTGGTGCTCAATACGTGCGTTATAACATTTTTTCCAAGCCTATATAACAGAAGCCCGCGAAAAGTGCCAAGCGACTAGTCGCGCGGCACCACTTTGTGTTTTGCGGGCTTCTTTCAGGCGTAGAAAAAATTTTTATGTAGCGCGTATTGATTAACACAAAGCAACACAAACACCAGCTCGTGGGAAGACGGAAACATCGATCGTGTGCGTTCTCTTATGTTCAGTGACTACGGAGTGACTGATGTCCGAAGCACATCGGTTTGGGCAAGACGTACGTTTGCCAGATTTCGACTGAAAATTTGGAAATGAAAATTGTTTCCGCCAACGTGGGGCAGAAAGTGTTCACTCCTGAGCAAAAGTTGCGACGAAAATAACGTTGCATTGATCGGAAAACTTGAGACTACGGCGACAAATTCTCGCGATGGGTCGCCGCCGTCGACGAAACTTAGATTTACGAATTGACACTTTTTATTTAAGCCGAAATAAAGAACGCACTTCGTATTAGGTGGGCCACACATATTTTATGAAACATTTTCCTCTAATATATCTGTTTCACATCTAGTTGAAAATATCGCATTGAATATTATTGATTGCGCGCTCGTATTCACAGAATTGCGATTAGGTCTAACCAACACCATTATAGTTTAATGTTAGCTCTGTTCGCTGTCAAACTTTCTTCTTTGCATTGATGAATATTCTGCAAACGACGTGTAAAAGAAGACCAGTTCATGGGCAGGTGGAACTTGCATATAGAGCACTACACGAATCATTTATTGCTGGCCCTGGCCCTGGCTCGGCCAGAGCCCGCAAATACCATGCGCTAGCCCGTGCGAACCCTACCAGCTGTTCACAAACCTGGCCCTTACCCGGCCCGGCTCGTTAGCCTTAACGAATTGAGGTTAAATTCTGGGTTATTGTGAAGATACCAACCGTACAGAGATTCTTTGCTAGATACAGATGTGATTGTCACGTTGCGTGCTGAAGTTATGGCTAACAAGTCAACAGGAGAAATAAATACATCCTCTGTTCATTATGCGCTTGCGTTACTGTGTCATATACATGCCCGCATTAGATTTGCCAAATAGTTCAGCCAAGGAATAGGTGACAGCTCTTTCGCGTACCGCTAACTATTTCATCTCACTCGTATACATCTCAAAGAACCATTGAAATATACAGTCTAGAATTCGAGCAATCAAAGTTGGCTGGAATGTATATTTAAATGCGCTAGTCTATTGGTTGTCAGCATCCCGCAAGGTACTGCCGCTGGAAGCTTTGAGTGACACGCAAGAAGAAGAAGTAGTTTATTGATGTGAAAAAGTAGAGAGGTCGGCCGGAATATGGAGCATCTGGCCTGCTACTCTACGTAAGGGAAGGGGAAGAGGGGAAGAAAGAGGGTCACAATGGGGGATGATAATGGGAGGAACTAGGTGAAAGGACACATTGCACAGATGATTATCACAAGCGTGAGTCCAGGCCCGTATCGCCAAAGAAGCGTGAAAAAGCACGCATTGCCTCTGTTGTCTGGCAACTCTGTGGCCCTGCGCCTAGCAAGAGGTCCTCCGACAGTGGTCTATTATATAAATGCCTCAAGGTGGCTGCCAGTGTGAGTCTCTCGCGTGCATACTCAGGACACACCACGAGCACATGGTCTATAGTCTCTATAACACCACAGACTGAACATTCCGCGGAGTATGTCCGTCCAATGATGTGCAAATATTTGCGCGTGAAAGCGACGCCTAGTCGCAGTCTGTGTATCAGGCATGTATGAGGGCGTGGAATTCCACGCAGAACAGGAAATTGCATATCAGGATCCAACCTTTTAAGGCGAACGTGACGAGCGTCTGGCTGGGCCCAGTATGTTTTCGTCGCACTCCTCATTCATTTCGAGAGGAGGCATGTGATGTCTGGTCTAGAGAACGGCACTACAGTTCGCAGGCCATTGCTGAGGGCGCGCTTTGCTTCAGCATCGGCCATCTCATTACCATTGAGCCCACAGTGTCCTGGGATCCATTGGAACACTATGCGGTGGTGTTTTTCTTGAGCGCATGAAAGTAGCTCGGCGATCTGCAGTGCCAGAACCTGATATGCGGTGTGGCGCAGGAAGCATCTCAAAATTTGCTGCGCGGGTTTTGAGTCCGTGAAAATGCACCACTCTTGAGGTCTTTCCCCGCAGATGTGGCGAATCGCTTCCCGTATAGCCACAAGCTCTGCAGCGGTTGAAGTTGAATTATGATCTACAATGAAACCTCGAGTCATCTGCTGGGCTGGTATCACCACAGCTGCTGTCGATGCCGTTGATGACGCGGACCCGTCTGTGTAAACATGAACATAGGTCTGGTATTCTGACCAGATGTATGCCAAAGTAAGTTGTTGTAGTCCGCTAACGGGAACCATTGATTTCTTTAGTATGCCGGGGACGTTCACGCATACCGAAGGTTGAATCATCACCCACGGTGGTTTGACGGGGTCATATGGAAGGGCATAGCCTGATGTTATGTGGGGTAGATGGCTGCGGAGTGCACTTGTGAAAGTGCTGTCCGACCGCTCATGTAGAACCGACGTCAATGGATGGCAATGGTGTCGTGTAAGTAAGCGTAGATATACTCGAAGTGGTTCGTGGGACAGGTATACCAATAATGGGCATACGCGGGCTTCCTCAATTGTGCCTCTGTTGGAGGCACGCCGTGGCAAGCCGAGGCATATTTTGAGTGCCTGCGCTTGAACGCTCTCTAATGTCCGTAAGCAGGAAATACTCAAGTTTGAGAGTATCGGGAGGCTGTATCGAATGTAGCCTATAAATAGAGACTGATAAAGTCGTAGTAGGGAGCCTTCCGTGGGGCCCCATTTCATGCCTGCTACGAAGCGAAGAACATGGCAAAACAGATTAAGTTTTTGCTTCAACATATTCACATGCCTCGACCACGACAAACCACGGTCAATGATAATGACCAAGAATCTGTGGTGGGAGACATAAGGTATTATAACACCATTAACGGAGATCGGGTAGCGGCAGACGGATTTTCGCGTGAATGCAACCACAGCACATTTCTCAGCAGCTAAGAGCAAACCCTGACGCCGTATGTATCGTGAAGTAGATGACACAGCACGTTATAATCTCGCACGTAGTTGTGGGCGTGTTGTACCAGAAGCCCAGATGCAGATGTCATCTGCATATGCACTGATGTGTATGTGAGCTGGAAGTTCGCTCACCAGGCCAATCAGGGCCACATTAAATAATGTTGGGCTGAGGACTCCTCCCTGAGGAACTCCACGGCATACCTGATGACGATTAGTCTCTCCGTCAGGCGTGGACATGTAAACGAAACGGCCGCTGAGATAGCTCACAATCCACAGATAGAGCCGGCCGCCAATTCCCAAGTCATCTAGGGCATCGAGAATGGCTTCATGAAGGATGTTGTCGTAGGCCCCTTTGATGTCTAAGAAAACAGCGGCGACAAGTCGACGTCGATGTTTTTCATGTTCCACTGTCGTAACGAGGTCAATGACGCTGTCAATTGAAGAATGACCTCGCCGAAAGCCGGTCATCATGTTCGGATAAAGATCATTTCTCTCCAGAAACCATTCGAGTCTCGCCAGGACCATTCGTTCCATAACTTTTCCAACACAGCTGGCTAATGCAACTGGCCGGTATGAGGTAAGCTCATAAGGAGTCTTTCCTGGCTTCAAAAGAGCAACCAGGCGGCTGATCTTACACTGCTCCGGAACAATACCGGTGACCCATGTGTCATTGTAATAATTGAGCAGCGCAGTGCGACCAGCCCTGCCAAGGTGAGAGAGAGACGAATATGAAATCCCGTCAGGACCAGGGGCAGATGAATGGCGACACGACGCAAGAGCAGCCTCTAATTCAGGCATCGTAAAGAGCAAGTCGTAGTGGTCACTGGGGGAAGGTGGCGCAAAAACCTCGAATTGAATTGAGGCTGGCCGAGTTGTGCCCACAATCATCTTGCAGAAATCGTCCGCTACCTCTACATCAGTGCGACGCTGGTAAAGGGCCAGAGCACTGAAAGGGTACCTTTCTTGTGGGGGAGAACGCAGGCTCCTGACTACATGCCAAATACGTGACAGCGGCTTGCGAGGATCCAGTGATGAACACAACTTCCTCCAGCGCTTCCTTCCTAATTTCTCCAGATGGCGCTTTATTTGTCATTGAGCTCGGCGACAAAGGGCGAGATCGTACGTAGATTTCGTCCTTCTGTATTTCCTTTCAGCGCGCCCTCGGACTGCGCGTAACCTCTCGAATTTCACGTCGATAGGACACCCCGGCGTAGGTGTACATATGTTCCGCTTGGCCTCACCGAGGGCGGACGTGATCAAGCCTTCTATTTGGGTTGGTGACTCGAGATCCACACAGGAATTCTCCACGAATGTCTTAAAGGTGGGCCAGTCTGTGCACCGCACATGAGACGAAGTAGGTGCGAACCACTTCACGCAGATATACGTTGGTATGTGATCACTGCCTTGTGTTTCCACATCACTGAACCAGCTAGTAGAGGACTGTAGTCGTGAGGAAGCAAACGTCAGGTCCAAGCAGCTACTATAGGATGTGCCACGCAGAAACGTAGGAGAGCCATCGTTGATATTGACGAAATCCTGGGAGTGCATAAAGTCGGACAGGGCTTTGCCTCGGTTATTCATTACTGCACTTCCCCATTGGGGGTGATGAGCATTGAAGTCGCCCACAATAATATGAGGAGCTGTACAACTCTGGATTGCTGAAGACAGGTACGAGAAATCAATGTGATCTCTGGGTGGAATGTAGCCGCCGAGTATAGAGCAGACCCGTCCTTTAAGCGTTAACGTCAAGCAAATGTAGTGGTTCGTGTTATGGGGCTGTAGGACATGGCGGTAATTTGAGATATCTCGGCGTATTCACACTAACACCTTGCTGGTTTCATCAGCTTCTCGAGACCACAGCAATACATATCCAGAAAGGCGGAAAGCAGAAGGCATGAATTGGGCTCACATATAACAATCACGGGGAAGCGGTATTTCTGGACGCGCTGTCGGAAGTCACTCAGGCGACTACGCAGACCTCGGCCATTCCACTGCATAACTACACTGCGACGTATGCGCATCGACACACAGGAGGGGCTGTGTGGTAGCGCCATAACGAATTAGTGCAGTGCCGCCAAGAGCGGCTCAATTGCGTCCAAAAACTGAACAACAACCCTTGCTGTTGGCGTATTGAGGCCTGAAAGCAGCGTGCGCATGGAGTGCACAAGTTGTTTCAGAAGAACGTTCACCTGCTGGCCTTCCGGCTTGTCCACATTGTCCGCTGGAACGGCATGGAATCTTGGACGCGTTGGTTCGACGACCTTGGATGACAGAGCAGGCCATTCAGCATCACAGGAGGTGGATAATATACCTGCATCTTTCTGAATCACCGTGGTAACATGGGGCGCTGCAGCAGGCGGTTTTTTATTCTGTAGCTCAAGACGTTGAGGCACCTGAGCTGAGAGTTTCTGTGACGGTGGCTCAGCGAAACTAGTGGCGTGTGACGTTGAGCGTCGGCTTCGGGAACGACGTTTGCGGCGACGAATAGACGCAGCCGCTTCCTGGTGACTTGAGTTGTCTTTTACCATCTTCTTCAGGATGAGCCTCTCGTTCTTCATCATAGGACAGTTTTTAGCCGTCGCCTCATGAGCACCGAAGCAGTTGGTACACTTGACAGTCTCTGTCGTGCAAGTATCATGCTGGTGTGAGCCGCCGCATCGACGGCAGGATATTTCGTTTCTGCAAACAGCACTCACATGGCCAATCTTGTTGCATTTGTGGCATTGAACAGGCCTGGGAACATACAGACGGACAGGATGCCGCACATAGCCCACCTTGACGTGGGGTGGGATAGAGTCGGTTTCAAAAACTACTTTAACACACCGTGATCGGCCAAAACGATGGATGTCGACAATCCTGGCCGTAGAATTGATGAGTGTCCGCAGGTCACTGTCAGTTATTTCAGGATCTACATCTGTAATAACTCCAGTGGAAGTCCGTTTTCCATGAGAGAGATAGGGGCGGACCGGCATACCGCCTAACACTCCAATTTCTTTCAGCTTGTCCACCGACGCCTGAGATTTCACATCTACGGTAAGGACATTCTTCCATGCGTTGATTCTGACCTCTTGGACTTGTCCCGGAATCACCTGGTCGAAAAATTGGGTCAACCGCTGTCTGTTAATGGTATTTAAATTATACGTCTCCGTTGTGGCTACGAAAGCCACAGAAAACCCGTCAGGTGCGTCAACATTCTTTGTAGGCAACTCCCTCGCTGCTGATGTCCGGCGCAACACGCCAGGTTTGTCAACAGTCTTTGTAGTCGACTCACCAGCTGTTGATGTTCGGCGCAACTTCCTTTTCAGGCGGCGCGATTCAACAGGCGTGAAGCTGCTACTGTCGGAATCCATCTCAGTCACCGTGGAGTCATCCGCCTAATCTGGAAGCTCCACGTCGGTGACGGCCGTAGCAAAGAAGGCACCAGCTGGCCGAGCAGCAGTTTGGTCGACTGCGTCGACGGGAAGCTGCACGGGACGTGTGCCCGCCATCCCGAAGGATGACGCGATCACTGTGTACACACAATATTAAAAAACTACAGAAAAGTGGAACAGCCGAAAACACAGACGTTCTCAATCGCCACTTCTCGAGTGACACGCAAGTGTCGCTAATGTGCGACCATGTCGTAATATAGGACACCACCTTTTTATTGCCTTATTGAGTTCCATTTTAATGTCGTCAATTTCTCAATGAGCAATTCAAGCAATTCAGTGGCTCTACGTTGTGTTAATATATTGCTTGAATGATAAGTGCATTAACCGTCGACAGTTGTCGTGTGATGGGTTCTGCTGATATTTGAAAAAGGAGTGAATATAAAAATAGATGACACATGACGTGGTTCCGTCTGCAATAAAACAAAGGAACAAGCAAGCAAGCACAGAAACCTCTAGTGCAGTTTATTACGTTTCGTTTTTGCTGTCAACTCGGTGCTTCTACCGTAGGTAGCACTCACCACCCACGCGACGTTTCAACGGGTTCACCTTTGCATGACGACTGCATACAACTCGCTTTACGAAGGCGTACCCATAATGCGTGCTAATGCAAATGAGAAGCGAATGTTGCTTCATGCATCAATTACCCTTCATATTTGCAAATGCCGTTGATAGGGCGCATAGTAAGTGCTCCCATTTCAGGACGAACTCCCTGGCGGTGCGCTAACCATATCTATAGAAAGCTACTCTGCCTGCGCGTGCACGTGTAATCGGTCTGCAAGTGCACAAGCTCACGTTATGGTTGCGTGCGTTTATATCATGAGGAAAAACCTAGCTTTTTGTTTCTCATAGCGTTTATTAAATTTAGCGTGTTGGTGCACGTCCTTAACAGGATCCAAAGGTGAACTTGCGATTTCGTGCCACGTGACCAAATGAGGGTCGCTGAGTGTTTACCGTGAAACATTCCTGTCGCTTAAAGTACAGCCGCACCCTCATTATTTTCCCTTACTATGAGTGGCAGTTCTCGGTATTTTAAATGTGCCGAATATAATGAAGACCAGACTAAGCTAAGAGAGCCGTTGGTATTCGTGATGCTGCTCTTATACGTTGCGAACGTCATCGGTCTGTTAGTCGCTGCTGCACTTAATAGGGCTGATCACAGCTAAGCCTACAAGTTATATAATCTCAGCGCGGCACCACACGAATGTCAAGAAAACTGCCGTTACCTATAAAACTGTGAAAATATTCGCTTTTATAGAAAAGTTGCCGTGTTAAAGCGTGCGGGTGACGAGTCTATAGACGTGGTGTTGCTTTCCACGTAAAGGGTCGCGGTCTCTTCTGCCTTGCAAGTCAAGCTGTCAGCCGCCCACGTCACATCATGGCTCCGAAAGAAAACCACTCCGAGTGCAACAGTCATTATAAAGGTCCCCTCCCCCCTTCCCCCTCATTTTTCTACCCGCGCCCCATATTCTCTCAGACTTTCTTGGCGCTGGTTTTCATGGCGTCAGCGAGACATTTCTGGAAAGAAAAAAAAAAAAAAAAACACGAGAGATGTTACCATCCTAGGGCGACGAACACATCATCGGTGGGTTAGTTCAACCCTGGGGCGCTATAATGTACAATGATTCCAAACTGTTTTGATTCCAATTTCTGCAATTAGCCTCCACGATTGGTCAAAACATTTTCGGGCCACTCCCAACTTCGCTTGTCTGTCACGCGACGTCACGAAAACCACGATAGCTCCTCATCTGATATAACTTGTACACACCGATTATGCATGAATAAACCGCACAAAATAAAAATAATTATTCCTGATTCGACGCCTTTTCAACATTAGCCCTCTGCTATTGGTCCAATGTTTTCTGGCTACGCCCACTTCACCTGTCTGTCACGCGACATCACAAAACCGCGAAAACTCACACGTCAAACTGACGTGTACGCGAAAAAATGCATTAATATGCCGAACAAAATTGAAAAATTTTCTGAATAGCCACAGACTGCCCCGTTCCGAAAGGAATAGAAGATGGCTGCCCGCCGATCGCTTAGGCCCTCGCTACTCGCACCTGCCGGTGAGCATGTATTTATTTGCGCATGATATGCCTTTTTGCGTGGCAGTAAAACGTTATCGAGCCCCTTCGGCATGCATAAGACACCGCTCTGCCAACTCTTCCTTGCTGAGGATCCGTTTTAGGGGCATTTTTATCCTTCCGTTGCACGCCGCCCCGATTTTCGACCAGCCACCGTAAGCTAAGTAAGGCCAAGCAGACCAATTGTAGAAGCCGGCCCCACCCTCTTCATGCGGTTATTTATTTTCACTGTACTGGCTCTGCCCCATCGAAACCCTCTCCACTAGAGCGTGTTCCTCGCCTCTTGTCAGCCAATTAGATAAGAAAAACCGCTGAGTGTAGACAATGTTATTGGTTTTGAAAGCGAACAAAGGTGGCCTCATATAAACGAGAAGAGTGTTTGATTGGGTTGTTTAGACAACGCTGCGGGTCACCGCCCGATGCTTGCGTCGGTTGTTACGTAAATTTGACGTCAGCAGTTTGGAATCAAAACAGTTTGGAATCATTTTACTTTATAGCGCTGCTGTACTCAACTGCTGCAATAGTTTTCCCTGGCGCTTCGTTTTCCCACCCAGTCACCTACACATCCGTGCGCACGAACTTCAACCGCAAAAGTTTATGGAGCAGAGGAAGCTGATTACTTCCGCAGCTTGACCACGCAGCGTGGTATTGGCGTTTCCAATACTAGTATCTGCCAACAACGTAGTGTTCTGTGGTTCTAATACTGTCTACGGTGACAAACTGATCGGAAAACTGTTGCGGTTCGTGGTACATGCCTGCATATATGCTTTAGCGCATGTCTGTTGCATGCACGCCTACGTGTGGGTGTGTGTGTGTGTGTGTGTGTGTGTGTGTGTGTGTGGGGGGGGGAGTCAGATATTGACGCTGTCCGTAGACGGTTTGTCGGCTGTTGGGATTAACATTACGCCTAACATCACTACAGGCTTCTTATTACGATGATGTAGTCAAATTACCATTATCTACGACATGTTAACATTGTTTAGGGCAAAACATCCCGCTACCCGTGAATATATAAAAATGTGCATCTTTTTAAAACAGCCGTGTACAGCCTACTTTATGCCCACTGCAGGACAACGGCCCGTCTTAGCGATCTTGAACTGGCCAGCTGACACCCTCATATGTCTGAAAATTTCCTCATTTTCATCACGCCTAGTAGTTCGCTGGCGTTCTCGACTGTTATTATATTCCCTTGGTACCCATTCTGAAACTCTAATAGATCACGGTGGTTACCTGCTCCTAATTAAAACGGCCCACTAAACTACTTCTGACATTTTCAACTTATTTTAATTAAACTCTAGTGTCGTGTACAGAATGTCGTGACGATGATCGTGACGACCAACATATGGCAGTGCTACGCGCTATGGGAAGCCACGAATTCTAAAAATAAAGCAATGACAATCTTGTGCTCCTCGCTGGACCTTCGCGGTCCCGTCCATACGTCATGACGCCAGCAGAGTCATGCGCATGGTGTCACCAAGGTACATAATTTACTACAGTAGCTTTTTAATAAGCAGTTTGGTTTTGTTCTTCATGCGGGGTATGTGCCCTGCCGGGCCACGTCGGGCCTCACAACGATCGAGTAGCAGCACAGTAGGCGACATAGCGAGCCGGAGAGAGTGCTATGGAAGGTCACGATGTTCTGCTCCCACGTGACCGCATTGTATGTATGACGTCTTGACCCATACACTTCTTGGGAAATGTCAAACTGGTTTGTAGAAGAGCTATTATAGTAAATCTGTTGTGGAGAAAAACTATTATGGTAAATTTATGATGGGTGCTCTGGGCAGTTTGCCGATATTTATTTTACGGCTTCGAGGCTAAGGATGTCCATTTGCACTCAAAGAAATACTAGCTCGAAAAGTTTATGTGAATGGTGGGTGGCTAGTAACCAGGCTTGAATGCTACTCGAAATAACATCGACAGTCGTAGTGAGACCGGTTCTGCCGTATTTTTTTTTTGTCATTAGCAGCATAGCGTTCGATATCAGCCCGATCGCTGACCATACCGACGAAATTTTCTTGGGCCAATAAAAAATATGTACTTAACTTACCCTGTACGCTCGGTTAGACAACTGCGGCGCCAGGCCTCTCTCCAGCTACAATGAGAAACAAGAGGAAGTATCAGGTTGAAATGGCGCTGGTGCCGAGAGAGGAAAGCCGAGTAGTTCTAGCATCTCGACTTCCTCGGCAGGGCGTTATAAATGGTACGCATTTTCACGACAATGATTTTCGCACGTTTTTTTTTTAAAGGACGTATTAACGTGCGCTAATTAAAGGGCAGTCTTGTGCCTAACGCATGCAGAGCCCTTCTTACTGATCGACGACATTCAGCAGGAACTAGGCAGCTCTCGACTACAGCAGTATTCAGCTGGAACGGAGTCTATTCGGGGATGTTAACGCCGAACCAGTAAGCCACAGCTCATTCGAGAAGTCCTGTCTTATCTTTTTTTCTTTTTATGTTGTTATGGTAGGTGCATTGCCGGAATGTGAGATTCTCGTGTCATGATAAGCAAACGTCAACAGAGCAATGAATGGGGCTGGGTGGTTCATTTTGATTTCTTTAAGGCACACGCTAACTTAATTCGGCACTAGACGAAGACGCAAGACAACCTGCGTTTCAGTCTTGTTCCTTCGTGTAGGGCTTTTAAGTCAGCGCGTTCTTAAAAGAGAGGGAACTTGGTTTGCTGTATTCATCACTACACCTGAGGATGCGCTCATCGGTATTTAAAAAAACATTTACATACCATTGTAGCCTTTCGTTGTTTGTAATAGCAGTCGTACAACTGTAAAGAGGAAACAGCATCGCGTTAAATTCCCGATCACGTAGCATTTCTTAATGCGATGACACCTGTTATTTCGTAAATTTCTTTACGCCCTTGTGCGTTTCTTAGATTTATGCCCACTGCTTTCTAGCCTTAAAAACCGATTGTGCACGTGGGGGCACAGTCGCGGGGGGCACCGCACGGTGACAGAGGGGTCACAAGTGGACCGTCAGCCATTGAACGATCATATTAGCCACACTTGCTCGAGCGCCCACATTGATGACGTCAACATTCCTGACTATCGTTGCTGAGATTCAGAACTATGGAGGAAAGAAAAAAAAAAGGCTATAGGAAGGAGCGTGACGTGACAAACTTGAAGCGTAGTCATAAAAAAAATTAAAAAGGAGGAATCATGGGGAAAACATCCAAGCACGTGATGGCAAGCGGTGCTTTTTAGTCACTCCGCGCGGATGCGCAGGGTTTGTTGTCGCGTCTCTGCTGCGCCGGTCACGTGACCGCTTGACATTTAATTGTAACATAGGGTCGCCGTTGCAACGGCAAAAATAATTCCGGGTATCGAGGCCCGTCGAGAACTAAAGACTACGAATATAAAAATAATGTCCTTGCAACTTTCGCCATTTATAGTCGTTCATGGATTCATGCCTTAATAATAATATTTCATGGAAAAAAATTCCAAACTACGCTCGCTCGCTCTGTGAGGAGGCAAGAAAGAAGAGAAATAACGCAGAGGTATAGGCACTTCAAAACATATTACATCACACATAGACGCTAGGCCTATACACTTCTTGGGACGATCGACACTCGGACGATCGACAGTCGAGGCGAATCGCTGGTAAACATTTCTAGAACAGCTTTGCGAGGCCTCGAAACGACTTGAATCTCGATCTTTTTGGAATGAGCACTCAGTAAGCGAAGATCGTGCAAGCAAGAGCTTGCCCCGAAGCACGGAGTGACGACTACTGACAGTCGGCTATGGCAAACTCAAAGTGCTTTACGGCATGTACCAACAAGCCAAGCACGAAAAGCTCGGCTCACTTTTTTTGCACGTGCAGGTAATGTAACAAATTAATGCACCAGGCGCCTAACTTCTGCAGAAGGGCCCTATGCGCTGTGTATATCGAACAACACAGATAAGAATCTCAAGTGGTGTGTCTTATTTAACGCGTGGTCACACCTGAGCGCTACACTCCGCGCTCACAGCGTCATCGCAAGTATTACACCGACATGCTCCAAATTCGCGCACCACCTGGAACGATGGCTTACTGTAGGGTTTGACTACCGAAGAGGCGGTCGCGGGTTCGGTTACCGTTTGCGTAGGCCGCCGCATTCAAGAGCGGGCTGTAATGCAAAAACGCCCACGTGTACGTCTCATTGGACGTGCGTTAACTGACTCCAGCTAGTCGAAATTAATCCCAAGTCCCCCCTACTATACGCCGTCTCTTGTAACCCGGGAGCTAACTCGGGACGTTAGGTAACATGATTAGGCGAAATTCCCGTGCCCACCTCCTTTCGGTAGGACTCGTCGTCGAAGAGCCGTTCGACGTACTCGGTGGCGTGCATGTCCCGGGCATACTCGGCCGTGCAGTTGATGAATGCTTGGCGCTCGGCCTTACGCACCTGGAGAGGAAGAGAGAAGGACGTCGGCACGACTCGACAAACATTGTCTGACTGTAATTGCTGCGTCAGTGTGAAGCACCTGCCATGCTGACAGCGTCGATACAATGCAAAATTTGTAGAAAAAAAGAAGTACGGTGGAACAGGCGCTGAATAAAAGCTATCAGCAATACGAAACAACTCGTCCGGATCAAGGTTAAGCGGCATCCATATAGCTGTCAATGTCGCATGGCTCCACCAGCGTTCTTTGCCTCTGAGGGCACGAATGCGTGATGAAAACTTTTTTTGTTGTTTTTTGCCGATAAACGTGTGCATAGGTGTGTGCGTTTTAAGCGCATGCATCTTCGCTCTGTGGGCGTAGATGAAGAAGCTGGTAAAAGTCGGCCATGTAGCAGCTGTGCGACTCAGTCACGCAGTGGCACAGCAAGACAACAGCCGCGTTCGCCATCAGTTTCTCTCTCTCTTTTTTTTTTTTACAATGTAATCAGAATAGGAGTTCTCGTATTTAAGTATGCCCTACGCTTCACCGCCTTATGGACGCACAAGAACGCTATACTACCGTTATGTAGAGTATTTGTATGCACCCAACAGACAAGGAAACCTAGAAAACCTCAGGAAAATTAAATGCAGAGTCAACTAGGCATAACTGTTAAATTTTACACTGTTGAATTCGCGATGGCCACTGAACACGTAACGATTGAAAACTGTACAGCGATGTGTCTAGAACGCTCATGTCAGAGAAATGCGTCTTCATCCACTCAAACCTTTCAGCGTTTTAGCCATTAAAACTGCCTCTTGGTACGAGTCAACTAGGTGTGGCTTCATTCCGCGAAGTCAATGACATTCGAAAGGCTGTTTTGTAGAGAAACAATGCCGTGAAGCTGCGTTGTGGGGGCATATATGCGCTTTATGCGATCGACAGCTGCCCGAGGTTTGCTCGAAAAGCGTGAAGCTGTTCTGTAAAGTAGCCTTTCCGTAAGAGTCGACTCCAGTATATTTGCAAAAAGTGGTGTTTTCAATTAGAGCTCTACAAGGGGCCCGTGCAGGAGATGCATTATCTGTACAAGGCCTTTTTAGCATCGGAAGGCCCCGTGACGTGCAATCGGATTTTATTATTGCTGTACGCAATGCTCGGCGAGTAACAGTATCGATAGCAATTCGCTAAACCAGTGAGCGCAACCGAATACCAAACGTCTCCAGGGAGCAGAAGTCACACAGGCGGGATAGACGAGCGGCCCGCAGTGCCACGCTTTTGATTGGTTTTTGCATCTTCCATCTGTGTTTAGACAGTACCTTGCTCCAACGTGAGCGTCAGCATCCTCGGCACAGCGGTGTCTGTGCACCTAACCTTCGTAGTCGACGTGGATTCACTAAATGTGGCAGGATGTACATGCCAGCTAGTTGGTGGCTTAACGTGGTCGCGATCCGACGTTATCCGACGTTATCCGACATAGTCCGACGTTATCGGTGCGTGCGTGCGTGCGTGCGTGCGTGCGTGTGCGTGTGTGTGTGTGTGTGTGTGTGTGTGTGTGTGTGTGTGTGTGTGTGTGTGTGTGTGTGTGTGTGTGTGTGTGTGTGTGTGTGTGTGTGTGTGTGTGTGTGTGTGTGTGTGTGTGTGTCATCAGACGCCGGGCGAGCGTCATCAGACGCCGGGCGCGTCGGAGCGCATTGGCCGCGCGTCCGGTTACGTTGGCGGCGCCGGTACGTCGAACCATCGGTCGAACTATAGCCGCTGTTCTTCTCGTCAGCGTGACATAACCTGTGCGCGCGTTCACGCTACGTCGGACTATATTTAGGCCTTTACGGAGCCCTGAAAGGAGACATTGCCGCCGTTGCCCGAGTAGAGTTGGGCCCAGCTGCGAGTTGCAACCAAGTCTCACTACTTTACTGATCACTGCAGTGTCTTCATAGGCACAAAAAATGATGAATAAACACTGTATTCATTGAAAACAAGTCTCTATATCATTGCGAAACCACACCTCGGCCACAGCTCGACAATGGGCCAAGCCAGGGCACGCCTAGCAGGGTTAACCAAAGCTAAACCCACACCAATTTTTCTTTTGCTCGTCATACTGTACTGCTACGTTTATTGTCTTTTTTTCATGTTGACTGGTATATACAGGGCCTTTAAAGGTCATAGTCATAGCATAATGTTGAAGGCTCTTTCTATAAAATTTCAATTCAATTCAACTTTGTTGTTTCTTATTAACATGGAGGGAGCAGCCGCATGAAACCCACTGCACTGAGCAGCTTGACGGAGCCGGCGGCCCCCTTCTTAGGCAGCGATGGACAGCTTAACAACAAACATGATTCCGACTGGCATCTAATAACCAACAAAAAGATGAGATATATTATCTTAGATGCGCACATACATCCATGCAGAAAAAATTGAAATGCAGGCGTTAGAAAATATATAAAAAATAGTGACATTGTGTAGGTAGCAAAATGTGATAGCTTTTGCACATTACCTAAAGTTATATACAAAACCTACAACCAGTCTAACCTTCAGTCAGATGAAAAACAAAAGACGAAAGCAGAAAGTACGTAAATAAATGAGGTCGTAGTATATCGTGTTTGCCGCCAATAAACGTAAGTTTGTAGTCGCACTGTGTCTTTCAGTTGTCAAGTGCTTGTGCTGTTCCTTCACCACAGGATGCGCTTTCGCGGCCAACCTCGGAGGGCAAACCTCTGAAGGACCCATGAATTGCTGTTTTTTTTTTTTTTACCGGCTGCTTAGCTCAGGAGTTAATGTTGTTCTACAAGCTGCGAAAATTGTCACTTCGAGGCACTCCTATAGCTGGAGTGTTCACAAACATACGGGTAAGAGTTGAATCATCTTTGCCAGCCTCTTTTATTTTGTAGCGTGGGCATCGCAGCTTGTCATCCCTTTTCTTCTTCAGCGTTGCTAAATTTAAAAGAACACGACATACAATCTTTGGGCTAAGCTTATTTCGCAAATTACACCTCTGAAACGGCAACGTGGCCATTCTTATACGATGAGAGGACGCTTACTAAGTCAGAGCAGACGCAAGCACGAAAGACGAGCGGCAATGCTAGCCTGAATTTCCCGCACCCACTCCCCATGACGTTACGGATTTTAATAGTGCCTACTTGAGTTTTCTGAATGTGTAGCGGTCAAGAAAAACTACAGCATTTAAGGGAACTAAATACGGAACCTAGGGAGGTTTGTAAAGTTTTTCTGCGTCAATACGGCCCAAAGGCCCAGCTAGGAAAAGATATTTCAAAATCTTTGATGTCACAGTGGCGCACCGTCACTGGGATTTGGCCTGTGACGTTTTTTTTTTTTTCGTTAAACGAACAAAATTATGGTTTTGAAGGAATACATAACTTGTCTTAACCGTGTTAGTGTCGCTCTTGAGCTGCGTCTCTTTAGTATTACGACCGATGCCGGTTAGTTAAGTGCATTCCGTAGTAAATTTTTGAGAGAGCGATATTTATTTACAGAAAGGCAGAGAGGTCGGCCTGAGCTGTAACTTGCTCTGGCCTGCTACCCTACAGTGGGGAAAAGGGACGGGAAGGAAAATATGAATGATGATCGATGATGATGATGATGATATGAGGAGGAGGTGCGTATATACATGTTCACAACATTGTGACATCTCTAATGTCGCGCGTCCAGCCCAATGGCTTGTAGAAAGGCTATAGCAGCACTGGTTATCAGGGCTGCGCTGTTTGCATTGGGCCAAGGACCTAAAAGCAACTCGTCTGATAGCGGCCTCTTATCGACGTTTGCAATTGAAAAGACCAGTTTCTGCCGTTCTTGCGCGTACGCGGGGCCATCGCAAAATATATGATCAAGTGTTTCTGGTACCTGACAGTATTCACAATTTGCGCCTGTATCACTGCAACCTATCACATGTCAATGACGCTTAGTGAATGCGACTACCAAGGCGAATCCGTTGCACCATGCTTGTTAGGCTTCTGTTGAGTTTGGGAGGCATACGGGAGTTTCATTTCTGGGTCCCATTTATGCGCTCACATTTATGCACTACTTCGTTGCATAATACGCAATCGTAGTACATTTCGGTTAGCACGGATGCTCCTACCTTGAGGGCTTGAGTTTTGGTGGGCGCTTGGTACTTTAGTTTGCAATGCCGCATTTGTCTCCGGGTTTCGTCGTGCACTTTGCCTGCGAAATCGGGAGGGTTCGAAAGAGAGAGAGGGAGAAAGAAGCATTTCTTAATGGGAACTGTAAATATTTGCCTGGCTATACGCCTAGAGCGTTACTTACTCAACACGACAAGGCAAATCAATAGTGGCCTTATCCTTTGATAATAGAATAAGAGGATAGTGGCCTTCGATAAGAGGACTTGTCTTTGTCAGAGCCAACAAATGGTACACTGACGAGCACAAGTATTGTCGAAACCTTGGAACCACGCCGAGGTTTCCCTTGTTTGTTTAATGTTGATCATTTGAAGTTTATCCATGCTCCCGTGCACCCTGTGCCTTGCTTTTATCAAGAAGATAAGGGTGACACACAAAATTTCAGGAGTATGCACATGAAACACAAACACTGCGTACATACAGCAGTGAACAAAACGACATGATCTTTTGCATTTGGGTCCTGTGACATAAACTGTTCAAAATGTTGGTGCTGCGTTAGGCCAGACCGCTGGCCTATAGGGCGGTAGTATCTTGAGCACGTACTGCAATCGTGCTTTATTGACCCCGCATAACCAACCCCCGTGTTCATAATTTGCGTAATTCAAGAACGTTTCACAAGAAAACCGTAATATAAACCAGCAGTGAAAATACGTGCGCGCTGGTGAGAGAAATTTGAATGATAGGTGGGGAGGTTAGCCGAACAAAAACGTTTGGCGTGCTACAACAGGTTAATATATATATAACAAGACATCAAACGACGAGATAATTAACACATACATGTGCTCGCACATGTCGCTAACATCACACCATCTGCCAATAAATCCTTAAGATTTCTAAAACGTAACCTTCGCAATACTTTTCAACATGTTAAATTACTAGTATATAAGACACTGGTTAGGCCGGAACTAGAATATTCACCCCCCCCCCCCCCCCATTGGGTTCCTCACCAAATTTACCTCACCAACGCACTGGAATCCATACAAAATCGCACCACAAGGTTCATTCGTTATACGTACTCTTGTGATATCAGCGTGACCTCGTTAAATGTACAATCTTGTTTAGACACCCTATTTCATCGGCACCGTATCGCGAGTTTATCATTATTTCTCAAGTTCTACACCAGTTCACTACGCCACGTGCTTTGCATTCTACCACACTCAGGTAAACCGCTGCGCACAGGCCATAATGTTGCTCGCCTATACGTGCACGCACTGTCGCCTTCTCGTCATCATTTTTTCCTCACACAGCAACAGACATGAGCGGCCTTCCCCGCCACATCACTACAATCGCCACTTCATCTGCCTTCATGGACGAAATAACAAGTGCTTTGTAAATAACATTGTGGATAACCTTTAATACAGTTTCTCGTATTCCCACCCCTTATGTAATACCCCACAATGTTTTTTAAGGAAATAAAATTAAATGAAAAAAAAAGCGCACGTGCGTCCGTTCGTACAAAAGCTCGGGAAATAGCAGCACTAGCTGAGCGCACCGAAATCAAGAAAGTGGCAAGTGGAGCTTCATGGCACCGTCAATAACTAAAAGTTTATCTATTGCTGACGTGCAGCCAAATGGACATATACTGATAACAGATATGATAACAGACATAATAACAGATGATAATAACATACTAACAGATGATAACAGAGATGATAACAGTGTGGCGCCGTCAATAAACAAGTTATCAATCTCTCTCTCTCTTTTTTGCTGCACCACAGAAGTGGATAACGTTTTGTTTCTTGACAGTGGCATAAAGCTACACTTTCCACTTTGTTCACATCTATATCTTTTTGTTCACTACGGTAAACACACGCAAGGTCTAGAGTTAAGACCTCATGGCTTCAAATGGTACAGAGATGACGCCGCAACACTAGTACTGTAAATATCAATCCGGGCTATGTGAAAAGGAAGTCTATTGTTTTAGACAATATCGCTGCCTGGCAGAGCCTTTGCTTATGATATTCATATTTCGAACGCTTATATGTCTAGAGCAAGTAGTTCACTAGTTTCGGTTACTGCGTTTTATTCAAACATAACTTCGTTTTGAGCTGCTTGGTTTATTACAAAACTCAACAAGGGGGGAACCTGGGCAAAATAATTATGAACAGAGAATAGGGACACACATAATGAAGCTGAGTTACAGATTACGAACTTTAGTTCCAGAAAGCCACCGAAGCGATTATAAATAATTCCCGTACCACCCAAAGTGATTTTACGGCCAATAACATTGGTTGCATTGGATAAAATTGAAACGAGTCAAACACACGTATCGCAGACAACCACACGCAGCCAATAAAAAAAATGTAGGTATGCGCCAGCAAGGCAGTTAGAACGTTAGGTACAGAAAGGTAGGTGCAGGTAGGCACAAGATATGGCACAAAGAATTCGAGCATTTATTTAATTATTCATTTACTGCCAAGGTTGTGAGGCGTTAGAGAAAGAAGTGGGATTTCCAACATAAGGAAGCAGTGCATAAGTATTACAGCAAATCTTCACCAATATTGTTGAATGAGGCATGGTTCAAGCACGGCCGCTGGATTTAAAAAGACACCTTTTTTTTTGTCCAGCGGCCGCGGTTCAAAGGTCGCCGTATCGCCGACAACGGAGGCTGATTCCTGTCCACGCTAGCTTTTTGGCTGTTTATTGTTGCTTAGGTACTGCTTAGTAGTACAGTTTCAAACGCAAACTAATGTTCTGGTATGCATGCTTGAAATAGCCTGAAGTGAGGCACAGAAAAAAAATATGGCTTTAGGGCTTCACAGAAGTTATTATTCTACGAAATGTCCACACGCGGGAAAGACGGTGTAGTAGAGAGAGATCGGCGATATTTAACATGCACCGTGTGACTTCGCCCCAAACATTCAATCCGTTTAAGAACTAAGGCGTTAATTGGCCTTACTTAAAAGAGCTATAGGTTTTGTGATACTTGGTCGGAGGCTTTGAGGAAATCTAAGAATATACAATCTACTTCAAATGAGCAGTCTAAGGCTGCTCCATGAGCACGGCAGCCCAATGCGCTACCCGTTAGATCGTGGACTACCCATTCCCAGTGACACAAGTTTGGGGGAAAATGATTAGAGGCATAGATAGATCGTCCCGGAAAATATCTAATGTAGCCTAACAATGCTATTCACAATAAAAATTAGCGGTGCATCCATTCTTTAGAAATAATTGGCGTCTTTAACCCTTTCAGCAATCTATCTTATGGTTGTTTGGTAATTATTGATAATGCGTTTTATATAATGATGATTATGAAGGGCGGCACACACCCCGTCACACATAGCCAGCGACCCAAGTTGGCGTCTATATGAGGTTCATTCACCACATACCGAGAGTTACATAACCGTTGACCCAAGTGATCCGCTTCCTCCAGCAGAGTAGCCCGGTACTCTACCCATTTGACCATTGACTACCTATAGAGACCCAGGTTGGCGGAAAGAGGTTAGGCGCGGACATGCACAGCGGCATGGAGCCATACCGCAAACTGGGTTAAGTTCCCAATCAATTTTAACAGCATTAATATAAATCACTGTCAAAGAGGAATAAGATCAAGTCGTTTTAAGACATTTGTTGTTGATACATCCAAAACCAGCTGATGTTGTAACATTAGCATGACTGATAACCTCTGTTATTTTTATCCACTCGTCAGAGATACGTGCTATGAGAATGAATTAAGTCGGGGAGTCAGTCGCAGAAACGTCAGACGACATATTATTAGCGAAGGATGCTAAAAGGCTTCTCATGAACAGTACACAGCTTTCATGGGACACCGAACTAGTCATCCTCACTACGATTTCAAGTTCTCGGGTGAGGCGGTGGAGTGAAGAATGAGAACGACCACGGAATACGAATAATAACGTAGCCGCCAAGCCTAGAGACCAAGCTGCCCTGTCCGGTCTTTTAGTGACGAAAGCCAACATAGAGCATGGTGATCTTATAACAGAGAAGCATCCGTCCATGCAAGTATGGATAGAATTTCGCAACTGCTGAGGCAAGAGCGAGATTCTGGTCATATTTGTACTGATAGATCTGTAATTATCTAGTGTTCCTCTGGAGCCGTGGTTTTCAGAGCGAGAGCCACCACCATCAGTTTCAAGACGTGTCACCCAACGACATCAACCGCTGCGGAGCTTGTAGCTCTTCGCGCTGCACTTCGTCTCGTTAGCCAAGAACAAATTCCAAGATGGTCCATATTCAGTGACTCGAAGGCAGCACTGCAGTCTTTACTACCATCCCTGCGTCGCAGACCACACGAGCAACTCGTATTCAAGATTAGAGAACTAATCCATGCCAATTGGTTGAGAAAGGACACCACATGACATTTCAGTGGCTTTCAAGTCACTGCGGCGTCAAAGGTAACGTACGCGCCGATAACGCTGCGCGGTCGGCTCTCCAAGGTGACAAAGAGGAGTCGATATCGTTATCAAGGACAGATTCTGCTAGAAAACTTCGCATGCTCACCCGGATATCACGTTCTCCACTTGGAACACACGAAGTTTTCAAAGCAACCAGCTGCACCACCTTCGCCTTCACGTCCCAGCTGGACTCTGGCCACGCTAAGCTACCTTGCTTTGTCGAATATGGCTAGCAGAGGCCTTTACGAAGTCTTGCTTTCCGAATCGGATGGGCCCGACGACGCCTCGTGTGATGACTCTTCACACAGACTCTTCACACAGACTCTTCAACACCTTCTCCGTGGCTGTCCTCGCTACAATTTGCAAAGACGATATCTCGCAATCGCGAGAGCGGGCTTTGACCAAAGACCTTTGACAGAGGAAACCATTTCAGAGTGAGGACATCACAAGCCATTGCAGCGGAGAGCGACGAGGGCTCTGTTGCTGTTTTTTAAGGGCAATAGACTTGGACAAGCGGCTGTAGCCTGAACTGATGTTTACAGTGCTACAAGTGCTACTGTGGTGTGCGGTGGTAGTATGCGGTGGCAGTGACCGACTGTGATTGTGTATCTATGCTCCCTTTCTTTCTCTATCTCTGCTTTCCTGTCACTTTACCTCTGCCTTTCCTCTCTCCCCAGCGTAGGGCATCAAACCAGACCTTCCGCTCTGGTTAACCTCCCTGCCCTTTCTTCTGTCTCTCTCTAGTCATTAACGGAGCTGTTTCACTCCTAAAGTGGCAAGGTTTTGGTTGGCGTAGGCAATAACCTGGTTATGGCCTTGTACCGGACTCTCACAGACAAGTATACGTTTTGCCTAACCTTCTTCGTTTTGCTTTCTCACTCCAGCGTTTTTGCAGCGAGGTCATCACGGTCATCGAGCGAAATTTGTCTGCGCGTGCGTGTGACACCATGCTTGTTAGTTTGGTTAGTAAGCGAATGTTTACAAGTTTTCAAACAATGAAGCGCCAACAGTGACAGCACACTAAGAAGGAACAAAGACAGGACAAGACAGCGCAAAGACAGGACAGCGCCTTGTCCTGCCTTTGTTCCTTCTTAGTGTGCTGTCACTGTTGGCGCTTCATCTTTTGAAAGCTATGCAACAACTATCCCCACAACGTGTTTTACTGGTTTACAAGTTTATATGACTGATAAAACTACTATGCTTACTTCGTATAGCTGTCTAATAAGTTGATATCGCAATCGATGCTTCGCCTTTCGGGTGAAACTGCGACTTTTCTTCTTCTCGAAGGGTTGCGTTTTTAAAGATATTATGTGTACTTTTTTAAAAGAAAAAAAGTCTCTATAGAGACATGCGCGACAGTAAAGTTGATATGCCTTTATCTATACCCGTTTATACAGTGATGCCCAAAGACTTCTAGATTGTACTTAAAAGGGTAAAGAGTATGCCGGTTTCGCAAGGGGTCAATTGTTTTATTCTTCAAGGCATATAAAAGAACACTTGCAGTAAAGCCATTTGTTAAGGATAAGAGAAAAACAGGCGGGAGGGGGGGGGGGGGGAGGCAGAGAGCTTGGACAGAGGGGAACACTTTGTTTTTAATCTTTAAGCAACCTGATACAATATTTCATGTTTGTTAGCTTGCTTTTCATTTATGTGGGTGTGTTTTCTTCTAAGATGTTTTAAAAATCACAACGACCATTTGTTTTCCGCGAGACTCCCATGGAATCAAGTTACGTGTTTAATGTCAACGTTTAATGTCATGATTAAAAATGAAGTTCCTTTTGATCGTAGACTTCCACAGCCTCGGTGGCTCCTTAATACCTGGCTATCGCTACAATCTTCACACACTATCCGCGTGATTTAAATGCTGAGAAAGCAAAGGAATGCGGCGTCCGCGATCGGGAATCAAACATATGAGACTATACGCTCTCAAATGAGGTACGTCATCTCCACTGGGATCCACTGAGGTGGGTAAAAAATGAAGCGGAAAGGAGTTACTTTCTCAAGATAACCAAATGTAACCTAAAAGCAAGACGGGAATTACTGACCAAACTTTCCTGACACTGTACCACAGAGCGTATATATGCAAGGAATTACAGCAGAACAGAAGCGGTTAAATTAGGTTCGATTCGACGAAGCGCTGTTTCGAAGTATCTTTTCCGTAAACTACAGAAATGCCGACGGCGAAAAAAAGAGCCACGAAATGCCCCAATTGCTTCGTCTCCACCACAAAAAGAGTCCAACAGTGTGGCTCCCTTTACCCGGCCCTGCGCAAATAAAAATTTCCACCAGGCACGTGTGCAGCAGTGTAGCCTATAGGGACGAAGACTTCGTCTCTGCATGTGGTCCAGATCTCCATTAACGACTTTGGTGCTGGAAATAAGGACGAATTGTTTAGTCGCTGGACGGCGAATTCATTTGCGACTATCTGCCCCGAAAGTCTGGAGACCGTAATAAAGACTGGACAAGCCAGGAATAACTGGACCACCAAATGACGCCTTCGTGAATGAATCCTCCTTCCCCTTGGTCTTTGCACCTTGCTTCTTTGCACTTGTTAGCATGAGGCATCGAAATGCATTGAACCATAAATTAGTGCATCTGTGTTTCTGGATCATTTACCGACAATTTTAGCGCCATTTCTAGCAAAACTCAGCTTGGAACACTGTTTTATTGTATGGGGTATGTTCCACTGGACGGTGCCACTCTTCAGTGACTAAAATGTATTTTAATTTATCCGTTGCTGGGGGGGGGGGGAATCGAACCTGCGACACATATAGTCAGACTATTCTTGGCAGAATATAACTGACACTCGCACCTCGCGCGAACTTCGTGGTGGCGCCGCTAGATGGCGCCACTATATATATATATATATATATATATATATATATATATATATATATATATATATATATATATATATATATATATAGTTATAGTTATTTTAGTGTCAACAGCTAAAGCTGCACTTCGTGGTTGTACTGGTTCTTGAAGCACTTTGTCCGAAGCCTTCTCTGCGTCATAAAATAACGTTCCTCCTAGGTCGGTAATCTCTCTCAAGAGAGAGAGAGGTTTATTTGACGCAAGGCAGAGTGGTCGGCTTGAGCTTTAGCTTTCTCTGGCCTGCTACTCTAATCTCTCAAAATTTAAGTTATCCTTAGTGTTTACACTGGTTCCTGCCATCGTGAATGAATCATCTTGTGGGTCCTACGCCTAATCACCTAATAAAAAGGCAGAAATACACGAATGTTTCACCAATATCATAGAAATTACAACAGCCGTCTTTCAACGATGCGTTCTAGAAGGTATATACCACAATGCCGTGCCGCAGAAAACTCGCAGACTTCACAAAGACGTTTCGTATATGCGTCTTTCTATATATATACCGTGAGTTCGTCAGCGTGCACCTGAAGCTGAAGTTGGTGATCACGAACACAAGAGAAGCATGAACTTGCTCTTGCTAGCCCTTTCGGTCGCAGTAAGCAATAAACATACCGCAAGATTGCTTATTTTCCCCCTCTTCGGTTTGGCAGCAATTGATATCGGTTGCGTTGAAAGGCGTACATGATTTGAAACCAGGAATGATATAACATTTGTTGACGCTAAAGCGAGAACAATGTTGTGCTGAGCACAGCAAGTTCACTCACATTCACAGTGCGACGCCTTCTCCGTGGCGGCACTCGCAACGGTGGTCGTGGTGGTGGCGGCAGGAGGCTCGGTCGTCGTGTTCGAGTCGTCGCAAACCGCGACCATCGTGAGGCTCAAAAGAAAGCAGGAAATCCAGAGGGGCGCCATCTTTTTACTTTTCTTCGCACCGTACAGCTGCCAGGGGGTCCTCTGGCGATTTCTTTCGGAGCACTCAACGATGGACACGGGTGTCCTTTTACGCCTTTCTGCTAGGCCATCGCGAGTTGGTATAAGCCCACGTGATTTGTACGCAAATCCTCCTCGCCCTGACATTCTCTGCATTCCTACTGGCTGCGCGCGTCACCCTGGCCTGCCTCGACCAATGAAAATGTCACTGTCTGACATGCTGTACTGACTCTAAAGGTTGCTGTTTGCCCGTTGTCGATGCCGATTTTTTCTAGGGTGTGGAGAACGAGAACTCGAGAGGGCATTGGTTTCGATCCCTGTGTAGAAGTGACGTCAAACCTAGCGTGCGCCCACCAAGTTGGGCATCTTCGGGCGAAGCACGCACCAAATGTTGTAAACGGCTGACGTGCGATTCTTGCGCAACCAGAAGAGGCGCAAACAGAGTGTCTCGTTGAGCGAAAAGTCCTGCTGACAGAAAATGTTATGTCTTATGTCTTCCTTTTCGATTTTATAATGTAACTCGTCTGCTTCCCGCCGAGTAGTTCCACAAGTCGCAGTGTTTTTCAGTAAGTGCCCTTTCGATTTTTTTTCTTATTGTGTTTCTTTGGGCATATAAACGATGGGGAAAGGGGGGGGGGGGTCCTCGCTGTTATTTTTTTTAATTCTTTGAATGTGTTCTTTTCTTTTTGTTCTCTCTCTCTCTCTCTCTCTCTCTCTCTTTATTTTTTCCTTCGATTGCACGCTGGAGTGGCATGACAGACTAGAAGCACAGCTGCCGGTCCCACTGTGCCGTGGCATGTGCGTGGATTCGCCGATGGGCTGAACCAACAGTCTCTGTTAGCCAACCAATACGCCCCTGCTCTGGGTTTCGTGCGTAAGGTGTGGATCGGAGCTTGGCGTGAGCGCGCGACGACCACTTTTAGCAGTCGTGACCTTGAACCAGACAAACATCATTCAGTGGTTCAAGCGAGAAGTAATGCGGTGAAAAAAAATAATAATTTGGCGCTCTGTTATAACTGTATGTAACTATACCACGCATTTCGAAGGATACTGAACTTTCACTTTCACTTTATTACCTTAAAGACCCCCAGGGTTGGGGGTATGACATAAGGGGTGGGCTAAAAGTACAAAGTAAATAAATACACAAGGAAAGAATGCTTAAGTACACCTTTGCTCGCAGTTAAATATGGTGGTTATCCAGTTCAAAAATGTGGATGGGCAGGTGATTGCGGCGATGTCGTGTGGAAGGCCGTTCCAGTCCGAGGCTGAGCGTGGAAAGAATGATGAGGTAAAAGTGGTAGTGTGCGCACGTGGCCGGGCGACTTGGAGGGGATGACCAATGCGAAGTGAAATGCGTACCGGAGGACTGATGTAGGGTGGATGATTGAAGTGAGCTGTAAAAAAAAACTTCTGGAATAAGTACATACTAGCGATACGACGCCGACAAGCCAGGGTTGATATGCCGGACTCTGCTTTCAACGGTGATATACTGGTATTGTAGGAATAGCATGAATGAATGAATCTTGTGGCACGATATTGTACTGATTCTAGGCGCTTTAATAGATATTTTTGCTTAGGGCTCCAGATGGCAGAGGCATATTCTAGCTTAGAGCGTACGAGTGACTTGTAGGCAAGCAATTTCAGGTCTGGTTGTGCGTGACGTAGATGACGTTTTAAGAACCCGAGGCTTCTTTCTGTCGGCAGATGATATGGTTTTAGTGACATGCGCGTTCCAGGTTAGTTTATTAGACAACGTTACGCCGAGGTATTTATGACTGTGATATTTATATCGTGACGTGCGAGATTGTATAAGGGAACAGGAGAGGACTACGTTTTCGGTTGAACGTCGCGAGTTTGCATTCGTCGGAGTTCAGTTCCATGAGCCATTGGTTACACCAGTCCTGGGCGCAGTTTAGGTCACCTTGGAGAGCTAGTTGATCAGAGGGGTTATTAACTGTGCGATAGATAACACAATCATCGGGAAGGATACGGACGTTACAGGAGACGTGCGTCGGTAGGTCGTTAATATATATTAAACATAGGAGGGGACCAAGGACTGACCCTTGCGGTACGCCTGATGTTACCGGAAGAAAACTAGAGGTTTGATTATTAGCGCGAACAAATTGGGGGGTGCGGTTAGACAGGAATCCCTTTATCGACTGCAACATGTCAGGATGTTAAGTTTAACCAAGAAAGCTTTTGTAGAAACCGTTTGTGAGGAATCTTGTCGAAGGCTTTCGGAAAATCCAGGAAGACTGCGTCAGTTTGGAGGTCAGAATCAAGGTTCACATGCAAGTCATGAACGACAATAACTAATTTTGTTTCACAAGATAAGTTCTTACGGAAACCGTGTTGAGAAGGATGACAGAAATTAGTAGAGTCAAGAAAATTCATTATGTGAGAATAGATGACATGTTCCATGATTTTTCATGGCACACATGTTTAAGAGATGGGGTGGTAATTGAGGGGTGATTCCTTGCAACTTGATATGAAGACCGGAACAACCTTGCCCACCTTCAAATCGCTGGGTATGCTACCGGTGGAAAGTGATTGCTTGAACAGTAATGATAGATAGACTGAGGAAGCATGCCGAGTATTTTTAACAGTTTGCTGGTGATTTCATCAGTACCTGCAATAGATGCCATCTTAATATTTTCAGCTATACAGGTGATGCCGTGCGCAGAAAATGTGACTGACGGCATAAGCGATCTCTGTTGGCCAGTTGGGACCGATGGTGGCACATCAGTTTCGTTTGTGAAGACAGATGAGAATGCGGTGTTAAATAAATTTGCATATTCAACGTCGCTCACCGTCCTCGCCAAGTGTGTTGATAAGTGTGACGATCGGCGCCTTATGACGGTTTAGAACTTGCCAGAACCTTCTCGGGTTATTGGTAAGACTCTTCAGCAGGTCAGTTTGAAAGAATGCGCGTTTGACATTACAAATGAACTGTAAATATGTTGACTCGGCCTCATAGTATTTGTTAACGGTAAGCAGGCATTTACCCCTTTAGGACAGTAGCGTGCGGCACCTTTTCGGACTTTCTTTTTCATATCTATGACAACCATAATTTTCGGAACACTCACTGCCTTTGAGAGCAGGAGGATGTGATCGTGAATAACATGTGCTGAGACCGCTGTGTTAACAAATCTACATGTGGAGCAGTGCGTTGGCGGATTCTAGAAGAAATTTTATGGGCCTGTTTCATCAGTTTACACGCATTGGAAGTAAACGAAATGGGTACTCACTGGCCAGATGTTTGGGTGGTTTCCCTTGCTTCGAGATTGACACGATGGATGACAGTCGCCTGCTGACATCGGAAATATCACTTCTTGGCCATATATGCTTGATGCTGTGGAGTAAATGCTGCTGATGTCCCTCGGGCAGGATGCGCGAATAGCCGCATAGATGATTCCACCCGGCACTGCATGGGTGTAGTTCACTTTAAAATCGGCGAGCGCCGATTGTAATGAATTATATAGTGAATGGCGAGTTTGCTGAACACTTCTTTTTTGTGGATCCGACAGCCGGCAGGTCTGTTGCAGGTAGTGCTGGTGGAATTGTGGTTGGCTGTGGGAAGAACTGTAGGAGAATGGTGTCATGGAGTAGAGGAAAACCATCGGGTTTCTTTACCCATGGTCCCACACTTATATCCCAGTCCTAGCCATTTTCGGGCCTAAATTTAAACGTGAAAAATGCAAAAAAAAATCACATTGATCGGCAGGACTGTACTAGTCGCGATGGCGCCAAATTTTGAAGGCCCACAGAGCTTCAACAAGACACTCCCTCACCCGAACAAGAATTAACCTCTCGTTGTGGTGCAGTATTTGGCGACTACTTCCATCATGACTTTCGCAATTAACCCCTGGCTTTCGGTCCCCAGCGTCTACGGAGCAGCTGACCAAGGCAGCGGTCAGACCTGCGATATACAGCAGCGGGTGCTAAGGTTCATTTTATACGGTCAGGCTGCACTGAAAGCTGAACCCGGCAACGTTCAACACGCGAACACTGTTCAGTAATACCGGTGTCCCACGTACCCTTCTGATCGCGATCGGGGCCGATCCGCATTGGGCTTGACCCGGATCAAGTGTTGCTACATGGTCATTTGCCATCGCGATCTTTCGGAGTCTGGATCCGGGCGATTGCGATCAGAGAATCATGATCAGGCCTCTTGATGGCGATCGCAGGCTGAGGTATGCGACCGCTGGCGCAGTTTTCTGAAAGGCATACGGACACAAAATCTGAAAGCTTTACGAAAATGCTGAAAATGAATCCTCAGTGTGTGATTACACCGAAAATAAGTAGTCACTTAGCTCATTTTTGAGCCGATGGCTTTATTTTTGGCGTTTTTGTGATCGCGCACCTGGCCGCCCGACCCGCGGGAGTTGGAAGACGTCACGTCACGACACCCTCGTTGGATAGCCTGCCGGCCGGCCGCTGTCGTTCGAAGCGCGCCGACGCCGCCATCGCGAGCATGGATTCGAGTTCTGGTGCCTCTACCAGCGATGACCACACGTCTGAAGACGAGGACCATTCCAACTTCACAAGAAATATTACCACTTATGGTTACGAGCCTTCCGCGTCAAGCGACGAAGAGCAGGCGGCCGTGGAAGTGCCGGTCAGGTTTTCGCGAACCGTAGCGCGAAGATTTCACTCTGCAACAGACGCTAGTGCAAGAATTATTTGTCAATTCCTCTGTAAACTTGCTTTTTCAAGATCGCACGCACGCGACGCAGCTGCGGGGTACTTCAGCACTGCGTGGATGACTGAATAGTAGTTTATGCCGTCGGCGTGAGCAACTGCTGTGAGATATCAGTACCTCCGAGACTATCACGTCCACTTCGCCAGCCACCCGACAGATGGCAGCACATGTCTAACGTTCTCTCCAGTTTTTCCTGCTTTTATCCTGTGGAGAAGCAGAGCTGTGTGTGTTGTTGTTTATTCTATGGTGTGTCTGCCCCGATGCCATGTAAGACTGATCTCGTGAGTCGCGCTCGCGCTCGCTAGCCTTGTATTGTTTTACCATGCTTTGCCAACATTTTTAAAGACATTGCTGCCTTCGTGCCCAGCCTCGGGCATCTCGCCCCAGCCTCGCCCTCGCACTGCTCAAGAAGGCTGCAAATGAACGAAAACAGTACCGACATCTTTTCGCCTCCTGTTTTCAAACGCGCCGCTGATCATTTCTGCCTTGCGTTTTCGTGAGAAGACCAATGGCACAGCGTCAGGCTTTAGGCATCGCCTTTTGAGCGGCATGCCGAGGCTTTTCAGCACAGCCGGCCTGGTCACATAATCATCGTCGACGAAGTGGTCCGCGCAAATGAAGTCATTTTTTAGAGGTCTCCAGGCTGGGCGTGATGGCTTACGGGCAGGTATCCAAAGTTTACGCACCTTCTCGTCTCTTGGAAACGTGTGCAACGGCGTGTCCCGACTGACGATGCTGTTATAACAGCAATGTCTGGGTATTTCCTTCCGCCGCGAAGAACGCGTCAATACCGAGCGACGATCGCGGGAACGCACCAATTGCGTGGAGCGCCGACGGGGATGTTTCAGACGGACCACGTGCGAAGATCGCCGAAAGGGGTTAAACAAACGCTGCAAGGTACCACACCCCCGGAAACACTGCGACGGCGGAGCCGACCTTGGCCGCGCGCGCGCGCGCGAGTGGATGTTATGACGTCAAATTTCAGCTTCTGCCGGCGGCCGCTTGGAGGCAAGGTGCAACAGAAAATCGCAAAAAAAGAAAAAAAGATGTTTCTCGTTCTTTTTTTCAAAGCAGCTTATTGTATTCATCATTTTCAACAGTTCAACTTTTGTTCCGACGCAAAAACCACCCGCCAACTTTTGTGTCCTTGAAAACGGTAAAAACAAAAAGTGAAGGCAGCTCAACAAAGAACGCTTAAAAACATGGCGGTAGCGTAGCCGCCAATTAAATTCTGGTTGTAATTACCCTAGCAAAAGTTTTAATAGATGTTTGTATTTGTCTAATACAGTTTTGTATTATACCAATAGAAATGGCTATTAGTTGTACTGGTTTACCTATAATACCAATAAACTGTCTGTGTAAGACTTATTATTCTTATACAGTGTTGTGTCTACTAGTTTCTTTATTAGACTAATAGGTCCTGTTGGCGTTATGCAGATTGTTGCTGGTCTGTTATACAACATGTATTGCTGAAAGATTCCGCTGCTCTTGTTTGCTGCTCGTTTAATACGAGGGTGAAAGTTTATGAAAACTTATACTAGGGGACCGCTTGCTTGCATGGAGAGGTGTTTCTGAGGAATCGCTGTAACATTAAGTCTTCTGCTGTTCAGATGTGCAGCACAGTGCGTTCGCACGTTTGCATTAGTTTCAGTGTACTATGCTATATAGACGAGAAAACGATCGCCTGAAGGCGCTCCTGCGCCTCCTGACAGCGCCCCCAATGTGGAAATTTCAAGCAGCGCGGTCGCTCCGCGGTGCAGTCTCCGCTTTGTTTACATTGTTTCGCCCGCGCTTTCCTTCGCTGCTCGTGCTCACGGCGCTCCGTTTTCCACGGCGGCAGATCGCCTGCTTGCTGAACAGCGATGCAAAGACTGCAGTGCGATTTCAAGACGGTTGCTGACGCCAACAGTTTTTTTCGTGGCGGCAACCTCAAGAAAGGGGAGCGTCTGCTTCCACACGTGTGTGGTGTTGAAAAATTGTGGGCGGTGATGTGACAGTGAAAGCCAAGTGCGTGTCGGAGGTGTCCAACAAGATAGTATACGATATCGAGTTAGAGGTACGCACCGAGTTCAGTCATTTAGTCACTTTTATTTCTCTATGGTGCAGTCACAAAGCGGTCATCCATGCTTGCAGAGATGTGTAGAGACGGTGACGATTGCGGTTGGTTTCGTTGGTCGCTGGGCGCGCACACACGGCTGCTCTCGATTTGGCTCCCAGGGAGTGGCATCAGCACTGTCGGAACAGAAAGAACACATGCATTAGGCACCAATAAGCCAATAAAATTAATTAACGATGTAAGTACTACATATGTGCATAATGCCTTATATCATGCTGTATAAATATTTAAAGTATATCATGCCTTATTCAATGCTACAGTCATGGCAACTCATTGCATTATTGAGCAAGGTATCTTTTCACTGGTCATGAGAAATCACTCGTACAAACTGCTCCGCGAAATGAACCCAGGTCACGGTAACCAGCGATTACCTTGGGACAAGCAGCACGAGCGCAAGAATTAGCGATACATGCCTCACCAAAGCAAATCTAGTTTCTCGTCGGGCGAATGCCCCGCCGCAGCAAAAGTAAGCTCACACCGATGGCCGGCTACTACACGAAACGAAGATTCTTGGCGGGAAGAGTGAAGCAGGAAGAATGTGCAAGGTGGCAATTACTTTAAAGCATGATTGGATATTGTGAACCCAGAAAGCATGGCCAAGCAACAAACATAACGCGCGCGTCTCGGGCAGCTGCTTTGCGATCTGCCGCTTACCGACGCATGCGATGACCGCAGCTTGCATTAAATACGGAATTCCACCACACAAAAGACAAGTAACGTGCGGCCCTATTTGTTGCCTGTACAACTAGGAATTTAAGTTGCAGCGTTTGGAAAAAGGATATAATTATCTTGAGCCAGTCTTTGCCGATCGCGAGTGAACGAACAGTACAATCAATTAAATTCGTAGGTTTTACGTGCCAAAAGCACAATATCATTATGAGGCACGCTGTAATGGAGGGTATCAGGAATAAATTGACCACCGGGGTTCTTTAACGTGCACAAAAATCAAAGTACATGGCAAGAACTGTATTCTTGCATTTCGCCCCATCGAAATGCACCCGCCGTGACCGGGAATCGAGCTCGCGTCGTCGAGCTTAGCGGCGCTACACGTATGCATTTACCGCTAAGCTAACACGGCGGATTTCACTGTACGATTCAACTACGCGACCCGTCTAAACAAATGGCCATGCGCTAAGTACAGGCACATTAGTATTGCGTTTTTATCAAGCGGCCGTGATATTGCACGTGAATGCGAAAGTACGTGACTTACTTGACTCGGCGCACTGCAGTTATCCACGCTTGTCGTCTGTCCTCCTCGTACCACCTCTCCGGAATTCTGTAGAACTTCACGGGCGGCTTTCGACTTTTCGAGGCTCTTGTGGCAATCAACAACACGGCAGTATTGCGTGCCACCTTTCCTGGTTGATGAGGTGGCGCTCGCCGTCACGAAAACAACGCACGCGGTCGCTCGCGCTGTAGAGAACACAGCCGCGCGCTGGCCCGGCGGCGACCTTCGACACTTCCATCCTGCCGCCAGGGGAGTGGGCGGCGCTGGTGCCGCGCGGGCAAACTTTAGGTTGCCTCGTCTATAGTGAAACTGGCCCCTATCTCAGCGACATAGACCAAAGAGACGCCTGCCTACATGATCTTGCCAATTTTGCTTCACTGACGACGTTCGAGGCCTCTGTTCAGCCTTGTCGCGATGGGTCCTTGAGGAAACAGCTAATGTTTACAGCACAGCTGAATACTTCCCAACGAAATAAAAAGAACAAAGAACCACCAGCCGTAGTCTGCAAGGCAGGGTCGCGGTGCCCGGTGATGTTCGCCACTGAAGTTTCGTAAGCCCCGTATCTTCTGTTGAAGTGCGCATGAAGTAATGTTAAACTTGTTACCTAAATTGCTTACTTGATACCGCATATATTAGGCCGTAATATTTACTGACATCAAAGAGCAGTATCGCAGAGAAGAGAACACGACGGGCTGGAAGAACATAAAACGGCCGCCGTATCAGCCGCAGTTGCGCACTGCACATGCACATACATTGGCGGCTGCCATGTCAAGGCAAGGCGTGCATGTTTGTTAGTGAATGAACAATTTGTTTTTAAGGAACCCGTGGCGTTAGAGCCTGTGCAATCTTATTCGTGCAGTAGTATATTTGGATAGTTTCATCTGTGGATGCAGCTATGACTTCAAAAGAACGCAAGGCAACTGTTTTTACCCCTTTGAGTCGCGGCTTTGTGGTTCTATCGGCGTGCATCGATTGTGCAGTGTTTCACCGGGCAATCGGACCGATTGTTATGCGCGTTGCAGCAATGACATGCGTGTTGCCGACAATGTTGTGCAAGATTTCTGCCTTGAGTTGTTCCGTATCCACCTACAGTTTCGAAGTAACACACAGAAGATCTTATGTTGATTTTCTATGCTCGCTAATTGTTTTGTCTTGTCAGGTGGCGTCATTTCTCATTATGATAAACATCTCGAGCTAGCGCATCACATTATTGCCAATTTCAACTTTTAGTGATAGAAATAGCACCCCTGCTTTTAAATGTTTCTGTATGTGTGTATTTTTTCTACACAGGTTATTTTAACCACTTCCTCAAAAGGACGTGTTCTGGTCGAAGTGGACTAAAAGCTCTGGCAATCAAGATTTCTGACCTGACGAAGATCTCGAAAGAGGAATCTGTAAAAATACATGCTGTGCTAATAAGTGCTTCTAGCAATTTCAGCAGTTATACATGTTTTTCGTTCTGTATCTGGTGCATTGCAACGTTTTCTTTCACACAAATACACCAATAGATCTATTGGAATAATACACTAATAGAGCTAATTGACTGTATTAGTGTCAACAGCCTCATGGGATATTAGTTTTTCTATTACAATTTTCGCTAGGGAATGTTGCTCATACCTTGTCTCACATTCTTGACAAAGCTATTCGTCGAAACTTTGAGAATGACACACTGGCGTCACGGACCATGGCAGTCTAATTAAAAGTGCCTTTAGCTCAGGTTAGAGTTCCAGACCCATCGAATCGTGTAATTAGTTCTGGACTTCATAACCCTCTGGTCAATTGAGCCAAGCCCATGCGCATTCTGAATTTAAGATCCTTGCAGGGTACCTCAAGATCTGCAGTCTTACACCGTTTGAATTCCTTTGGATTTTTGCTTGATATTTTAAACTTATTATAGGGTGCATGCCATCTCGAAGAAACTGGACAGCTGGTTGGGGAATTGCAAGCTAATAATCAGTCTAAATACGGTAAAGTGTAAAATGCAGCTAGCTCTACAGGTTTATGTGTAACCTACAATGGTGCTCCCAGAAGTATCAACTTCTGTATCCTGCAGAGCAAATGCGTAGGTGAAAATGCGCCCAATGCTACAATCAAACTTTATAACTTGTGTAATTGTGTAAGTTTTTCTTGAATATAATGTGCAGACATATCACTCACACAAACGTGATCTTACCGATTCTAGTAAATGAAAGGTTAAGTGCAAAAACTGAGTATTTAAAGTTTAGAAGAAATATCATTTTTAGTGCAAAACTTAGTGAGTTTACTGGAAGAGGACTCATCTCCTGATGAATGTACAAGAAATGCATGCCACTGATAGCCGCAGTGCAAGCTAGTTTGCTTGCTAGCAAGGATGTCATACGCACGGTGTGATACGGTGCGATACGTATGCCACATGCAACAAAAAGAGGAAGCTGCTGCAAAAGTTGCTGATTTTAGTCATTCTCACCTCTGAAGCTGCAAGATGTCGTGAACAATGCCAACAATGCTACTTTTCCCGCCACCTTCTTGTGTAATTAGCCTGGGCCAAGACTGTGCTCTTCCAGCTGGGAGGTTAGATGTTACGAGCCATTTCCTTCGAGGACATGAAGATCAATGTTGCCCGGACGTTGCGAGCAATTCCTAGTATCCTGCCATCGTGACCACTTCTATTCCACCTGTAAATAGTCTTAATACACAATGCCATACTTTCCACCTACTTGGTGCCCCATAACAATATTTTTAAATATAATAAATGATTGTAGGCAACAAGTACCTCCTTTGTATGGCTTTTATTTCAAGCATGTGCCCTTAGGCACACGTTACATGTAAGGCACCAGTTAGATTCACTTGGATGACCATGTGTGTTCAAATGTTGGACAACAGCTTGCTTCAACTGGTTGACCAATTGGGCTCCTCTTAGGTTGAATTGGATGACCAGTTGGTTTCAATTGGATGACCATGTGTGTTCAACTGGTAGACCAGTTGGGCACCAGTTAGCTTTAATTGGATTACCACGTGTTCAACTGGTTAACCAGTTGGATGCCAGTCTACTTCAGCTGTTTGACCAGTTGGGCACCCTCTAGCTTCAATTAGATGACCAGCTGGGCACCAGTTAGCTTTAATTGGACGATATATGTGTTCAACTGGTTAACCAGTTCGATACCAGCCTATTTCAGCTGGTTCACCAGTTGGGCACCATTTAGCTGCAATTGGATGACCAGTTGAGCACCAGTTAGCTTCCATTTGATGACGTATGTGTTCAACTGGTTAACCAGTTGGATAGCAGTCTACTTCAGCTGGTTGGCCAGTTCGGCACCCTGTAGCTTCAACTGGATGACCATATGTGTCCAACTGGTTGACCAGTTGGATACCAGTCTACTTCAGCTGGTTGAAAAGGTAGCGTCAATACGTTTACCTACTGGTTCACCAATTGGATGTAATTGGTACACTCCACCTGGTGGCGAAAAAAAGTCACTGGGTCCAATTGGAAAAGTACCAATTGCTACCATTGAACCCATTACCTTTTTTTTACTGGGATGTACTACTTTTCTATTTCTTCCTCCCTAAATGTAAGCAGGTGTTGTGCCACTCCCGGTCGTTGTTGCCAGCCTGATCCCTCTTTGCTGTAGTGCATTACGGACATAACTGTTCACTGTATATGTGTGTTTTCATACCAAATAATCATAGAATAATATTTGCGTGTTCGGCTAGCAATGAAATGTTTATTTATCTCGCCGTTAAAGTATAAAGTAACCAGCAAGATGGGATGCAGGGCAAAAAGCTGCTTTGATGCAGCTTGAAGATCGCCCGGCGCCCGTTGATCACATGCGCAGTATCTTCACAATAACTGAGAACTTGACCTAGATTCGTATAAGCTCAAGGGTTAATGGGTCGTACAGAACCGGGCCGGGCCGGGCCAGGTTTAAGAGCACCCGACCGGGCTTGGGCGAGCCAACGCATGGAACTTTCGGGCTCGAGCCGGGCCCGGACCTGAAAAACCGGCCCGTTCACTGCTCTAGTTCAGGTAGTCTGATGAGCAGATTCCCATATGATTATGAAAGATTGAGTAAAACAGCTTAAGGCGTAACTTGCCTCGTTGTTCAAGAAAAAGGACCCAGTCACGTTCTTTTTCCCTTGCTGGTACACTTAGAAAGTGGTTGTATGTCCCCAGGACGAACATTGCCGCGACGGATTGGATTTTCTTGTAGTGCATTACTGAGAAAAAAAATTAAATTCTCATGTTTTACGGGCCAAAACCACGATCTGATTACGAGACACGCCGTAGTGAGGGACTCCGGAATAATTTAGACCACCTGGGGTTCATTAATGCGCAATCAATGCTGCATTAATATGCACATCCGAAAACAGATCCGACACAAGGCCTGCCTACTCCAAAATTGGTAAAGCTTGTTTTATACCCGGATTTTTTTACGTTAATGCTTACGTGTTTTAAACTTTGTTTCATGAAATCAAGGGCCCGCCCGGAACTACATTACATGCTAATAGCATGTTATGACCAAGAGCCATCCTCTGACAGCATTCACTTGTGAATTATATTTTATTTCTTGGCCACATTACAAATACTTATATCTGATTTTATTATATTTTTCTGGGGAATCTAAAGGGTACACATTTATTTATGTTCAGGAACTTGCTATTAGTCACACACTATTTTGGTACGCGCTTCAGGTCAGCCTCCAATAGAAAACAATGCCTCATAGATGCTCTTGCACACAGTACACAATCATCAACAAAAATTGTATCTCGGTTGCGATAACAACGCAATTATTTTTAATTTTAAAAATTTGGAGGACGCTTAAGCTTCGCTTTTAAGAGTGGAACGCGATAGCATTCAAAGATCCCCGACGGCTTCTCGTGGTTCCCGACGACTGCAGCTTATGCAACCATAATGGTTACCGGCAAACACTGGCGCCGAACGCTATGCACATAGGCGAGCTTTCTGGTAGCAACGCAGCTTCTTGCGTGAGCCGATCGTGGAGATAGTGCCCAAGCGCGCCAACAAAATTACATCATTTTTTTTCAGGTTCCTGTGTTTGTTTTACACTTTTAATATTTCAGTCTGAGAATATTTAACATAAAAGGCATGCACTGTGGGTGTTTTGTTTCATGACATTTGTTTGTGGATTGTCATTCTCAAAGTTCCGAGGAATAGCTTTGTCCAGAATGTGAGACATTAGTGATAAAATAGTGTGGCAATATCATCATCATCAGCAGCAGCAGCAGCCTATATTTATGTCCACTGCAGGACGAAGGCCTCTCCCTGCGCATATATCGGACTTCATATAAGAAGGTGTGCGCTATACATATACCTGAATATATTCGGTGGGCCTGCATTGTTGGGGATGATTCTCCCCGCCACCCGCCGACATCGCACGCCGGTTTCCGATGCCGGATTTTCTGCGACACGGGCCCCTTAACGCTATTGCGTTAAAAAAGAAAAGAAGCGACCCCAACGGAGCCTTGCGGCATGCCAGACGTAGCAGCAACATAATCTGAGCAACTCCGACGTACTTACTTAACACGAAGTTAGAGCCTGTATATTCATAGAAGTATTTACGCGTTAACATTACCGCTAACCTGACCTGGTCAGCCTATATCGACGTTAGTAGCAATGCGAATCCAACTTGGGTTATTTGCGCAACTACATTTATAATGACACCATCCACTCTCAAGTTACTACTAAAGAAAACACTAACAGGAACAAAATTAGAGTATGCGTCCACCGTGTTAAATTCACTCGTTTTATATGTTTAAGTAATGATGGAACAGCTACTCTAACCACAAATAAAACCAAACTTGAATTTGCAACTCCTAAACTGATATTTCCATCACGCCATATATCGCAACGTATAGATCAGCTGTATAAAGTAGGCATCAAATCTAGTCACATTATCTTTCCTAAGCTCTTTCTGGCCTCACGCATCCCTTGAATAGCATCGCCTCCCCAAAGAAATCCTAAAGCGGCCTTCCTGGGGCGCACTGACGTGTTTTTCTACTTGCCATTGCTAGAATTATATGATTAGGAAGTTACTTTTTAATCATTGCATTATTTGTTTATTCTGCTCAACCCAGTCCTTTCTGTACTGCCTTTGAGCGCTGACGGCGTACATAAATTAAAAAATTAGGGACAGCTTCACACTAAGTGGTGCGAAGACTGGGCAAACAGCGAAGCTGGTGGCCCTTCCCCAGCTTTAACTTTGCTTTCCTTTGCTTAACATAGTTTGGCTTGGCTGGTTCTTAGCCAAACTTAGCCGACACCGTGTATCGGGACGATACTCGGGCTTGGCTGGCTCTAGCCAACTTAGCCGACACCGTGTATCGGGACGATACTCGGGGCCGGATGCGTCGGATGCGTCGGCGATACGAATGCCGGATGCGTCGGCCGCGCCCCGCGCTGTGGCGAGGGTAACCAGGGAGAGGGTGGTAACCTCGCCGAGCGATGACGTCACGTGCGTCACCTAGCAATGCCTTGCACCAGCTGTGCGTGGCGTTGCTAGGCAACGCGCAGTGACGACATCGTCAGGCGCGATTTTCTGCTAACGCTCCACGGCCTAGCCAAAAGCTTAAACAACTTCGTTGTTAATTATTAAACTGTAAACATTATTTCTTGGATGAGGGGTGGTCACCTCCGGCGATGTTTCATCAGCATCATCATCAGCCTATTTTTATGCCCGCTTCAGGACGAAGGCCTCTCACAGCGATCTCCAATCACCCCTGCTCGGCGATGTATACACTATATGGATCATTTAAAGCTACATAGTTAAACACTGCATAACTAAACTCAGTTTTTACTTCCGAAATAACTAATAATTTGTCACTTTTAGCCGCTTATATTGACTGTGCATGAAAGTCTGTCGTCTTCATTAGTGAAATGACAACCTAATCAATGAGCTCTTGAAACATATGTGCAATGTTTTATAAATGCAGTAGATAAAATTGCTTCGAAAAGCCAAATCCATGCAATATATTTCAGCTTTTATTTCACACCTAAACCCAGAAAGTTTACGCAAACCAACGATTGTGTATTAATACATTCTCAAATGCCTACGGCATTTCCCCTACATGTGGAGAAGCCAGTTTAACTTTTGAATTATTCACAATTCGACTTAGGGTGGTTTTGACCTGATATATGATGGAGAAAAATGTGCATGACAAATAGAAACATGTATGTGCCTGAGGACAAAATTCTTATGACATTTTGTAAAAAACTGTGTTTAACATCTGGAAAGCATATTTGCACCCTCGAACAGACAAGAAATTAAAATGAATCACATGCATCAAAGTTTGCCTTGCAAGTATTATGAAGTATAGTTTCAGTTTTCTTTCTTGCAATTTATCATATATGACAGTTTATGTGACTGTGACTTTAATTTCCTGTTTTACGTATAGGCTACTGATACTGCACAAACTATATTTTTGTCATAATACCGAACATAGGCAGCAGACTGCGGCTCATCAACACATCGGGATAATGAGGTGTAATTTGTGGATCACTTTCTCGCCATGGGTTCTTTAGGAAGCCCTTTCTCGTAAATATGTGTCCTTGGTTCAGAGCGTGTGTGCTGAAAGCGTACTGATTGTCCGCAGTTTCTATGCAGCCACCGAAGTGATTGCGGAAGCCTTTCGCTGTTTAAATGTTTAAGCCATTCTATGCCATGCGCCAAAAATATACATAAAGAACGCGCTCGTCAGGCACCTGAAAGGTCGCAAGTATCATGTCAAGGTCAGGATAACCGTTCTACGGGTTAGTCGCGTCTTTAAGAAAGAAAAACGGGGAGAGACAAGTCTTTTTTTAACGACGGGCTGCCGCTCTTATCACTATCATAGTTGACGACTAGCGCCAACGTACGGGGCCTTGTTGTGAAGCTCTGATGGTTCACCCTTTAGAAGCGGTATTTATTTTAGGGGCGAAGCACCTTAGGGCCGAGCTGTGTCCCTCCCTCGTCACCCGTCGTCCGTAGCTCTGGTTTGCATGGAGTCCGCTAGGGGCGCTGCGGTGCACAAGGGCGTTCGTTCCCGACGCACGCTCTCTTTCTCTACTTCAGCCATGGATGATAACGGTCGCTTCTGATAACGGCGCGCCCGTTATGGATGAAAAGGCGAGAGTGGCGGCTCAACAGCAAGCGGAGTCGAGGGCTCGCAAGACTGCTGCATCACGGCGACGCAGACAATAAGCGGACCCGGAGTCTAGGGCGCGAGAAGCTGCAGCAAAACGGCAACGCCGGCAAGCGGACCCGGATCTGAGGGCTCGCAAAGCTGCAGCCGTACGGCAACGCCGGCAAGCGGACCCGGAGCTGAGGGCTCGCGAAGCTCGCGCTCGAACCGAGCATCGGCGCCATCAACCTCAGGTAGAGAACGCTTCCGGCGTTTTGCCGCCGCTTCCCGCGCTCTCGCCGCCTCTAGGTCCGCTTGCCGGCGTCGGGGGATTCGCGGTTAACCGAATGATCCCCCGGTGCTTCGCCCACTCATCATCATTCACTTCGTGGATATGCGGTGATTTTATTGCGATAGCAATTATATGGACACTCAAAAGCAGATTTCTGCCGTCGGCGTCGCCGTCGCCGTCGCCGTCGTTGTCGCCGTGAGGTTCCGTATGACGTCAATGGAGATGAAATCGTCGCCGCGCGCCGAATGCTGTAAGTGCGAGTGAAAGGGCGCGAGGGACGCGCGCTTTCACGGGGAGTGAACGCACGGCGGAGAACAAACGCGCGTTCTGCGCTGTGCTCCCTTAAGGGCTGCAGAAGTAGGCGTCTCTTTCCTCCTCTACAATCACCATATACGTAGAGCAAACGTGCCTTCTTCCGACGGCCGAAAGGTCGTGGGGCAGGGGGGGGGGGGGGGCAGGGAGGCGACGTTTAGCTGCTGCACCAAGTGCCTATTTATATCAGAGGCTCCGGCAACAGTCACCAACGCCGCACGCATTTTGAGCGAACGCGGGCTGAGGGCTCGCAACTTGGACATGCAGCAGCACCGGCAACACACAGAACTGTTGTCGACGCCGACGGCGTCGACAACAGTTCTGCGTGTTGCCGGTGCTGCTGCATGTCCAAGTTTATACAGCTGATAAAGCTGCTATCATTATTCCGTATAGCTCTCTTCAAATTTGCTATCGCAATTGATGCTTCGCCTTTCAGGTGAAACTGCGACAACTTTTTTTGTTCAGCGACTTAACTTACGTCATCGGGGCACATTTAAAAGCATAAATGTCATGAGTCAGGCGGTGGTACCCAGGCGAAATGAACGCCCGAGAAAGATAGACTTTACAGTGACTTTCTTTTGGAAGGGATGATAACGTTGTCATTTAAAACACAACAGAATTTCGTACACAGTGTTCTTCCGAATAGCTTAACAGAAGGCTAATAAGTCCTAATATTATCATTACTTTTTATGAGAAACACTCTCAGATGACTAATATATTGTGGGCGTTTATTACGCACATCTTCCTCATCTGTATGTTATCATCATCATCCTCGCACTTTTACCTATCCTCCTCTTCGCCTGTATATGTGTTCATCATCATCGCCTGTGTGCTGCGCTGGTTCGCTGACGAGCTCCCGGGCCTAATAAACGTCGTTCCAACCGAGACGTCACAAGTGGTGGAGTGTGCTTTTCGGTCCTACGTCCTCTGGCCGTCCGGTCTGCCTCCTGGAGCTTCGTTCAGGTCGCCGCTTGCGCCCACCGTCAGCTAGCATGCCGCAGGACGTGCAGCCTGGCGCCCCTATTGCCTCCATTCCGACATCGCAAGTGCCTCCTTCCTTTATCATCAACAGCGCCCAGCGTGACCCCCATCTCTTCGCTGGTCTTCGCGGAGAGGATGTCGAAGACTGGCTGGACGATTATGAGCGAGTCAGTTCCGCCAATCACTGGGATGATGTTAATAAACTACGCCATGTCTCCTTCTATCTGTCTGGCGTGGCGAAGACGTGGTTCTTTAACCACGAGCCCGAATTGACCGACTGGACTCTCTTCAAGCACCAGCTTCGTGAAGTGTTCGGCACACCGGCTGTTCGGTCCACTCTAGCCAAGAAAAGCCTCGATGCTCGCAAACAACACCTGGGCGAGTCGTACACCTCCTACATCGAGGACGTCCTTGCACTCTGCCGACGTGTGAATTCTTCAATGTCGGAGTCGGACAGGGTACGCCACATTCTCAAAGGCATTGGAACTCTTGCCTTCAATGCACTCGCCACTAAGAATCCGGCTACCGTCGCTGACGTCGTAATCACTTGTCAGCGCCTCGATGAGCTCGAGTCTGTCCGCCTACAGCCCGACATTGACGATGCCCATTCTACGGGGGACCATGACCTACGTACACTGATACGCACGCTCATACGCGAAGAGTTACAATCGATGGGGTTAACCTCACCTTCGACGTATCCCAGCCAACCTTTTGGTGCGTCATTGCGTGACGTTATCAGGGAAGAACTGGCGTCCTTGACCTGCGCTGTGCCAGCACAAGCTCCTGTCCCTCAAGCATTACCAACTACCGCACGACCGACATACGCGCAAGTTGCTGCCAAGCCTGTCGGCCACGTCACTTCTCCGTTGCCGCTACCAACTTACGCGTCGGTTGCTACTGCGCCCACGGTTCACTTCCCGTCATCACCGCCAGAGCCTTCATCGGCCCATCTGACCTCCCTGTCACACGGTACACCGAACACCCCCTACTACCCCCCTTGGCGTCCGTCTCGTCCTACGTGCTATTATTGTGGCTATCGCGGCCACATATCACGCTTTTGCCGCAAGCGCCAGCAAGACGAGCGTCGGGGCTACGATATGTGTGAGCGCGATTTTTACAGTGGGGCCTCTTACCAAGGGCGGCGTTACTCTTCACCTTCGCAGCGCTCTCCATCTCCGCCTGCATCACCTGATGCACGAGGCGCTTACCGTTCGGCCAGACGCCGTTCTCCATCACCCTACCGCCGCTCATCGTCACCACTTAGGCCTGCCTCCCTTACCTCTACCGTTCGCGCGGAAAACTAAGCGATGCAGTTTCCGGAGGAAAAACTGCATACACACACAAGACTGAAATTCCTCCAGCGCGCCCATCCAATATGATTCGTGTGTACGTTGAAGGGGTGCCCGTGGATGCTTTAGTGGATACTGGTGCGGCTTTGTCGGTTATGAATGTTCATTTGTGTTCCCGTCTGAAGAAAGTTATGACGCCTTACGATGGTCCCACGCTGGTTGCAGCCGAAGGGAACACTATTCGACCTGCTGCCTTCTGTACTGCGCGTGTACTTATCGATGACATTCTCCATCACATACAGTTTGCTGTGCTATACCCGTGCTCTCACCAGCTGATTTTGGGATGGGATTTTCTATCTTCTGCCTCTGCTGCTATTTGTTGTGGGCAGCGTGTGATACACCTTACCGACACCGAACACTTGCTTGGCGAAGAAACCCACACGCCACTTCACCTGACCGCTGCGGAAGATACGGAACTACTCCCAGGACAAATCCAACTAGTTACTCTCCTATCCGACAACATTGACCATGGTGACGTCTTGGTGTTCCCTTCTTCACGTTGCCTTACTAAAGGCATAACATTTACATCAGGAGTTGTTCGATTCCACAATGGATCTGCACTGGTCACTGCCACGAACGCAACTCCAGAAAAAATCCTCCTTCCGCAAGGCACAACCGTTGCATCCGTCGCCGATCTGGAGCCTGTCTGCGTCTTGCCACTTACACCAGTCTCTTCTGGGGACCCATCTTCTGGTGATTCTTCTTCGGCCGCCGCCCTTACAGCAGTCATCAGCACTGACTTGAAACCCGCGCAGACGCAACAGCTGCTGGCTTTGTTGAAAAAGCACGCCAATTCTTTCGACGTGTATTCGTCAACGTTGGGCCAAACAACCGTTGCAGAGCATCGCATTCTGACAGACAAAACATCTATCGTACGGCGCCGCCCATACCGTGTGTCTCTAGCCGAGCGGAAAATCATCGAAGACAACGTCGCAGACATGCTGGAACGCAAGGTAATTCGCCCCTCGGCTAGTTCTTGGTCGTCTCCTGTTGTCTTGGTCCGCAAAAAAGATGGCTCCGTGCGCTTTTGCGTCGATTACCGGGCGCTCAACAAGATAACTCGAAAAGACGTCTACCCTATGCCGCGCATTGATGACGCCCTTGATTCCCTCCAAGGTGCGGAATACTTTTCCAGCCTGGATCTGCGTTCCGGCTATTGGCAAATCCCCATGCACGAAGACGATAAAGAAAAAACGGCGTTCGCAACCCCCGATGGACTGTACGAGTTCAACGTAATGCCTTTCGGGCTCTGCAACGCGCCTGCGACTTTTGAGCGCATGATTGACACCGTGTTGCGTGGCCTGAAGTGGAAGACCTGCCTGTGTTATCTGGACGACATTGTCATTTTTTCATCCACATTTAATCAGCACCTACAACGCTTGGATGAAGTTTTGACGTGCCTCGCCCGCGCTGGTCTTCAGCTGAACACCAAGAAATGCCGTTTCGCCAGCAAAGCCATTAAGATCCTGGGTCATGTCGTGAGCAGGGATGGCATTCAGCCGGACCCTGATAAGACTGCTGCAGTTCTTCGCTTTCCTCGTCCTGACAGACCCAAAGACTTGCGCAGTTTCCTTGGCCTCGCCTCTTATTTCCGTCGCTTTATCCAGAACTTTGCCTCCATCGCAGCTCCATTACACAAGCTACTAGCTTCCGGTGTACCCTTTCTGTGGTCCCAGGAATGCGAATTGGCGTTTGCACGCTTGAAGGACGCCCTCACCTCTGCACCTGTGCTTTGCCATTTTGATGAGGCCGCACCGACTCTCCTACACACAGACGCTAGCGGCCGCGGTATAGGTGCTGTTCTTCTGCAACGCGACAACTCTTCGCGAGAGAGAGTCATTGCATACGCCAGCCGTGTACTCAGCGCTTCCGAAAAGAACTATACGATCACTGAGCAAGAGTGCCTGGCTATTGTTTGGTCGATACAGAAGTTTCGCCCTTATCTCCACGGCCGCCATTTCACCATCGTTACGGACCACCACGCTTTATGCTGGCTTTCCACGCTCAAGAACTTGTCTGGACGCCTGGGTCGCTGGATTTTACGCCTCCAAGAGTATGATTTCGAAATCATATACAAGTCCGGGAAGAAACACCAAGACGCCGACGCTCTTTCTCGCTGCCCGCTTCCTACGGCCCCGCTCGACGCCTCTGCAATCGCTTCGCACGTCACCAGTTCGACCGACACTGCTACGGTTTCCTCCCTGGCCTCTATGTACCAACTGCCTTTCGACGATGATCAGCCACTCGCCTCTCGTCAGCTGGCTGACCCGTACTGTCAACGCTTCATTGATCACCTCTCTGGGGCTTCTCGTCCACCTAACGCGCGCCTCCGTCGCCAGCTCGCGCACTTTAAGCTGGACGATGGCGTGCTGTATCGCCGTATTTACCATCCTGACGGGCAACGCTGGGTGCCAGTTCTACCACGCTCTCTCCGACTTCGTGTCCTCAACGCCTTTCACGATGATTTGACAGCTGGCCACCTTGGGTTCCATAAAACCTATGACCGCATTCGAAGTCGTTTCTATTGGCCTGGCCTTTCTGCTAGCGTCGCCAGATACGTCGGTTCCTGCTCTCCCTGCCAGCGTCGCAAGCTCCCAACATCTGCTCCTGTCGGCCAATTACAGCCGCTTCCGTGCCCTGCAGCCCCGTTCGAGGTTGTTGGGATCGACCTTTACGGGCCCCTTCCGGTCACTACTGCTGGCAATCGATGGATAGTGACTGCCGTCGACCATCTGACGCGCTACGCTGAGACAGCTTCTGTGCTTACTGGCTCTGCTTCGGAAGTTGCTCACTTCGTTCTTGAAGCCATTATTCTACGCCATGGTGCTCCTCGTGTACTGCTCAGTGACCGTGGAAAGGCGTTCCTTTCCCAACTGCTAAACGAAGTTCTTCAAGCCTCCGGCACAGCCCACAAGACAGCTTCTAGCTATCACCCCCAGACTAACGGCCTGACCGAGCGGTTTCATCGCACCCTTGCCGACATGATCGCCGCTTATATTCAACCAGACCACAAAAACTGGGATGTTCTTTTACCATTCGTCACTTTCGCCTATAACACGGCCGTGCAGCGCACAACTGGCTACTCGCCATTTTACCTCGTTTATGGACGCTCCCCTACTTTCTTTCTGGACGTTTCATTCTTCAACTCCAAGGCTAATACATCTCTATCATCGTGCGAAGAGTACATTTCCCGACTCGACCACTGTCGCCAGCTTGCTCGCCTGAACACAGAGGCCAGACAACAAGACCGGAAAAATATTTACGACGAATGCCATCGCGTTGTATCTTTTCGACCTGGTGACGAGGTCCTGCTCCTGACTCCTGTTCGCACCCCTGGTTTATGCGAAAAATTCCAGCCACGGTTTATCGGGCCGTACATAGTCCTTGGACAGACTTCGCCTGTCAACTATCGCGTTACTCCTCTTGACGCCCCCACAGACCGCCGTTGCCGCAATACCGAGGTTGTCCACGTCTCCCGCATGAAGCCCTTCACGCGGCGTGCCTCGACACCTTGACGGCCGGCCAGGATGGCCGCTTTCACGTCGGGGGGAAATTAGTGTGGGCGTTTATTACGCACATCTTCCTCATCTGTATGTTATCATCATCATCCTCGCACTTTTACCTATCCTCCTCTTCGCCTGTATATGTGTTCATCATCATCGCCTGTGTGCTGCGCTGGTTCGCTGACGAGCTCCCGGGCCTAATAAACGTCGTTCCAACCGAGACGTCACAATATATACAATACGGGGCTCTGCAATTTCCACCGTTACTTAACTTAGTTTCCTTGGCGTACTTAATGTAATAATCCCTGTCAGCCTACTCACATATACAGTATTACTAATTACATCTACCGTGGCCTCGGCTACATCACCAGAAGCCACTGGCTACCTCTTCTCATTGCTAAAAACTCCGTAGGCGTAAGACAGGCCAAAATTCGAATAGGAATGCGCAGTATGTAAACATAGTATACGGAACCTTCAGCGATATGTAGTACGTGTGCATTACACTCCAATCTGTCCCAAAACAGCATGGTAAGATTAATTTACTCTGACTATTCATTCATGATCAATGTTATTAAACAAAAGGTATGCTTAACTTATATCGCTAGATTTGCGTCCTAAAATCGCCTGACCTTGCTTAAGTTCTACCACTTTACGCTTAAATATTCCTTCTCCAAGAGCTCGGAGCTTTTCACCACTTATCAGCCAAAAATCAACCAACCGCCTTCAGAACGTATAGTCAGCGTCAAAAACTTTCGAAGTGCGGAATCTGAAAAAAAAAGATTTATATTTATACACCTTAGGCACGCGTTGTAGTATTCGCATTTACAGCATATCTTGGTCTGAAGCAAACAGTTTTCATGTATAGTTTTTCTGGCTGTGGGCGTAGCGGCGTTGAAAATGAACTTATTCGCAGAATCTGGGCCGCAAAAACTTTTGACGGTGACTATACCATTGAGCACCTGTGTTTTCGTTATTCTGCACACATTTTTAAGCGACGCTTTATAGGCTCACAAGTTTCGGCGGTGGTGGTGGTGTTGTCACGCTGAAAAGTGGGCCGATCCTGGTGATAGTGCAGAAAGGGTCCAAGCTCAATCACACATACCTGGGACAAAAGAGAGAGAGAAAGAAAGAGAGAAATAAAGAGAGAGAGAGAGAGAGAGAAAGAAAAACACCAGCCCTCCCCTGTCGATTGAGAAAATGGAGGTAAGCGAAGCTTGTCGTGTGTGCACTTGACCTATTACTGTCCCTTCCCTTTCCTACTACTTTTCGGTCCCTTTCGTGGTACTTTTCGTTCCCTTTCCTTCTACTTTTGTTTCCCTTTCATGCAAATTTTACTTCCGTTCTGTTGTACGTTTCCTTCTCTCGATGTATACATTCAATAAACGTTTATTTTTATTACCGTGACATGTCGTGAACTTTACGTCCCCCTGACGAAGGTCAGATACACACAGGACAAGCTTCGCTTACCCCCATTTTCTCGACAAGGGGAGAGCTAGTGATTTTTTAAACGAATGTCCTTCCAGCGCCTACGTCATGCAGTACTTACACGGAGCTAACTTCAGGACAGCCATCGCAAACATGATATATTAAGCATAACAACTCAACTCTCAAGTATTACATCGGTATTCCCACAAATGAAGTATAATAAATACGTAAACAAATACACGATAGTAATATTGCCTATGAAATTTTACTCAAATGCATGCCAGGACTACTTCAAAACTTGGCCTGTTCGTATAGTGTACCTCCCTAAGATTTCTAGGAAACTGAAAGGGCGAAATTGGCATGTCCTTCGGACCATGGTAGAAGAGGGAATGTGTGGCATAGTGGGATCATATGAAAGGCTCATGTACCATTGTGATACTCACGCATTGACACTTTTAGCTTTTATTTATAGGCAATGAAGAAAAATTGGAGGACGCTTAAGCTTCGCCTTTAAGAGTGGAACGCGATAGCGTTATCGGACCCTGTTCGCATCGCATTTTTCTTTGAGTAGGCTTCACTGCAACACAGAACGTGGGAAAGCCAGCTTACAAATACCAAGCGTAAACCAATCCCATTAAAGTCGGCTTCACTTTTAAACAGAAATGTATTGCTGGGAAGATGTTTTTCCAGGGGCAACATAAGTCGTCTTAGTTTAAAGTGGGGAGGTCCTAGGACCTTTTTTTTATTATTTTATTAATTGTTTGCTATTGCCCCGACGCGCGCGCGTGTCCAAAACGCATTAGGCAGGCCAAGTCACAATTTGACCTGCCGGTGTATGCGAGCGCCATCTGGATAAGATTTTCGCGAGTAGCCTACCCGAGCGCGCCGCTGTTGGTGTGGTAGGAATGCTGGCAAAAGTGGTTTGCGTTTGAGTTTCCTTGTAACAGAATTACGTTTCTCGTACATTCAAATAACAGTCCGACGCCAACATGTCTGTAGGTTGTGGTTAAGTCGTACTTTACCATTTTCTGACTTATTTCACTGTGAGAAATTGAATTTTTGTTCACTAAAACTTTGCACCACGCGGAGGGCCTGCGCGGTCGGGTTGGTTCGCGATGATTTTCTCCGCCACGGACGCCGACGCCGACGTCGACACCCTTAACGCTGTCACGTTAAAATGATACATGGTGCTCAGTGGACGTCGGCGTGACCATGACAAAACCACCGTACCGATCACGGTCATAAACAATTCTAATAAGGGAACATTTCCGCAAACCCTCACGGTCCTTTTTCGTGTTTCTTCAATTGTTCAAGCAAGTTAAATTTAGGGTAGAAGAATATTCTCACAGAATAACTGAATAATTGCACTAGTAATTATATCACGGTGCTGCTACCTGACGCAGCAAAGAGTTAGTAATGAACTGAATAGCAGAATTCCATAGCAACTGTCTTGATTTTAGCCGAAAACAAGGTCTTCTTGCGCAACTTTGTGGGCTTAACTCAAAAAGGGTGTGTCGTTCGAATCGTTCTCCATTAATACACGACAGGCTACATTAACACGTTCCTGTGTCTTTTCGCACAATTTCCAATACTCCTCTGCGTGCGTCCTGGTAAAATGACATGAAGACGTTAAGTAGTTCTCAAATTTAGTGAAGGTATACGGGAAGGGTTCAAATGATAAGGCGCGTGCGCTGCACATTGAGGATAGAGTGTTTAAGTTTAGAGGTACCGGTTTGTACTAAGCAAACAAACTTGTACATGCTATAATTCGGACAGCCTTTATTTACACCAATCAGGTACGCAAAAATCCTGCTGTGATATAATGCAAAGGTACAGTCAAATATTCGATGGGGGCGAAATGCGAAAACACCTGTGTACTTAGATTTAAGTGCACGTTAAAGAACCCCAGGTGGTCCAAATTTCCGGAGCCCCCACTAGAGCACTGCAAGGGCTCGGGCTTACCCGAAAGCCCGGGCCTGGCCCGGCCCGTGGGCCGGGTCGGGCCGGGTAGGGCAGTTTTTTCACGGGATCGGGCCGGGATCGGGCACGGCGTGGGCTTTTTGACCCGGGCCCGGGCCGGGCTCGGGTATTTTGATGCGGGCCCGGGCCGGGCTCGGACTTTCTGGTGGTGTGCATGTAACGTGCAGCGAGTTATCCTCTCGCGTCTCGACTCTGAAAAACCTGTTGCCCCGGCGCAGCTGGAAGCTAACAGTGCGACTACTCTGTACTTCCCTTTTCTTCTTCCGTCGTATTTTGCGCTGTTTGAACAGAATGTAAAAGTCCAGAAAGACAGAAGTCACCTCAAACCAAAGGATGTCATTGTATTCCTTACCTAAATCAATGTAATTAATGCTTTCAGCGCGGTGTAAGCGCGTTCGCGACTTGCCGATTCTTCAAAGGCGAATTGGTAAAACGTTTACTGGTAAGATAAGATAATTCGTCACGCGACTGAAATATGGCACTGCGTCCATCTATGATTGCACGCATGTTCTCAACCGGCCGCCTAGCAGCAGCGCATTAGGCTGCACCGTGGAAGAACGAGAAGCTTTCTTTCTCCATTTACTCCATCCATGCGCTGCGCTCAGGACCTGTCGTGGCGTGGAGATCAGTGGTCGTGGCTGCGCTTCGGCTAGAGTGTACTAGAATACGGTTAAGTGGGACGAGCGGCTGGGGCGGCGCATGCTTTGCAGTGAGGCGCCCGATGTGGAAAAATACTGTGGCGGCGTGGTGATAGAAGTGGATTGGGCCGCATCAAAGTCGCGCCGTAGGAAAGTGCTGGCGATACTGCTCGGCAGGGTCATTCGTACTACTTCGCGCGCAGGTATTTGCGTTCAGACCGCTCGAATAGTGTTCATGTTTGCATATGACATGTATTTATGTGTTAAGAATAAATTCATTTCATTCTCTTCTTTATTTTATTTTTTTTAATGCCACGCGGTGGTCTTTTTCGGTCTCGGGCCGGTTTCGAGCTGGGCTTGGGCCGGGCTCGGGCCTAAGGTAAAGGGGTGGCGGGCCGGGCCATGCAGGCCGGGCGGGTAACGTAGATTATTTCCTGGGCCCGGGCCGGGCCCAGGCGGAAAAAATCGACCCGTGCAGTGCTCTAGCCCCCACTACGGCGTGCCTCATAATCAGATCGTGGTTTTGGCACTTAAAACCCCATAATTTAATTGCAACTCCGTCAAATAGCTTCAACTATATTCCTTTCTAGAATACTACGTTCTTTGTCTTTTAATTGCGCACACTGGACGCCATTTCACGTTTCAAGCCGCATTTCGATGGAGGCGAAATGCGAAAACACCCGTGTACTTAGATTTAGGTGCACGTTAAAGAACCCCAGGTGGTCCAAATTTCCGGGGGCCCCACTACGGCGTGCCTCATAATCAGAACTGGTTTTGGCACGTAAAACTCCAAAATTTCATTAATCTTTTCTAATCAAGCAGCACAAGATACGCACTAGCATGCATTTCCCATATGCAGAGGCAAAATATATCGTAGTAATGGATTCATACATATTTGCCTTAAGAAAAAAAATCAACTTTCAAAACACGTCGTCTGCTTTTTATTGTCTAAAATACATCATACCTAAAGTGCAAAAGAAGTTTGGAAGCACGTTCACTTGTTCACGAAACCAGCCAGCAATTTTTTTAAAGAAGACGCTGATGCATGTAGAAAGAAACAAAACAAGAACCAAAAATAAATGACCTGCATTTCGGAGTGTACCATGTGGCGGAAAACTGTCAGCTAGGCTAAGTGGCGACAAAGTGATATAAGAAAGTGAGGTGCTGCTAGCTTCGAATCTGCTAACTCACGGCCGTGGTATTAGTGATTTTGAGCTGTCGTCGCTCAGAGCGCTCGGCTATCGCTTCGATATGCTGCGGCAGGCGAAAACTAGGTTTACATATCTACCATAATACATTCCGCGACCTTGTTATGAAAACTGCGATTTTGGAACGAATTTAGCCATTTAGAGAGCCATTTAGAGAGCTGCGGCTGCAACCAGCTCTAAGCTAAGTCAGTGAAATTGATAAATCCCCGGAAATATACCAATCGATGTCCAATACTTTCATCGCAAATCGCTTTTTACTTGATAGAAAAGCCTCGAAAATTTTAACATTTCTATAGACTCCCATACTTCAAGCTTCGCCCGGAATTTGGAACTGGTTTTTGACCGTAAGTATAATGGTACCGCTTGCATGAAATGTCGGGCTAGGCGCGTAGAGTCTATTTCCATGGGAAATTTCTGAAAGATAACTTCTATGATTAGTTATTTGCGAAAAACAGCGCTCTCCCATAGAAAATGCGCATGTTTTCAGAGGGGGCAAGTAACAGAGAGACACGTGATGTCAATTCAACAACAAGTCACAATCATAGTCAAGCAATATAAGTACCTCGGCGTATACATAAACGAAGAAAAGACTTACTCAAGATAATCTGAAAATAAAGGGGAAGCGGAATGCAGCAATAATGAAACACAGAGCACTGTGGGGCCACAATAAGTATGAGGAGGTGCATGGAATCTGGAAAGGAGTAATGGTGCCATCGCTAACGTTCGCGAATACCATTCTAAGCTTAAAATCGGATATCTTGTCAGAGATGGAAGTTAACCAAAGATCGGTACGCCGGTTGGCTTTGGGAGCCCACAGTAAAACCACAAATAGGGCAGTGCAAGGTGACATGGGTTGGGCCTCCTTCGAAGTCAGAGAAGCACAGAGCAAAATTAGTTTTGAAGAAAGACTCAGGAACATGGATGAAAATAAATGGGCGGCTAAAGTGCACAAGTATGTCTAGCTAAAAAGCGTGGACACCGAATGGAGGAAGAAATCAAGAAAGCTGACAAGCTAGTACAGGATGATTCAAACTGTGAATATGCAACCAGGAGTCATCAAAAAGAAAGTGGCAGGAACAGAGACAGTGAAGTGGATGCAAATAATGCAAACAAAAAGCACCATGGATATTTGCGAGGACGAGAAGAAAGAAATTAGAAGGGGGAAATCTGTACGATAACACGAAGGGCAGTGCTTTGCTATTTGAGGCTCGAGCCAGTTGCCTAAGGACCAAGACATACCGGAGCAAATATTCGGAACTAGATGAGGCATGTGTACGCTGCAGCAAAGATCCGGACACCACTCAACACATCCTAATGGAATGTAAAGGTGTTTACCCAGTGAGGACAGTAGGTAACGTACGCCTTCCAAAAGCGGTTGGGTAGACGGAAGACGGGATAGACGGAAGCATCAACCGGTCAGCAGTCGAGATAATGAGGAGACGTTTAGAGTATTGGTGGAAAAAAAGCAGGGAAGAGATTGATACGACCTAATTTGATCTCTTACAGTCATATGTAGCGGAAGAAAAGCGGAAGTCATATGTAGCGGAAGTCATGTTGAACAAGAAGAAAAAAAAAAGGGGGGGGGGGGTAACTGATATGTATACGTACGTAATAAATCAAGCAGGCTAGGTAATTATTTGTCACCGCCCCGCTTCAAAGGGGATGCCATTAAATTATCACCATCATCATCATCCTAATTCCTGGTCATGATGAATGCCAATAGGTAACCACTCGCCCAGATTTCAGTTTTTAGACTTAAGGGGTACTTTGCATCATTCGCCCCTGGCGTGCACACGGAGAAGGGGGGGGGGGGGGGGGTGTGGCTTGCTCGACAAAAGCCTCTACCAGAGGAACAACGCCAACGAAATCGCGATGTTCCAAGTCGCCTACTGGACCCAACAGCCACGAAAAGAAGAAGGCCGCTCAGAGGTCACGCTGCAACGGAGAAAAGTGGAGAGCAGGGTCTCAGTTTAGAAACCGTCAGTCTACGAAAAAAAAAAAAAGCATGGCCAGATTATGGGCGATCATGAACAGTCGAGACCGAAGAACGCCTGGTACACAATCGCTGCACAGAGACAGGGTTTTGTCAATTGTCCAGTGGATACAAGGGGAAAAGATGTCACTTATTTGCGACGAGACCAGTGACTGCGGCCATCATGAGCAACTCTGTTGTCGTTTACCTTTGCGAGGAATGAAAATTGGCCAACTGAAGGTGTTTTAATCTTTTTTCGGTCTTGAAAGACTCACAGACGTGGACCACGGGCCGGTATTGGTTGGGTTGGTCATCGATGTTCCCTAGAGCTCTGTGAGATCAGTGCTTTGACGGGGCTTCTATACTATGCCTGGTCGCGTATCTGGCGTACAAGCGAAGTGTAAAAACAGAATGGTAAACTTGTATACGTTCGCTGTTATGCCCACTGCTCAAAACTGGTACTCGTCGGCGGACGTTTGTCGGGAGCAAAGACCAAAATGTTGTTCGATTCTTTTTGCCACTCTGCAACTTGCCTACAACTTAATTGAAAATAGTGCTGATATGCCACGCAATTTTTTTCAAGAATTTGCCATGCTGTCGGCACAACCATAGTCTTTGTCCACATCTAGGTTGGCATGCCACTCGAAAGTTGTTAAGGACATTCGGGAGAGCTACGCAGATCTCTCGAATGCGAGATTGCGAACTAAACGAGGTTACCCGAGAAACAGGCGAGGGACTTATTTCTCAGTTAATGAGCTTCGGCATTCTGCACTGTTTGGAAGTCGCTCGCCCTATTTTCCAGCTGATTCTGAAGGTTTGTCGGGCTCTTGAGGACCCCCAAAATTGATCTCACAACTGCATCTAATCAAGTCCGGCATCAACGAGACGCAATGCGACAAATGAGGTACGATGTGATAGTTTTTCAAAAGTTGTCTTCAGAAGCTTCCTATATATCGGCGAGACTATAACTGCCATTGAAATTCCTGAATTCTGAAAAAGGAAGATAACGAAGAGAATCGAGGCGAATTTGGAAATTGAACATTTCTACGCGGGACGAAAGAGGAGCTTTGTCCGTAGGGGCGTTGTGGTGTCCGGCCTATCGCCGCAGCCGTTAATGCGCAGGCGCGCAAAACGAATAAAAGGCGTGCGTTGCAACCTGCGCGCGGGCTTATCTCGACCAGCCACGCACCGATTAACATGTGGCAATAAACGTCGCTTCGCCCCTGGAAACTTGTGTGCTCCTTCGCATGAACCACGCAACACAACAGGCGTTTTTTTTTTTTTCTTCTTCTTCGGAGCTTGATGCCTTTATCCAGGACATCCAGAAAAGGTTAACACGGGAGACTTTTGACCTTGCATGGGCCGTGTAGAGATTCCGGAATTTCTCAGTTAGAGATAGCTATTGCTTTCGGCTTGCTTGAGGTATATATAGACGAGAACAGCTTGTGCACTGAAATTTGGCTCCTGAGATCACAAAACGCTAAGGGGGGGGGGGGGGGGATGTAATAATGACCGTCTATATATGGCTGACTTGAGTTGATAAGAGTGTTGTTTCGACACAACAGTACTCAGGGAATTTTGCAGCGTTCTTCAGCTGTTTTCTACAATTCCTGTAACAAGCTGCTCCTTCATTTACGAAGCTGGCACATGTAAATCCCTAAGCTAAGAAAACGATGTCGCAGGAGCGGCTTCTTTGACTGCGCAGGATACATCGCCACTTGGATTTCATTTGACATTGTTTTGGTTCACTACACAGCAAAGACACGCAAGCAATTGGTGTGAATGAATTTCAATTTTGAAGGTGGAAAATCATAATCATGTGGATTTTGGTTGGATGCCGGGACATTTCCTAAATATTACATACCTGGAAATTGTCCTGGCCTGTACCACCGTCCCCTTCTGGACGAGACCGGGGTCCCTCAGCCTGTTAAATTTGGCGACGGCTTGAAAGTTTCACCACCTGCTGTTCTGTCGTGCGCGAAGACCTATCGTCTTCTCAAGTCTTGTGGGCACACCACATTTCCTTCTGTATAGGCCACATGTACGAACTTCCTTTTCATTGGTCGAACTGAACTACCAAAATTTATCTGTAGTAGTGTCCATAAATGAATTTTTCCAGCGCTATGATGCTTTCTTCTAGCACTATCACACTAAGCGCAGTCCATTTTTTTTTCAAGCAGCGCATTGCTACGTTATAGTTATGCCTGGCTATCTATATCGCTATAAATATTCCCCTAGGTGTAACTTACTACCAACTTTTGGCGCAACTGTTTGTCCATGTTGTTCCTGACACTTTCTGTGAACATTGTTTTTCGTTATTCTTGACTAGGCACGTACACTGCCGCCTTTATTTCGCACAGCATTTTTGTTTGGTGTAGTTTCTTATTGTGCTTTGATTTATCTGATTTATTGTATTTGTTCTCATTTACTGTTTGTATTATGCTTCATTCAGCTGTAGCTGCCGCCGCATGCAATGCTGGACGGTGTCCTTATGGTTTCTAAGCTAAGTAAATTTGCAGCAGAGAACTACGAAAACAGTTGATATTTCAGATGCAGGGGATTTATTATTTCGTATAAACGAGACTGTGACAGAAAGTGCCTTTTTTTGCTTTGTGATTCGGCAGTAAGAAATGCCATATTGCCATAATATTTTGCGGTTATCCGCATGGGCTCGGGTTCACACTTGTCTGGGCACACTTGGGCAGGTCGGGTGGATGCACATTGTGATGTGAATATACGGCCTGTAGTGACAAATACGGGCGCCAGCAGAAGACGAAGAAGAAGACGCTTCTTGATGTTGGTGCTCGCACTAGCTCCGCTTGGCCGTTGCCTGTTTCTGGCATCCATAAAAACGCCAAGCGCATCTCACCTTGAACGCGTGCTATCAATTTGGTTTTACTGCATTTCAGTGCGCGTGCAAATGTCAAAAGGCGTAAGATGTAGTGGCTATTTGCAATGGTGGTCGCACCAGCGCAATGTTCTTGTAATAAATTATTTTGATTGCAGCAAAGTTTACGGCTCGTTTCTTTGGCACGTCTAAATGTTCAGCAACTGTGCGTCTGATTGACCGCATGCAGGCTACTTACATACACAGCTACTGCGGCGTATGGACGGATTCTTGCAAAATACGAGGTGCAAAATATGCTTCACTTTACGATGAGTCAACGGGGAGGCTCAGTAAGTGCTTGACAATTTTGCACCGAGCCCGGTGTCAGAGAACAGCTAAAATTTATTACTCATACTTCCGCGGTATTGACACTCGGAGAGCCCGATATAGAAGGGTGACAGTTTGGGCTAGTTGTTATTCCATAGTGTAGTAAGTTTAAAGAGCAAACGAAGACGGGACGACAAGAAGCACAGACAAGCGCTTAATTACATTTATTGGACTAAGGCCCGATATAGAGTCCTATAGCTTCCTGCCGTGAAATATGCCCATGGGAAGTGGTGCCTTCAGAATGGCAGGGCTGTAAGCCAAAATGGGTTATTAAACTTCAAGGGTGTGCTCTCAGCAAGGGTTCGCGCTTTAACATAATTATTTCGACAACAATTTTGACATTTCCGTCGACTCGGTTTTCAAACTCGGGTTTCAAACTCAGTATACTAACTTTACGATAGTATATTATCTCTAGAGGAAAATCTGGCCGAAAGAAAGCGGCAACCACAAAGGCGCCGCCATGTTGGATTACGATCCACTTTTGTAGCGCGAAGAATATTCAAAATGTTGTGCAAGAACAAGCATATACACGTATCACGTATATACTCATGAACGGCGTTTAAAGTTCATTCCGCATATTTTTCAGAAAGATCGGATGGATGTTTATAAAATTTGTACGTAAAATTAACGACTGACTGAAAAGATGCGTTTTTAGGCGCCTGAACTAGATGGCGCCGCTGTACAGAAGGAGTCTCGTGATCGCGTTGATTGCGCGTCTCGTCGTCTGCTACCGCGCGCCTGCACAGTGTAGCAACATGGCGGTGCTCTTGCAGTTGTCAATTCCAATGCATGGACGCTATGGGCAGCTTTTCCTCTAGAGTTCTGAGACCGCTCAGAACATGAATCGAGACAACCTCGCCGATGGAAAGATTGCCTATCGTACTGGTTAAAACAAGCCATGTTCTTCTCGTTAAACGTGGATTTATATTTTTAATTCTTCACTAAAAGTCGCCGAAAAATGACCTTTGTCGCCCCACGCGGCAACATGAAGATGCATGAGAGGTCCACCACGTGACCTTCTATTAGTGTGCACGGTTCCTGGTACAAAATGCAGTACATTTTTTGGGTTATAACTTCTTTCTAGATAGATATATTTTATTCATATGAAAGACAGAGAGGTCGACCTGAGCTAATGTGCTCTACTCTGCTACTGTGTACTGAGGAGGAAGGAAGGGGAGGGAAAGGGAATGAAAGTACTGTAGTGGATGATGGTGACAAGAGGAGTGGTGAGTGCTTATGTAAGTTCGTTCTAACTTACATTGTGCAGATAGGCCTTCGTTTGTATATAGTGAGCAGAAAAGTGGCGCTGACTTTGCCTTCGTTTTAGATGAGTAGGCTTGGCTCGTCTATCGACAGATTCACGACGACGGGGGCCATCCAGCCAGGACGTAGGCGTGTACTTTGGGAAAAAGCGGTACAATTATAAGAAAAGTCTGCACAACTCATTGTTATTGTACTAGCTTTTAATTTTCAAAAGCCGTTGAAAAGGTCAGAATGTAGGTGGTTAACCAGTTCCACTCGCTCATATAAAGCAGAACCAACGTTTATAGATACTTAAACGTTGAGCACATGGAGGAAGTAAAAATATAGGAGGAAGCATTACATCACGCAGCCAGCCTTGGCAAGCGAACGCTCCCTGTGTAGCCAGCAGTGGTGGCCCAACACGTGACCTTTTGCTAGGTTGGCTAGAATGGGAAGGCTAGAATGGCTAGAATGGCTAGAATGGGAAGGCCACAGCAGCAGTCTGCTGTGGCCGATGATGCCTGGTTGTAGCCACGCACGTAGCTTTACGATTCGCTTCTTCAGCAGCGGTTCGTACCTTGCGAGGAAACGCCATAACGTGTGCCGAAGAGGTACCCAGGATACGTGGCGCACATCTAACACTGGGATAGCGTTCATTGCGCGCCTCGTCTGAATCGCATCTCGCCGCACGCGGCGGTTGTAGGCACCTTAACTAGATGGCGCCACCATACTGGCGGAGGCTCGGGTCGTCTGCGCCTGCGCGCTTGCCTATAGGACACGTCTAAAGGGAATTTTTCTTCTGCCTGATAGCAAGCGCTTGCGTGGCTTAGTGGTAAAGTATCCGACTCACACGCAGCGGGCCTGGGCTCGATCCCGGCGGAAAGCGAGTACTTTTTTTCGCATTTCCGGTGATAGCGGTTACGGGGCGGTGGCGGCATCATCGCGACCAGAAACGGCTATTGGAATAACAGCTTACGCTGTAAAACAACTGGCCGCAGGTGGGGAACGAACCCACGTCTTCGCATTTGGCGTGCGATGCTCTCACCATTGAGCTACCGCGGCGCCATTTTCCCATCCACTTTCTGGGGTATTTGTCTTACAAGTAGAATTAACCCTGGGAGTGTTAGCTAGCGCCACCACTCACAAACCTGTATTCACTGCAAAAGATTAAACAAAACAACATTGATCATTACCAGACTGCAGAGTTTGCATTGAACGAAACGCCGCCTGTTGTGTTAACCAATATGGTAGTGTTCTTTATTTGAGAAGGACTTCCCAGCTGCAGCATCTACTTGGCTGGGCAGCCTCACAAGGAAACCGTTGTGGAATCTAAAGAACAAACAGAAGGGACCTTGGGGCCTTTTATATCCATTAGAATCATTCTAAAAGCTGGTCAATGCCCTTGAAAACAAACTCAGTTGTGCATTCAGTCTAACCCCTTTGCATGCCAAAGCTGTGGCAGAGTTTATGCAGTCAGTTGGTGATGTGCCAAATATGGGTTGCCTAGAGCATTCTGCTGCCCTGACGGAGCATCAGTTGTACGTTTTTATTGCGTCACAAGGATTCATTTTTTTTTGCTTAAACGTATCAATCAGCAGGGCAGTCAGAATAAACCTAAAAACACTGAAATCTTGCGAGTTGTAGAAGAAATTTTCCCATAGTTGTTTTCCTCACTTAAATTAACAATTTTATGATCAGATCTATTGCTGCCTACAATCATGGGAAATTGCTTATTTGAGCGTCGAAAGCACATGCTACAGGTCTGCAAGCGCTGGCAAAAAGTGGTTTGCACGTCGAGAAGTAATCAGGTAATGACTGCAGTTTACAGGTCATACGGCACACATAGGGTGATCGACTGCTGACCTCGAGGACGACGGTCGCATCTTGAGGGAGTCGAAATGCAAGGCGCCCGTGTCACGTACGATGTTAGTGCGCGTTAAAGAACCCGAAGTGGTCGAAATTATTCTGAAGCCCCCCATTAGCCCCTATGACCTTTATCCGCTTCACTAAATGTGCACGAAAAGAAAACGCGTTTGATTCTATCGATGTAATGTGAACTGGGCACGTGAAATTACACAGGAGTGATGATGTGGTCTGATAAAACGTTATTTTCGTGATAAAGACGTATGCTTTGAAGCTCGCGGTACCCGAAACCCCTTTCACTTCGGTGGTAGAGATGCAGCCGACGCGAGGCTGGCGATGCGCTCATTTCGACTGCGTGCCTTACCGATGATGATGATGATGATGATGATGATTTATTGGCATCCCCACGTAATTGGGGTCATGTCTCACATACACGAAGAGATATGTGCAGGGGTGCTATAACGTAAAATGATTCCAAATTGTTTTGATTCCAATTTCTGCAATCGGCCTCCACGGTTGGTCAAAACATTTTCGGGCCACTCCCAACTTCGCCTGTCTGTCACGCGACGTCGCGAAAACCATGATAGCTCCCCATCTGATATAACGTGTACACACTGATTATGCATGACTAAACCACACAAAAGAAAAATAATCATTCTGATTCGACGCCTTTTCACCATTAGCCCTCTGCTATTGGTCCAATGTTTTCTGGCTACGCCCACTTCGCCTGTCTGTCACGCGACCTCTTAAAACCGCGAAAACTCACCACGTCAAAGTGACGTGTACGCGAAAAAAAATTGCCCGCCAATCCACCCTGTGAAGGTGGTTGGAAAGCGAAGCTTTTTACGCCACCCTCACGGTGACTGCGGCGCACTTGATTTTTTTGTTTCGAGCGCTTTTTTTCTTTCGAGCGCTTTCTTTCCGTGGTCCCTTACAAAAATAGTTCTGCAGCACAGTGTGCGTGTGTTCAAATTTGAGAATGATCAGACTACCTAACGCTGCAACTAGAAGAAGAATTATTTATAATTAAAAACGCACACTAAACTGCGAAAGAATTCCAGCAGAAGAAACAACGTTCTGATTCTGAAGCAGGTTCTGATTTGCCACAATCACAATTCTTTTTTTTTTTTCGTGCGCTTTTTTTCCTTGCATTTGCGTGGTCCCTTACAAAAACAGTTCGGCCGTATGTTGGGTCTTGCTGCCTGGCCTGACGCACACGTTCCGCTTCTCTAGCGGCATATGCTGGGTCCTGCTGCCTGGCATGACGCATACGTTCGGCATCTTGTGCGAGAGCTGCTGGGTTTTGCCTACGACGCTATTGAGCGAGACGATTTTGTTCTTTCCGCCGAGCCTTATATTCACGCTCTTCTTCTGCCGTCTTTACTTTCCGTGGTCTACCCATAGTGGGGTAGTCTAGAAAATGAACCGAAGCAGTTACTAGGCTGGAAGGGTTTCGAATGACGTCAACCCTCTTTCAAGCAGCTGCATAAGCTTTGCAACAGCTGCAATCTAATCTTACGGACCGCGCCGAGCCTGTTTCCGTTCTTTGCCCGCAGCCCTTATCATCCATCATGTTGGCTCATCACTTTGAAGCTTGTTTTTGTGGTTTTTCTTGCGAAAACGAGTGCTTAGTTGTACGCTGAATGCCTGAATTCAAGTAAGCTATACTGCTATACCTGCAATTGCTGGCGGTTCGTCGGGATCGTTTTTTGATTACAACGACGGACACGACAGAATCCTTGGCTGGTAGAGGTACAAAGCTTCGCTTTAAAATTCATTAATATGCCGAACAAAACTGAAAATTTTTCTGAATAGCCACCGACTGCCACGTTCCGAAAGGAATAGAAGATAGCTGCCCGCTGATCGCTCAGGCCCTCGCTACTCGCACCTGCCGGTGAGCATGTATTTATTTGCGCATGATAAACCTTTTTGCGTGGCCGTAAAACGTTATCGAGCCCTTTCGGCATGCATACGACATCGCTCTGCCAACTCTTCCTTGCTGAGGATCCTGTTTTAGCGGCATTCTTATCCTTCCGTTGCACGCCGCCGCGACTTTCGACCAGCCACCGCAAGCTAAGTAAGGCGAAGTGGACCAATCGGAGAAGCCGGCACACCCTCTTCATGCGGTTATCTATTTTCACTGTGCTGGCTCCGCCCCATCGAACCCTCTCCACTAGAGCGCGCTCCTCGCCTCTTGAATTTAAAGTCCCTATATAAGAAAAGTACCCCCATCCTTTGATCAACGCCGCTTCTCTCTCTCCTGTATCTACGATTGGACGATGATAGCGCGCGCTTTCACATCTTTATATTTTGTTGTTGTTTTTTTTTTCGCCTCAGAGCCATGTTGAAAGTCCTCTGCGCAGCCGCAGTCACCGGCGGCGGCTGCGGAGCGCGCCCAGCCTGAAAGCTTCAACGTGGACTTTCTAGGTGCGCCACCGTCGACTTGCTTTCGCAAGCAAAAAGTAAAGAAAAAAACAACCGCTTTTGGAGAGGAGACGGCGGAGGAAAGAGTAGATGGCGGTACTTTTCTTATATAGGGACTTTACTTGAATTAAATAAGAAAAACCGCTGAGTGTAGACAATGTTATTGGTTCTGAAAGCGAACAAAGGCGAACTCCTATAAACGAGGACAGTGTTTGATTGTGTTGTTCAGACAACGCTGCGGGACACCGCCCGATGCTTGCGTTGGTGGTTAGGTAAATTTGACGTCAGGAGTTTGGAATCAAAACAGTTTGGAATCATTTTACGTTATAGCGCCCCAGATCTGTTGCGTTCGTTGAAGAAGATAAGGGTGGTACCAAATGGGGCACCCAATTGTAATGTGTTGCAAACATGGTGGAACTGTCAAACAAAGTTCTCCTTGTCTGAATAAAGTTAACAGATTTACAGGATGGCCCAAAACGGGGCGTTTGTATTGAATGACAGCTAGGAACTTGTTAAGTAGGACTTATTTACACCCGTGCGTTAATTCTATCAGGAACTGCACGTCTGCGCAACAGCCACGACTCTCCGGCAGCACAATCATACGGAACAGTCCTCGCTTGCCTCGGTCACTCACCTTTGATACTTCAATAGTGCTGTTATGCGTTACATTCAAACGGAAACGACTATTCAGCGTCGTACGGTATATCAATAACACTTCCACACACACACACACACACACACACACATATATATATATATATATATATATATATATATATATATATATATATATAGTGGTTTTGCCTGCTATGCATATTATTTCTGGCAATGACAATTTTCCGTGTAGTATTTACTAATAAGAGTGTTTGTTACTGTAAACACGTGCGCTTATTCCGGTTGGGAGTTCTCACTTTTTCAATTAGTGCATTTAGAATATTTGTTATTTCTTCCCTTACATATATATCGTGAATATATGTCTATGTACCCTTTGATTTAATTACCTAGAAATACATTGGTCATTCTTCGCGCCGCGCAGTTGATAAACCTGGTTTATTTCACTCCAATATTGGTTTCTTCGATCACTGTCCCTGATCAATATCCACCAACAAGAAGCGCGCGTAAAATGACACGATATCAATAATAAAATTTTCTTACGTAGCTTCATGTTGCAAAGATACCAGTTACTCCTAGAAGGCAGTGGTAAAAACAGCAGTTCACCTGGCTAAAACTACATTTGGTACCGGCCGTCAAGAGTCATGGGCGCACCAAAGCAACTAAAACATTTAAAAAATGTACTGCACAGACGTTCTGCGAGAAAAAGTGGGCGTCCGCCAGCGTCCGCGTAGCGAACGCGCGCTCGCTAGCAGATGACGCGCTTGACAACGACAGCAAAATTGAAGACGTCGCGTTGTATAATCCATGCCTCAAATATACAGGGTGTTTCAGCGAACCCTTTCAAAATTTATTTAAGGTTGCTTGTGGTAGATAGCCCAATTCTAGTTAATGAGCTAGTCTACTCGAAGAAGCGGACATTACTTGCGCAAGAAATTGAAATGCATAATCGAATAATTAATAAAAAATCACTAAGTAACTTTTTAACTAATTACCTGATGGCCCATATTGCAATTTATAAATTGTAGCCGTGGAGTTCGCAAGGCGGATCCACTTGGAAGGAATTCCGGGATGACACCTGTTTGGAGCTCTGACGTTTTCTCCACGTGTTGGGCCACCGCACTCGGCTTCAATCGCGTTGCGGTATATGCTCCCTCTTATCTTTTGTAGCGTTAGCTGCACTGACCTAGCCAAGCCCGTTTCGCGCGGCACATCAAGAGCCGTGCTGCGCATGCGCAAGGATCAGTGATGTCACACGGCTTGCGCACCGGAGCCACCGGAGCCGGCACCTCTCGCGCACTTTCGCCGCCGCCGCCGCGCGACTCACCGCCGCCGGTCTGCGCATTCCAGAGGAGTGACGTCGTAGCCGTGGTAGACGCACTGGCGCAGGCGGGCGCTCGCTGTGCAGTCGCCGTCTGACACTGCGCTGGAGCCGCTGCGCTTCTGACTTGCGTTTGCCAGTGTGGTATAGCCATGGAGAAGGAGAGCGCAAATGCTGCTCAACAGCGCAGAAGAACGGAGAAGCTTGACTCATCGGATCCCGAAGTAGTTGCCTGGCAATTAGCGGTTGAGCGTAGGAGACAACCAGGAAAGCTAAGAATAATCAGCTGAACCTTTGCTAACGCTACGTATATCCTGGCATAGCCGAGCTAAGCCACTGCAACTTTTTTTCCTTCCTCCATGGTTGAGCAGAACGATGGGCGGCTTTCACAATTTGCGAGGCGCGCTGAAGGTTACATACTAAAACTTGTGGAGTCGAGGTGGTTCACCGAAAGTGAAGCCGGTCGCCGCCATCTTGCTCGGGGCAAGAAGCCCGCGCCGCCGTCTTAAGTCCTCGTAGCATGCAGAGCACGGAGTGTGCTGTCCAGCTGCTGTTGTAATTGCATTTAATGATTGTGGCATGCTTTTCTAGAGCATTGGCGCGCCTCAGTAGGTCATGGTGAAATTCGTGCGTTTCTTTCGGCTGTACAAATCGGCTTAAGAAGACGCCGGGAATAACATTTCACCTGTTATTCCACGTCTCTTATTGTTTGCTTACGGCCGTCTGTGTGGTGTGCGTTTTCTTCTGTTGGGAACCATTGGGAAGGTGCGCGTATGTACATGGCGTACTACATTACACGGGTCCCGATGTTAAATTTACGCCTTAAATACTTATCGGCGCTTGGCTACGCGTAGTTGGGCTGGGATTTCACCGCTAGCTTGCAGCGCGCTCGAGTTGTGCTCGAACACGCGTGGGGTCTGATTGTACGTACTGCAATGTGTCTGTTTGTAATAGGACTGAAGCACAAGATGCGCTTATGTACCGAGCATTAGGTGCTCGTCCGCGTCTGTCGTGTCTTCTTCGTGTGCATGTGTACTTTTTTGCACTGTATCTGGAAGTAACTACGTTAGACCACCTAGCCCAACAGACTGTGGTTGGTACACAGTCTGTGGACCAACCGAGGACATTAAAATGTCCTCGGACATTTTAATCGTCGTAAAAGTGTAAATGTAGATAATTGGCAGCTTCATAACCGATTATAAACAATCTACGTAAACCAATAAAAACATTAATCAGAGAAAATAGCCATAGGGGAACATAGCTAGGGCTCCATCGTAAATGCTTATAGTATACGGGCGGGCCAACTTGAAATTTGGGAGTGGGCTAACTGAAATTTCCCGCCCCCAAATTTCAGTGGGCCCACCCCTAAATTTCAAGTTGGCCCATCCCCAAATTGAGGTAGGCCCATCTCCAAATTGAAGTTGGCCAACCCCAATTTTCAAGTTAACCTAACCCCGAAATTCAGGCTGGCCCACCCCCAATATCAAGTTGGTCCGCCCCCAAATTTCAAGTTGGCCCACCCCTACTATAAGCTTCCGCATGGATTTTCTATGGAGCCCTATATATCCCTATGGGTATTCTTAGTGATCAATTTTGTTATTGGTTTAAATTGCTCCTAATCAATTATAAAGCTACCAATCACCTACATTTACACTATTATAACGATTAAATGTCTTCGAAAATTATGCATTTTTGTGCAGATATAAGACCTTACACAATTCGCGTGACGGAGTTGGGGTACACGCCAAAGAATGCTTGCGCATTAAAACAAGCTAATCATTAAAATGCTTTCATGCACACAAAAAATGTAAAATATATTACTGTAGCTAAGTTGCCTCATCGCAAGTAAAATATTTTTGTGAGATGAACAAATATGAACAAAATGTACTCGAGTGCCGCGTGTATTCCGCGGCCGCAGCCTGCTTTTGCTCCCGGCAATATAGCCACCGGTGGCTTCACTCCATGGAGGAAAAAAAAATACTAGGAGGGAGCGTCACGTGATTCCGCTAGCCTCCATGCTTCACTCGCTCTCGTAGGCGGCCGCAGTGGCTGCCACTACAGATAACCTGCTTGGGCGGGCTATCGGCGTTTTAACGCGATAGCGTTTAGGGCCCCGCGTCCCAGAAAATCCGGCGTCGGCAACCGGCGTGTGATCGCGGGTGGCGGAGAAAATCATCCAACTACACCGACCGCGCAGGCCCTCCACGTGGTGCAAGGTTTCGGTGAACAAAAATTGAATTTCTCACAGTGAAATCGGTCAGAAAAATGGTTAAGTACGATTTTAACATTCGGTGTCGGATTCGCCGTCGGATTGTTTACTAATCGGCGTCGGATTGTAATTTGAATGTACGAGAAAACCTAATTCTGCTACGAGGAAACTCAAACATTTCTACCATGCAGACCTGCGCGCGTCGGGCCAATAGCAAACAATTATAAAATAATTTTTAAATGTGCTAGGGCCTTCACATTTTAATATTATAAGACCACGTATATTGCCCCTGGCAAAGCGTCTTTCCAGCAATGCATCACAGTTTAAAAGTGAAGCCGACTTTAAGGGGATCGGTGTAAGCTTCGTAAGCTGGCTTTCCCAGGTTCAGTGTTGCAGTGAATGGAGTCTACTTACCGTATGCGAACGATGCGATGCGAACGGCTCCCGGTAATGCTGTCACGTTCTAATCTTAACGGCGAAGCTTAAGTTTTTTTTTTCTTCCTTCATGACTATTGACATCGCTCTCACTTCTCAGCGTTGCTGGAGGAGGGATTCGTGCATTTTTTGGAGGGTGCTCAGACAGAAAAAATTCTGCTCACAAAACATCCACGTGCTTTTTGAAGTAACCGCTGCAGGTGTAAAAACTTCTGAGGGCGAGCTTTTCGTTGCGCCATAAAAAACTAAGTCCTTAAAAATTGGTTCTCTATGCGTCTGGTTTTGGACGCCACTTAATCTCGAAGGCACTGCTTTTGCCGCATCGTAACGACTCAGCTCGTCTTCATACGAGCGGAATTAATGCCTGGCGCATCGAAGTGCGGACACTGCAAGAACCTCAAAATAAGCGTTACATTATATTTTGTTCACAAGAATTATTGCGAAATCAAACTATCATCAACGCGTAACACGTACGGCTGTTCCAGTTTCGGTTTTGTGGAGGAAATGGTTCTTTTCTTTTCTCGACGTCTGGCCACTACAACAGGAAGTTGTCACCGCTTTCCCGACAGACAGACACGCCGCCTACTTTTTTTTTAGAACCGTGGAACGGCTGATGTGGGCTCCGTTTTTACGGCACCTTTTCGTAGCGGTCCCGTAGAGACCCCGTCCTGTGCACCCCGATGTTTGGTGCCCCGTGGACGAGAAATCGACACGCCATGTCTTCTCCGAGGACCACAGCGCTCGGCGCAGTGCTGATTCTGGTCGTGCTTCACGTAGCATCCGCTTTCTACCTCCCCGGCCTTGCCCCCGTCAACTACTGCAAGCCAGGCTCGACAACCAAGCAGTGCCAAGTAAGAACGCGATGATCTCGGCGGCCCCCGCAAACGATTCGTGTGATTCGCACGCGATGATTTTGTGCATCGCTATTGACACGACGCGCCGAAGCACAGCTCGAACTTTGCCGAGTTGTCGCCGCAGCGCCTCGCCTGCCGCAGGTGTTTCAGCGGGCTGCGTCACCGAGCTGCGCTCGTGTCGTTCGTTGTATACACGAAACCACACTGTTTGCACTGGCGTTTCGTTTTCTTGCGTTATTTTTTTTTTTTTTCTTCCTTAGCAAGCGCCGTCGACGTCTGTACGCGCCACGTTGTGCATCCGTGCCGGGGGGACCTGAAATTACGCGAATCACTATGCGAGGTGGTCTTTATGCGACTTGGCAGCGACGTCGCCCCTCGCGTAGCGGTACGAGCGCGACCGTGCGTGCAACATCTGCATGGAAATGATAGCGAAAGCGCTTGATCGCGACTGCAAGGTTGCGTCGTTTTAGCCGTTCCGCCGTCTAACCAGTGAGCGGCGCAGTCCGAGTCACGGGCGTTCTCGTAGCGCGGTTGCAAGCGCTAATACAGTTGTGACGCTGTGAATCATCGCATCTTTGTGGCGCGATAAGCCGGTGCGATAAATGAGCGCGAATGGTTCCTAGATTTCCACCGGACTGCCAGTCTTCTTCCGTCCGCCCGTGACAAGGCGGCGAAGAAGTCGCGCATCGTCTGCCCTGTTAGCGCCCGACCGTGACACTGCCCTAACGAGCAATCGAACCAGATCGGAAGAGGAACTATCAAACAGTCCTTAACCCGTTCCATTTGCACTGGCCCTGCGTGTTTGACGCTGCGCACAGGGCTATCGCGGTGTTTTGGAATGATGGCGAGCGCTCTCGCACGTTTGTCCAGATGTTGGTGCCTTTACGCAACCCCGCAGTTATGACGAAGAAAGGGATGTTAATTCTAGCGTCCTTTAACACTTGCGGAATGTGCAGTACGTTATGGAACGAAGCTGAAGGCGGCGCATGACATTTTTGAGTCCGCCACACATGCTCTATAACAGACTTGGGAAAAATCCCGACAGTGTTGTCATCACTTGAGCTCTTCATGATTGACGTTACTAGTCTTTGTTGTTTTAAGTGTAGCGTCAATCCGTCACTCTGTACTAACTTGTACATGACGTGCCCGTATGGGGACGTATTTTGCGACGATTGCTCTCGGCGATATTATCGCATTGGCCATCAGACGCGCGCTGATTGGCTGGTTAAGCAAAATTGGATGCGCACGTGCTCAACCAGCCAATTGGCGCGCGCCTGATGGCCGAGGCGATAGCGTCGCCGAAAGTGGTCGTGGCAGAATACGTCCCATGCACGCAACCGCAGGCAGTTTGCTTCCAAACTTTGTGAAATTTGTAGAAGTTGTGACCTTTGTCGAAATAGTTATTTTGCACTACTCGGGTTTTTTGTTGTATGTGCAGTGCTTAACTGTTTGAGTTAAGCATTGAATTTGAGTCTATGCCTTCGGGCCCTGAAATTCACACTTGCGACTTGGCGAGGTCGCACCACCAAGTTAAGGCTCATTCACACCGGCGACCGACAGTGGTCGCGCGACCAAGTTGGTCGCAAAGCGACCAGTCGCAAATGGTCGCAAATGGTCGCTTTTCTCGAAAAGCGACCATTTTGGGCCAGTCGCTCACTGCGCGATTTTTCAGTCGCGCGACCGTGGTCGCAAAGCTGCTCAACCAATCGGCGCCGTGCCGAAAGTGATGTGTGTCGTCGTCCACGCCAAATGCAATGCCCGCGTCACGATATGCAGGCTACAGACCGGTAATTGGTGTCTTGTCTTGTGATTCTGGGACGCAGCAGTTGCAGCAATGTGTCGAATGTGCGCGGTCGCATTCGCTGGAAGCTAAACAGCAGGAAAAGAAAGCACAACACAAACCCTTTTTCCAGCTGCCGTTCGTTGGATGAGCACGCCACCCAAAGGTGAACAGCGGGTGAACAGCTTTGCATGCACCGAATAACACGCAATGCGAACTAGAAATTACAACTTGCTCTCTCTCGATAATACTCGTTGTCATGCGCACAAAGTTCGGGCAGGAGGCGGCTTGCGTGGCCGGTCACTTCACACGAGCGGAGGCACGGGCGCACCCACGAGCGTCGGGTTTTCTTCGGAGGCTTCCGCGCTGCCACAGCTGACACCCCGGCGGAGCACATCAGCACAGGGACGGCGTCTTCCTGTTTCGCTCGAATCAAAATCCAGCCATCGCTCGAATCAAAATGCATGGCTGTTGCCGGACGCGAAACCAATTTACACAGTGCCAGCGAAGTGCGCGCTGACTGCGTAGATCCTAGAATTCTCACTGAAGAACGAGAATGTCCGGGATTGCGACTTGCAGGTCGCGCTCAGCCGGGCTTGCCGGTGTGAACATCAGTCGCCTTCGGTCGCTTTTTGTTCGCGAGTCGCAATGGTCGCGCGACCTCCTCAAGTCGCCGGTGTGAATGAGCCTTAGTCACAAAGCAACCAGTCGCAAAATGGTTGCTTTTCTCGAAATGCGACCGTTTCGGGCCAGTCGCTCACTGCTCGATTTTTCAGTCGCACTACCGCAGTCGCAGAACAGCTGAACCAATCAGATGCGAAGGAACAGGACGTCTGTATACGCCTGACGCGTATTTGTTTACGCTGCGAGACGTTGCAAGCAGATGTGA